>NC_083343.1:114037009-114363322 GCF_019175385.1 Lycium barbarum | reverse complement strand
TTCTTCCCTGTCTGTCTCTCAACCAAGGCCTGAAAAAAGTCTTGAACACATCAAGTACTTGATCCTTGGACTTCAAAGGAAATACCCAGAGTTTGCAAGAATGATCATCAATAAAAGTCACAAAGTAAAGTGCACCACCACGAGAGTTTACTTTAAAAGGACAACACAAATCAGAAAGTAACAACTCCAGCAAATCTAGCTTTCTTGAAGGCGAATGACTGTGAAAAGAAACTCTTTTCTGTTTCCCGACTGAGCAATGAACACATCTCTTTAACTTTGCTTGTTTCACTCCAGAAAGCAAATTCTTCTTAGCCAAATTATCAATCCCTTTCTCGCTCATATGACTCAGCCTTCTATGCCATAACTCTGATGAAGTATCATTCCCCACCAAATTTACTGAGTCACTAAAAATGGAGCCCTGAAATAAGTGCAAGTTAGATATCTTGTTACCTCGAGCCATAATCATTGAACCTTTAAGAAGCTTCCACTGGCCACCACCAACGGTTTGATCATAACCCTCATCATCAAGCTTTCCTACAGAAATTAAATTCAGACGAACATCTGGAGCATGCTTGACATTGTTAAGAACTAACCTCGAACCGTTCTTACTTTTCAAGCAAACTGTGCCAATGCCAAGTACCTCAACCTCACTATTATTGCCCATTCGTAAATTTTCAAAATTACTCGGAGTGTAAGAAGAAAATAATTCCTTCTTTGGCGTGACATGAGAAGTGGCACCTGAATCCACAAACCAGATAGACTCATCACAAACAGGATTGATATCATTTTTACCACAAGCATCAAGAAGATCATTTTCAGCAACAACAGCAACACGATTTTCATTATCGCCTTCTTTCTTTTGCCTTTTCTGGTCTCTCTTAAACTTGTAGCAATGTTTCTTGATGTGCCTTTCAAGTGACAATAGTCACATGTAAGATTCTTGTACCTGGAGGATCTTAACTTGCTTCTACTTTTGCCTCTGTCATTCTGACCTATGAAGTTACTTCTCCCCTTGTCTTCAGTAACCAAAACATCGGTGTGTGAAGTTGAAGAAGACGACGCTTGAGATCTTCTTCTCATATCTTCATTCAAAATACCACTCTTAGCATATTCTATAGTTACACCATCACTGGGAGCAAAATTATTCAAAGAAACTCTAAGGGTTTCCCAAGAGTCTGGCAAAGTATTAAGAAGCCAAAGTCCCTGTATTTGTTCATCAAACTTGACACCCATTCCAGACAGCTGATCAAGGACACCCTGAAAATCATTGATATGATCAGAAATAGGGCTGCCCTTTTTGTATCTAATATTCATCAATTGTGTCAGTAGGAACAACTTATTGTTGCCAGTCTTTGAAGCATAAAGTGTCTCGAGCTTTTCCCATAAGCTTTTAGCATTTGTCTCATTCACAATATGATTTCGAACATTATCTTCAACCCATTACTTAATATAGCCACAAACATGTAAGTGCTCAAAAGACCCAATGCTCATCTTCAATAGACTCGGGTTTCTTAAAAGCAAACACAGGTAAATGCAATTTCTTGACAAATAGAAAATCTTTCATCTTGCTTTTTCAAATATGGTAATTACTACTATTTAAACAAACCATCTTGCTCATATTTGCCTCCATCATTCAAATAGACAATCAACACAACCAAATACAACCACAAGCTCTGATACCACTTTGTTGGGAAGAAACAAGCAATAACCAAATTGCATGACGAAGTAACAGCGGAAGAAATACCCAAGTCAAAACTTCCCACACTATTTGAACCAAGAGAAGACAATAAACACTAGCACAGATGGAAATCCGGGCAGCAGCTATACCAACAATAAAATAGCAAAGCAAGCAAAAATAAATCGAATGGAAGAGACACCAAATTTACGTGGTAAAACCCCTTCAAGGTGAAGAGGAAACATCCACGGGACCTCCGGCCCACAAAAGCTCCACTATAAACAACAAGAGTTACAACAATGTTATCCAAATGGCTACAACAACAAAGCCAAGCACGGAGCAACAATACATAAAAGATATCACCAAAACTAGTGAAGAAAGGAGATAAATCACCTCCAAAAAGAGCTACTGTTCGTACTCGAAACCTGGAGCTACAGATCACAAAATCCGATCTCCACCGTTGAAATCGAAGAGCCAGATGTTGATAACCCCCAGTTCAAATTGCAGCACTATCCAATGGTTAACGAATCGGAAAACGTAATTTGAAGTGGACTGCTGTAGCAGAAAATTTCTGGACGAAAATCTGCTTTTTCTCTCACGTTTTTCTCTATATATGGCTGCTATAAATCCACTCTTGTGGTCTCAAAATAAGATCTAAATTGATCCTATATATAGAGGAAATTTTGGGCAAAATTGGCCTGGTCCAAATTGGATTGAGTTTTATTAATCCAATTCCACATAGGAAGGGAAAACCCCAAAACCTAATTGGATTGGGTTTTATTAATCCAATTCCACATAGGAAGGGAAAATCCAAAAATCTAACAATTCTCTCCCTCCCGACTATGTGAAGGAAACCGCCATTCCGGCGATCAAGCAACACTCTAAATCTAGACTTGCAGCCAAGCTCAGAATAACCTGAATGGATGACATCTTCACAACTGGAGAAAAGATTTCATAATCAACTCCCTTCTTCTGATTAAAGCGCTTGACAACCAATCTAGCCTGGTACCGTGGAACTGGGTTACCATCTTCATGTTTCACTCTAAAACCCACCTGTTTTTCAAAGCTTTTCTATCTATAGGAAGCTTAACTAGATCAAATGTATGATTATCATGCAATGATTTAATCTCATCTTGCATAGCATCAAACCACCTTTCTTTTTCTTCACTATCCATGGCCTCATCAAAACTTTCAGGTTCTCCCCCATCAGTCAAGAGTACAGATTCATTGGGAGAATAACGAGATAAAGGTACTTTCTCTCTAATAGATCTTCTGAGAGAACTCGCTGGAACAATAATAGCAACTGGTTGCTAGCTAACCACACCATCTTCCACTAGAGCATCAACAACATCATGCTGGTTATTCTGAACATGATCACTATCTTCATTATCAACTTGATCTTCATTATTTTGAAGATTTTCTTCAGGTGCAATAGTCACAGGAACTAGATCAACATCAACTAAGCTCTCATTGCTCTGAGAATAAACCTTCTTAGCTTTGTCAAAATCTTCAATTGTTTGGTCTTCAAAGAACACAACATCACGACTTCTAACAAGTTTCTTCTCAACTGTATCATAGAAACGATAGCCAAGTTCGTCTTGACCATAACCAATGAAGATACACTGCCTAGTTTTAACTTCCAGCTTTGACCTCTCATCCTTAGGAACATGCACAAAGACCTTACACCCGAAGACTCTCAAATGAGCATAAGAGACATCCTTACCAAACCAAACTCTGTCAGGGACATCATTATCCAAAACAACAGTAGGAGATAAATTGATAACATAAGCAGCAGTATTAAGTGCTTCTGCCCAAAATGAATCTGGCAGCTTAGCATCTGAAAGCAAACATCTAACCCTCTCAATTAGAGTTCTGTTCATCCTCTCTGCTAGACCATTTAACTGGTCGAGAAGTCTTTGGAGGAGTTTTCTGATGCCGAATACCCTGCTGTCTACAATAATTATCAAAGGGACCAATGTATTCACCACCATTGTCTAAGCGGATGCATTTTAGTTTCTTCCCTGTCTGTCTCTCAACCAAGGCCTGAAAAAAGTCTTGAACACATCAAGTACTTGATCCTTGGACTTCAAAGGAAATACCCAGAGTTTGCAAGAATGATCATCAATAAAAGTCACAAAGTAAAGTGCACCACCACGAGAGTTTACTTTAAAAGGACAACACAAATCAGAAAGTAACAACTCCAGCAAATCTAGCTTTCTTGAAGGCGAATGACTGTGAAAAGAAACTCTTTTCTGTTTCCCGACTGAGCAATGAACACATCTCTTTAACTTTGCTTGTTTCACTCCAGAAAGCAAATTCTTCTTAGCCAAATTATCAATCCCTTTCTCGCTCATATGACTCAGCCTTCTATGCCATAACTCTGATGAAGTATCATTCCCCACCAAATTTACTGAGTCACTAAAAATGGAGCCCTGAAATAAGTGCAAGTTAGATATCTTGTTACCTCGAGCCATAATCATTGAACCTTTAAGAAGCTTCCACTGGCCACCACCAACGGTTTGATCATAACCCTCATCATCAAGCTTTCCTACAGAAATTAAATTCAGACGAACATCTGGAGCATGCTTGACATTGTTAAGAACTAACCTCGAACCGTTCTTACTTTTCAAGCAAACTGTGCCAATGCCAAGTACCTCAACCTCACTATTATTGCCCATTCGTAAATTTTCAAAATTACTCGGAGTGTAAGAAGAAAATAATTCCTTCTTTGGCGTGACATGAGAAGTGGCACCTGAATCCACAAACCAGATAGACTCATCACAAACAGGATTGATATCATTTTTACCACAAGCATCAAGAAGATCATTTTCAGCAACAACAGCAACACGATTTTCATTATCGCCTTCTTTCTTTTGCCTTTTCTGGTCTCTCTTAAACTTGTAGCAATGTTTCTTGATGTGCCTTTCAAGTGACAATAGTCACATGTAAGATTCTTGTACCTGGAGGATCTTAACTTGCTTCTACTTTTGCCTCTGTCATTCTGACCTATGAAGTTACTTCTCCCCTTGTCTTCAGTAACCAAAACATCGGTGTGTGAAGTTGAAGAAGACGACGCTTGAGATCTTCTTCTCATATCTTCATTCAAAATACCACTCTTAGCATATTCTATAGTTACACCATCACTGGGAGCAAAATTATTCAAAGAAACTCTAAGGGTTTCCCAAGAGTCTGGCAAAGTATTAAGAAGCCAAAGTCCCTGTATTTGTTCATCAAACTTGACACCCATTCCAGACAGCTGATCAAGGACACCCTGAAAATCATTGATATGATCAGAACTAGGGTTGCCCTTTTTGTATCTAATATTCATCAATTGTGTCAGTAGGAACAACTTATTGTTGCCAGTCTTTGAAGCATAAAGTGTCTCGAGCTTTTCCGATAAGCTTTTAGCATTTGTCTCATTCACAATATGATTTCGAACATTATCTTCAACCCATTACTTAATATAGCCACAAACATGTAAGTGCTCAAAAGACCCAATGCTCATCTTCAATAGACTCGGGTTTCTTAAAAGCAAACACAGGTAAATGCAATTTCTTGACAAATAGAAAATCTTTCATCTTGCTTTTTCAAATATGGTAATTACTACTATTTAAACAAACCATCTTGCTCATATTTGCCTCCATCATTCAAATAGACAATCAACACAACCAAATACAACCACAAGCTCTGATACCACTTTGTTGGGAAGAAACAAGCAATAACCAAATTGCATGACGAAGTAACAGCGGAAGAAATACCCAAGTCAAAACTTCCCACACTATTTGAACCAAGAGAAGACAATAAACACTAGCACATATGGAAATCCGGGCAGCAGCTATACCAACAATAAAATAGCAAAGCAAGCAAAATAAATCGAATGGAAGAGACACCAAATTTACGTGGTAAAACCCCTTCAAGGTGAAGAGGAAACATCCACGGGACCTCCGGCCCACAAAAGCTCCACTATAAACAACAAGAGTTACAACAATGTTATCCAAATGGCTACAACAACAAAGCCAAGCACGGAGCAACAATACATAAAAGATAGCACCAAAACTAGTGAAGAAAGGAGAGAAATCACCTCCAAAAAGAGCTACTGTTCGTACTCGAAAACCGGAGCTACAGATCACAAAATCCGATCTCCACCGTTGAAATCGAAGAGCCAGATGTTGATAACCCCCAGTTCAAATTTCAGCACTATCCAATGGTTAACGAATCGGAAAACGTAATTTGAAGTGGATTGCTGTAGCATAAAATTTCTGGACGAATATCTGCTTTTTCTCTCACGGTTTTCTCTATATATGGCTGCTATAAATCCACTCTTGTGGTCTCAAAATAAGATCTAAATTGATCCTATATATAGAGGAAATTTTGGGCAAAATTGGCCTGGTCCAAATTGGATTGAGTTTTATTAATCCAATTCCACATAGGAAGGGAAAACCCCAAAACCTAATTGGATTGGGTTTTATTAATCCAATTCCACATAGGAAGGGAAAATCCAAAAATCTAACAATTCTCTCCCTCCCGACTATGTGAAGGAAACCGCCATCCCGGCGATCAAGCAACACTCTAAATCTAGACTTGCAGCCAAGCTCAGAATAACCTGAATGGATGACATCTTCACAACTGGAGAAAAGATTTCATAATCAACTCCCTTCTTCTGATTAAAGCGCTTGACAACCAATCTAGCCTGGTACCGTGGAACTGGGTTACCATCTTCATGTTTCACTCTAAAACCCACCTGTTTTTCAAAGCTTTTCTATCTATAGGAAGCTTAACTAGATCAAATGTATGATTATCATGCAATGATTTAATCTCATCTTGCATAGCATCAAACCACCTTTCTTTTTCTTCACTATCCATGGCCTCATCAAAACTTTCAGGTTCTCCCCCATCAGTCAAGAGTACAGATTCATTGGGAGAATAACGAGATAAAGGTACTTTCTCTCTAATAGATCTTCTGAGAGAACTCTCTGGAACAATAATAGCAACTGGTTGCTAGCTAACCACACCATCTTCCACTAGAGCATCAACAACATCATGCTGGTTATTCTGAACATGATCACTATCTTCATTATCAACTTGATCTTCATTATTTTGAAGATTTTCTTCAGGTGCAATAGTCACAGGAACTAGATCAACATCAACTAAGCTCTCATTGCTCTGAGAATCAACCTTCTTAGCTTTGTCAAAATCTTCAATTGTTTGGTCTTCAAAGAACACAACATCACGACTTCTAACAAGTTTCTTCTCAACTGTATCATAGAAACGATAGCCAAGTTTGTCTTGACCATAACCAATGAAGATACACTGCCTAGTTTTAACTTCCAGCTTTGACCTCTCATCCTTAGGAACATGCACAAAGACCTTACACCCGAAGACTCTCAAATGAGCATAAGAGACATCCTTACCAAACCAAATTCTGTCAGGGACATCATTATCCAAAACAACAGTAGGAGATAAATTGATAACATAAGCAGCAGTATTAAGTGCTTCTGCCCAAAATGAATCTGGCAGCTTAGCATCTGAAAGCAAACATCTAACCCTCTCAATTAGAGTTCTGTTCATCCTCTCTGCTAGACCATTTAACTGGTCGAGAAGTCTTTGGAGGAGTTTTCTGATGCCGAATACCCTGCTGTCTACAATAATTATCAAAGGGACCAATGTATTCACCACCATTGTCTAAGCGGATGCATTTTAGTTTCTTCCCTGTCTGTCTCTCAACCAAGGCCTGAAAAAAGTCTTGAACACATCAAGTACTTGATCCTTGGACTTCAAAGGAAATACCCAGAGTTTGCAAGAATGATCATCAATAAAAGTCACAAAGTAAAGTGCACCACCACGAGAGTTTACTTTAAAAGGACAACACAAATCAGAAAGTAACAACTCCAGCAAATCTAGCTTTCTTGAAGGCGAATGACTGTGAAAAGAAACTCTTTTCTGTTTCCCGACTGAGCAATGAACACATCTCTTTAACTTTGCTTGTTTCACTCCAGAAAGCAAATTCTTCTTAGCCAAATTATCAATCCCTTTCTCGCTCATATGACTCAGCCTTCTATGCCATAACTCTGATGAAGTATCATTCCCCACCAAATTTACTGAGTCACTAAAAATGGAGCCCTGAAATAAGTACAAGTTAGATATCTTGTTACCTCGAGCCATAATCATTGAACCTTTAAGAAGCTTCCACTGGCCACCACCAACGGTTTGATCATAACCCTCATCATCAAGCTTTCCTACAGAAATTAAATTCAGACGAACATCTGGAGCATGCTTGACATTGTTAAGAACTAACCTCGAACCGTTCTTACTTTTCAAGCAAACTGTGCCAATGCCAAGTACCTCAACCTCACTATTATTGCCCATTCGTAAATTTTCAAAATTACTCGGAGTGTAAGAAGAAAATAATTCCTTCTTTGGCGTGACATGAGAAGTGGCACCTGAATCCACAAACCAGATAGACTCATCACAAACAGGATTGATATCATTTTTACCACAAGCATCAAGAAGATCATTTTCAGCAACAACAGCAACACGATTTTCATTATCGCCTTCTTTCTTTTGCCTTTTCTGGTCTCTCTTAAACTTGTAGCAATGTTTCTTGATGTGCCTTTCAAGTGACAATAGTCACATGTAAGATTCTTGTACCTGGAGGATCTTAACTTGCTTCTACTTTTGCCTCTGTCATTCTGACCTATGAAGTTACTTCTCCCCCTGTCTTCAGTAACCAAAACATCGGTGTGTGAAGTTGAAGAAGACGACGCTTGAGATCTTCTTCTCATATCTTCATTCAAAATACCACTCTTAGCATATTCTATAGTTACACCATCACTGGGAGCAAAATTATTCAAAGAAACTCTAAGGGTTTCCCAAGAGTCTGGCAAAGTATTAAGAAGCCAAAGTCCCTGTATTTGTTCATCAAACTTGACACCCATTCCAGACAGCTGATCAAGGACACCCTGAAAATCATTGATATGATCAGAACTAGGGTTGCCCTTTTTGTATCTAATATTCATCAATTGTGTCAGTAGGAACAACTTATTGTTGCCAGTCTTTGAAGCATAAAGTGTCTCGAGCTTTTCCGATAAGCTTTTAGCATTTGTCTCATTCACAATATGATTTCGAACATTATCTTCAACCCATTACTTAATATAGCCACAAACATGTAAGTGCTCAAAAGACCCAATGCTCATCTTCAATAGACTCGGGTTTCTTAAAAGCAAACACAGGTAAATGCAATTTCTTGACAAATAGAAAATCTTTCATCTTGCTTTTTCAAATATGGTAATTACTACTATTTAAACAAACCATCTTGCTCATATTTGCCTCCATCATTCAAATAGACAATCAACACAACCAAATACAACCACAAGCTCTGATACCACTTTGTTGGGAAGAAACAAGCAATAACCAAATTGCATGACGAAGTAACAGCGGAAGAAATACCCAAGTCAAAACTTCCCACACTATTTGAACCAAGAGAAGACAATAAACACTAGCACAGATGGAAATCCGGGCAGCAGCTATACCAACAATAAAATAGCAAAGCAAGCAAAAATAAATCGAATGGAAGAGACACCAAATTTACGTGGTAAAACCCCTTCAAGGTGAAGAGGAAACATCCACGGGACCTCCGGCCCACAAAAGCTCCACTATAAACAACAAGAGTTACAACAATGTTATCCAAATGGCTACAACAACAAAGCCAAGCACGGAGCAACAATACATAAAAGATAACACCAAAACTAGTGAAGAAAGGAGAGAAATCACCTCCAAAAAGAGCTACTGTTCGTACTCGAAAACTGGAGCTACAGATCACAAAATCCGATCTCCACCGTTGAAATCGAAGAGCCAGATGTTGATAACCCCCAGTTCAAATTTCAGCACTATCCAATGGTTAACGAATCGGAAAACGTAATTTGAAGTGGACTGCTGTAGCAGAAAATTTCTGGACGAAAATCTGCTTTTTCTCTCACGTTTTTCTCTATATATGGCTGCTATAAATCCACTCTTGTGGTCTCAAAATAAGATCTAAATTGATCCTATATATAGAGAAAATTTTGGACAAAATTGGCCTGGTCCAAATTGAATTGAGTTTTATTAATCTAATTACACATAGAAAGGAAAAACTCAAAAATCTAATTGGATTGAATTTTATTAATAAAATTCTAAATAGGAAGAGAAAACCGAAAAACTTAACAGAAACCATAGAGCCAATTTCGTGAATATCCAAGAAGCAGCATAAAACAATAAAGGGATATTCAAAGTTAAGATTCATAATAAAAAATTTAGGAACGTGGATAAGTGAGAGACTAAAGTTACCAAAAGTAGTAAGTACAGTCAAGCAGCCAGCCAACAAGCTATTGATTGGGTGAAAAAGCTAAATCAGTATTTCTGTGATTGATTAGGAAAAAGCAATCCCCTATACAGGAAGATTGACTTAAAACCAAGAATTATTTTGGTCGCGGTTTTTATTATCAATTTATTTAAACGTTTTATCAGTATTTTAGAATACTAAAATGTGAAAATGATATTTCACTACACAACTAAAATGAAGTAGAAATTGAAACATTTGTCACAGAAATGATTTTTGCTCTGATATATAAAATCTAACATAAAACAAGTTCATTTTAAAAAATGTTTCTCCATCAGGTTGAACACAACATATAAAAACAAAAATAAGAAGAGTGGGAATAGTTGTACCTTGGGTCCAAAAAATATGTTCAAGAACAAGTTGTACCCAATATCCAGTACGCCGACAGAATAATTTGACGGTGGCAAACATTCCACGTCAGGTAACGTGGGCCCAGAACCGACAGCTTAAAGTGAAATTCTGAGTAATGTTATGCGTTGGTTTTATTAGGTGTCAAGCAACACAGCTGCTGAGTTGTCTGAATTTGTACACTTAAGACCTGTTTCGCCATGAGAATTTTTCACTTTTTTCTAATTTTTTTTTAACACTTTTTTCACTTTTAATAAGTTCAAATAATTAAATATTCTTTGCAAAAATTATAACCAAATACAACCCATCTTCAACTCCAACTTTAAATATCAAATAAAGTGAAAAATATTTGATTTTCATGACCAAACGCCTACTTATTACCACTTCCTCAGTTCCAATTGATGTAATGATATTTAGCGAAGTTTAAAATAAAAGGATTATTTTGAGATTTATTACTTATTAAAATAAAATACAGATATTTAAATGGTTATAAAATATTTTAATTAAAAAAAGACTCATCATTTCCTTGAGCTTGACTAAAAAGGGGGAAAGAGGAACAAAAGGAGTATTATATTATTGACTTTATAAAATCTTGTGTTTATGATTTTCAATATTTTTCTTTTGCATACACTGGAGGTTTTTTTTTTTTGGTTCGGGGGGTGGGGGGGGGGGGGGAGGATTGTGTATAGTTTTGTAGAAGCACTGGTGAATTTTAATATTTGGCTGCATTGATTCTTTTGGACATAATTGATGAAGTGTTATGTCACAAAGAAAAAAACAGGACAGGAACGAAAGGCTTGTATAGGGGGTGTGTGTATGTGTTCAATGTTCATAAATTGGTGAAGATATCTGGACCCATGAATGATAGGCAGGGAAATAGTAGGAGGTTCAATTTTCATAAATCTGGAAAAGGAGGGAAGGTAGTTGAAGGACTTTAAACTGTAGCTCTCCCTTCTTCACCTACCTCCATATATATATATATATATATATATATATATATATATATATATATATATATATATATATATATATATATATATATATATATATATATATATATATATGATTAGAATTGGAATACAATTGTTCAACTCTAAGTTGTGTTTGGAGGTAATCTTTTTATATTGTTTTTAATAATAGTGGTGTACGAGCCAGCTTGCGCGTATCTTGACTAATTTCACAGGACACCTACCATCTTCCACCAGTAATAGATATCAGGTTATAACTTTGTCCACCAAAACTAGGGCAGATGGTAAGAAATCACCTAGTATCTTTGTCTTTACTGGAATTTGAATCTGAGACTTCATGTTTCGCAACTCATTTCATATTCGCAATTTTTTTTTTTTTTAAATAGTTAAAATTTTATCAGTAAGAACTATTATTTCACTTGTATTTACGTCAAAACCAACAACAATAACAATAATGATTTGACTAATAAGAATTTTTTGAAGAACAAAAGCGTGGTACATATGCCTTTGAAATAGTCGACGTAATTTGGTTAGGAGTTGGTGAAACTCATCATCAGCCCCTAAATTTGGACATAAACCGAAAAATCAAGACCCAAAAAAAAAAAAAAAAGAAAGAAAGAAAGGAAAGAGCAATGAATGTAGTCCTTTACAAATAGCTTTAAAAAAAACCATTTCCAAAAAATACATGTTGCGTTATTTAACGTTTTATATTGGGTCTATTCATAAAGTGCCCGTCATTGTTTTTAAATCTTTGACTAAATTTAATTACTTTTATCTCTTTTGTAGTACTTTTATATTGGGTCTAGTCAAAAACGAAAAAGCTTAGCATTTTTTGGTCCGGTTTTTAATGTTTTGAAGATATTTAAAATATAGTTGAAAAATTAATTAGCCAGTTTTCAGTGTACATATTTCTTTAATCCTGTCTTCTCCATTTGAAAGCGCTAGAACATGCTTCAAACTCCAGAAAAATTTTATGCAGTTTGAACTGCCACATTTCAAGCTTCAACATATTTACTTGGCGGTTGAAAAACTCCAAAAAAAAATTATGAGATTTTAAATTGACACAGTTCAAACTTCAAGAATTATTTCCTAGTTCTACGGAAAAAAACAAATTTTGAAAACAAATAGGACGTATTCAGCTGTGAATATCTGGATAGTTAAGGATTATAAATCGCAAGTAGTAGATTCATGACGAAAGAGCTACATGTTAAAAATTAAAGAAGAAGGCATATACTGAAAATGACATTGATACTCAAACAATATTACAAGACTTTCCATGTACTGAGCACATTATTTCTAGAGTGAATTAATGCGGATGAGATGAATAACTTTTTGCACTTTCTTGCGAAGCGAGACCCAAAATGTTTTTTCCTGCTGAAGTTTTATTTGTAATGTTCGAACTCCAAGATCGATAGTAATATATATTTCAAACTTATAAAAATGAAACTCCAGGATATGTTCTGGAATTTAAACTTATATAACGAAACTCCAAGACAATATTTGAACCTGCATGTGCTGGTAAATGTTGCTTGATTTACTCAAACTCTAAGAAAATTTCTGGAGTTTGAACTCATAAAATTTCAAAATTCATGAATTTTTCATGAAGTTTCACATGTAAGGAGTTTGTAATGAGTTTTAAGGAGCCGTTTGGACATGATCATGAGATGAAATCATGTTTGGACATGCAATTTGAATTTCTTAAGTTGCAGTTTTTTTATAAACATAAAAACCCCACAAGTTGTGAAAACCATAAAAAATTTCCCAATTCTTATGCAATTTTACCAAATGAGTAAATTATAGTTCATAATAAAATTAATATGCTACTAGAAGACCTTTCTAAAAAATATAACATCAATTGATCAAACTTTAGTTCAATAAAAAGAAAAATTTAACATGAATATTAATGTAACTACTCTTTAATATAATCCTCTCACATGATACGAATATGTCTACCAACTTATGGTTGGTAAACATGATTGGTAAAATATATCTACCAATTTATGAGTCTTTTTTTTACAAAATATAAACGTATGAGTCAAGTTTTATATTTATATATTTTGAAATCATGATTTCAAATCCCAAATCATGCCTTTTTGGATGATTTGGGATTTCATCTCATGAGATGAAATCAGAGATGAAATCGCATATCCAAATGCTGATTTCATCTCATGAGATGAAATCGCATGTCCAAACGCCTACTCAGTTGAAAGAGATAGATTAATTCCGTGCTTATTCTCATTGATTGAGTTGGTAAATATACCATAGTTACAATGCCCTATTAGGATACAAACTATACTAACCTAAAATAGAAGATTTACAAAATATTCTTTTACTACATATTTACACTATTTATCACACCCCCGCAATCGAAACGGGAGGTTTACGAACACTGAGACTGTCCCGAAAATCTTCAAATAAGACCTGTGGCAGTCCTTTAGTGAAAATATCGGCGAGATGATATCGGGACGGAACATGAAGGACACGGACGTGGCCGCGCGCCACCTTTTCACGAACAAAATGTATATCCATCTCAATGTGCTTGGTGCGCTGATGTTGGACTGGATTTCCTGACAGGTAAATGACACTGACATTATCACAATAAACTAAAGTAGCCTTAGGGATCGGACAATGTAGTTCCAAGAGGAGGTTACGTATCCAACATGATTCAGAGACAACATTAGCAACCCCCCCTATATTCTGCTTCCGCACTAGAGCGGGAAAGAGTAGGTTGGCGCTTAGATGACCAGGATATCAAATTATCTCCCAAAAACACGCAATAACCCGACGTCGAGCGTCTGGTGTCTGGACATCCCCCCCAATCAGCATCAGTGTATGAAACCAAATCAGTAACTGAAGATGAGTAGAGATGCAAACCATGATCAAGAGTACCCTGAATATACCGAATAATCCGCTTAAGAGCAAGCATATGCGTATCTCGTGGAGCATGCATATGAAGACAAATCTGCTGTACGACATAAGAAATATCCGGTCTGGTGAAGGTAAGATACTGAAGAGCACCTGCAAGGCTCCGGAAATGAGTGGGATCGTCACACAGATCGCCAGAAGAGGCACTGACCTTCGGTTTAGTGTCAACCGGAGTGGAAGAAGGCTTACACGAGGACATTCCTGCACGTTCAATAATGTCCGTAGCATAATTTCGTTGTGATAGAAACATACCACCCTTGTGACGGGTCACCGCAATGCCAAGAAAATAGTTCAAAGGACCTAAGTCCTTCATAGCAAATTCTGAGCCAAGAAGGCCCATAATAGAACAGCGGAGAGCATATGAAGAAGCAGTAAGAATAATATCATCCACATATAGTAAAATGTAAGCCAAGTGGTGCCCTTTGCGATAGATGAACAAGGAGTGGTCAGACCTGCTATTAGCAAAACCAATGGAAGAAACAAAGTCAGCAAATATTTTATACCAAGCTCTCGGTGCCTGTTTAAGCCCATATAAGGACTTGCGCAACAAACACACATAATCGGGACGAGATGGGTCTCTAAAACCTATAGGCTGATGCATATAAACCGTCTCCTTGAGCTCTCCATGAAGAAATGCATTTTTGACATCCAACTGATGAATGGGCCAATGTTTAGATAGAGCTAGACTTAAGATAGTGCGGATCGTTGCTGGCTTCACGACCGGACTGAAAGTCTCACCACAATCAATGCCAACCTGCTGTGTTTTGCCATCACCTACAAGACGGGCTTTATGCCTCTCAAAATCACCATTAGACTTTTCTTTATGAGTAAAAATCCACATAGACCGAATAACATTCACATTAGGTGGACGGGGTACCAAATCCCACGTCTTATTTTTAATAAGAGCATCATATTCATCATCCATGGCCAATTTCCAATTCGGGTCACGTAGCGCATCCAACGGTTTACGAGGTATGGGGGACTTGGTAACCGCCGCATGTAGATTAAATGGGTGCTTGGGTTTGAAAATCCCGCGCTGACTATGAGTGACCATGCGTGTGTGGGTATTGGGCTGGACAGGTGGAGAAATGGTCGAATTTTGCGGGGTGGTGGGAAGCTGGTGGGGGAGAGGGGCGGACTGGTCCTGCGTAGAGGACGATGGAGGCTGCTGCCCAGGTGGGGAGGGGTCGGCGTGGTCCTGAGTCACGGGCAGCGACGGAGGGGGACAGGGCAGCGGTGGAGGGCTGGCGGCTATATGATGGATCAAGTAAGGAGAGAGGCCATCATCAAGGAAGTCATAAGAGGTGGGAGCCGGAGTATGGATTTTGGAAAACGGAAATTGAGTCTCATCAAATAAAACGTGACGACAAATAATGATTTTATTTAAGGATAAATCAAAACATTTGTAGCCACGATAGTTTGGTTGATATCCCAAAAAGACACATGGAGTTGACCGAGGGTGCAACTTGTGAATAGTAGTAGACGGAAAAAGGGGATAACATAAACACCCAAAGACTCGGAGATGAGAATAAGATGGTTTCCGTTGGTAAAGGACCTCTAAAGGTGATTTGTGACCCAATAGCTTACTTGGTAAAATATTAATGAGATACGTCGCCATTTGCAATGCATGATGCCAAAAAGACGGAGGAATGGAGGCATGAGCAAGAAGAGTCCGGATGACATTATTTAGTGAACGAATTTTTCTTTCTGCTTTCCCATTTTGAGAGGATGTATGAGGACACGAAAGACGGAAAGACATCCCATTGGATGCACAAAATTTTTCGAATTGACTATTAGTATATTTCCTCCCATTATCACATTGGACATTCTTGATAGGACGTTCAAATTGAGTAAGAATATGGGTCTTAAAATCCATGAATTTTGTGTAAATATCAGATTTTCTAGCCAAAGGGAAAGTCCACAAATAGTTGGTAAAATCATCCAAAAACAGAACATAATAACGATGGCCCATAAAACTCAAAATTGGAGAAGTCCACAAATCACTACGAATAATGTCAAATGGAAACAAAGTTTCGGAAATAGAACTAGCAAATGACAACTTAACATGTTTACCAAGAACGCAAGAATGACAAATACTAGATGAACTAGAACTATTACATTCAATGCTTTTATTACGCCTAAGAAAATCCAAAATAGAAGCTCCCGGGTGGCCCAAACGATCATGCCAACGGGTAGAAGACAAGGCAACAAAAGTCAACGGTGAATTGGTGAAAAATTTGAAGGTGGACAATGGATAGAGAGCACCCCTACTATTACATCTCATGAGAGCTATCCCCGTCCGGAAATCCTTCACAGAAAACCCATAAGGATCAAATTCAACACTCACATAGTTATCAGTAGTAAATTTACGAACCGATATCAAATTCTTTATGAGTTTTGACGCATGAAGGACATTGTTTAACAATAAAGGAGGGTTCGGGGGAGCCAATTTAGCATGACCACAACCTCGAATTGGAATTGAATTACCATTACCAACAACAATGCCAGTATTACGATTGCTCAAATTAAAATAAGACGAGAGAGTACCTTTTGTGGATGTCATATGGGACGTGGCGCCGGTATCCATATACCAATTCGAATCGGGTTGGTTCAACGTCATCGTGTGCATGGCCGATTCAATATCCGTCGGAGTCCATTGCGTCGGGGGGCCCGCGGCTGCATATGCCTGCTGATGTGGTCGCGAGCCCAAAATGCCAGGCTGGGCCAGCGGCCTCGGGCCAGACGAATAAGATGGCGGCTGCCACTGCTGCTGTGGCTGAGCCCACTGCGTGGTAGGATACGGGCAAGGGGGAGCCCACTGAGGCATCCAACCCCACTGCCACGGTGAGGAGGGCTGTTGCCACTGCTGCTGGTCACCTGAGGGGCGTCCTCCACGGCGTCGGCTGCCACTGCCGCCGCCCGAACCACAGCCACCGCCGTTATTATTCCCGCCGCTAGAGCCGCGGTTTTTGTTGTTATTTTTGCCCCGATGATGGTGAGAACGACCAGAATTTTCCAGATGAGAAGAGTCATCAAAATCACGTTTGGAATTAGCCACCATAGCCGCGGGCGAGTCATCGTGCATTTCAGCCAACGCCTTTTCCTCAAGGCACAAACTTGACCGAGCTTCGGAGAATGGTGGAAGAGGATTACTTTGGCGGATGTAGGTACCCAAATTCTTGTATGCCTCTGGGAGTCCAGCCACCAGTTGGAGAACGAGGCGGTTGTCGGTCACCGGAGCCCCCACACTCTTAAGTTGATCGGCCAAGGTCTTGAGACGTTGGCAATACGCCGAAGCGTTTGGAAAATCCCGCATCTTGACTTGAGAGAAATCATGTTCCAAAGCAACGGCACGGGAGTTTTTGTTGTCTTGAAAAAGATTACGGAGGCGATCCCAGGACTCCTTTGCCGATAGGTCTTCTTCGATGATTGTATGCAATAAGTCCGTGGAGATGGTTGCATATACCCATTGAAGTACCGTGGCATCCAAAGTGGACCACAACTCCTTTTCGTCGTCGGTGGTAGGAGCCTTCTTCTTTCCGGTTGGCAGAATGTGGGAAAGGACACGGTGAGACCGGGCATGAAGTTTGAATAATTCGGCCCAAGCCGAATAATGATCCGTTTCCATCTCAAGAATGATTGGGATGTGATTCTTGATGTTGGAGACAGCCAAAGCAGGATGGAACTTGGTGTCTGCCATTGATGGAAGACAAGAAAAATGGACGGAAATCGACGAAGAAGAAGAAGAAGACGTCGGAAAAGTGGGTAGAGGACGTCGGAGAATTAGGGCAGCGGAAGAGAAGGAAAAGAAACCCTAGTATCTGATACCATGAAAGAGATTAATTCCGTGCTTATTCTCATTGATTGAGTTGGTAAATATACCATAGTAACAATGTCCTATTAGGATACAAACTATACTAACCTAAAATAGAAGATTTACAAAATATTCTTTTACTACATATTTACACTATTTATCATCAGTAACAAAAACTTAACACTAGGACATTGTCCATTTTTAGCTTGTTCTTCAGCTTTGGACTCGAGGACACTATCATATGATTTAAGTTAGAAAAACTGAACTCCGGGACAGTGTCTTGAGTTCGGAAAAAGCAAAAAAAGACTACCGTTTATTAAGTAGGCGTTTGGCCATAGATACCAAAAACAAATTCACTTTTTTTGGAATTTTTGAAGTTGGAGTTGTGTTTGGCCATAGTTTTTGGTGAAATGTAATTGTAAAAAAGTGAAAAAAGTGAAAAAAAAATTGAAAAACAAGTTTTTTGAGTTTTTGGTATTCCGAAAAACTACTTCAAGTTGTATTCGGAATATTTATGGCCAAACGCCCAAAAGTGAAAAAAAATTCCGGAAAAAAGTGAATAATTTTTATGGCCAAACGGCACCTAAGAAAGATTGTTTTCTTGGTAATTCTCATTATCCTAGGATTATTCACTGTTGCTTCTTCAGGTGTTGCTTAAAATAAAAGGAAATTCATGACTAGGTTGTTCATTTGGGTAGCCTTTTTGATTTTTGAAGAGATTAAGATAACAGTAATGATGACCAGTAAGATTATTTTCTTGGTAATTGCTATAATTCCATGATTATTCATTGTGTTGCTTCATCTTGAGAAAGAGCAGAGTGACTTTACATGTGAAAGGTTTCCACTTTCCAACAACCTACATATCCTAGACAACATTGTCAAAAATAATCAAGAATTCTTTTCTCACATTATTCTTTTTTAGTGTACAAGTAAGAGATATTTGATAAAACTTATTTATTGTATGTTCCAACTAGAGAAAGAGTCACCTACTAATTTTATAGTAACTGTTACTGTCCTCTAGTCAGAGCTGTTTTCTTTATTCTGTGTATACATTTTATATACAAACAAACCTATCTATAATGATGTCGCTTTTCCAAATATTTTCTGGCGAAATATTATTACAGAAAATATATAATATATCGTTAGATTACAATTGATACCAAGGAAAACTTGACTGTTATAGTGAAATGTTAATTATAGAGGATGACTCTTACAAAGAGGTCTAATTGTATATGCTTTATCATGTATTTAATATTCATATCAAGTGTGAAGAGTTCCACATCGGCAATGGAGAGGAAATTAATACTCTTTATACGGTCTTGGACAAGTCTCATCTCTTAAGCAAGCTTTTGAGCTTGAGTTAGACTCAATGTTCATTCCTTTAACATGGCATCGGAACCAGACTCATCCTAATTACTGACAATGTTAGGGCTCCGTATCAAATTGTCCTCGCTTTGATGTTTAGCCGTGGTCATGGGGGTGTCGGCAACAAGATGAAAATTTAGATCCTTTATGTTCCCTGGACAATTCTTACCTCCGAGCTAATTTTTGAGGTTGAACTAGACCCAATATTCATTTCTTTAATACAAAAATTACTTTGTGTTAACCAAATGACTTAAACATCTTATTGTCTTTTTATGGCAGCTACTCTGCCTTCAGTCGCATGCCATGTTGGAGATTCTAATATATACATGAATGCAGGAATTAATTAGGTAAATTGAAATGATAAAAATTTATCTCCATTTGATGTTTACATTAAAGGGCAACTAAATGAATATCTAATACATATCTTCATGTATATTCTTATCACTAAATCATAATACATATTGTACTTTAATATACAATATAATTATGATAAACTAGTAGAATTTAATTTAAACATCGAATGGGGGGTAAGTTCTTGTTGAAAGGAAAAAAGCTATACCTTGAGTTATTGGAACCAATTGCCTAGGGCTAGTAGAAAGGATAGTGGGCTAGATCAGGATTCAAGTTTAGATGGGTATCATACTCATTTTTTTGCGTAGACTGTCCTTCTTCTGGAGGGTCTTTAATTTTTGTCCCTCAAATTTGTTTTCTTTAATATTTGCCCTTTGCTTAACACCCAGAGGTCCTGAGTTCGAACTTAGGCTCAGTAAAAATAAAAATAAAAATAAAATCGCAAGCCATAAGTTGAGATTCGCAGGCAAAAGTTGAGATTCGCAAGACAGAAGTTGGACTTAAGGCAAACTTTTATCCAAAATTAGGCCTTAAGGCAGAGATTTGCAAAATATATATATATATATATATATATATATATATATATATATATATATATATTTTGCGGAGTTTGAAACCTTGTGAATTTTTATTTAATTTTTGACTGAGCAAAGGTTCGAACCTGGAACCAAGAGGCTTGTAGTGAAGAGCAAAATTAAAGACCACTGATTTGAGGGGGCAAAAATTAAAGACCACCCCCAGCGAAGGACAATCCTGCAAATTGCCCGATGATACTTGGGATCCACCTCTATGACCCATTACATATTCGATGCTGTTAGGCCCATAAGAGCCCATAATGGATTTAAGGTAACAGATTGATGTCCATGTCCTTGTATTAGATTGAGATTCTAAAGATTCTAATCCTAATTTCACGCTTGAAATATATATATTTTCATCCAAAAATTAATGTAGTCATTCTCATCTCGGATCAGAGAAGACCATAAGCCAAAAAAGAAGAGAAAAAAGGAAAAAGAAAATTTCAATTTGTCGGATTGAACAGGTGTGATTTGAATTGGGAAATACTTGGATGAGGCTATATCTAAAAGTTGAGGAGAAAGTGAGAAGTGATCTAGACTTGTTTCAAGTAAAAAATCAGGTCTATCGAAATGCAAATTTGTTCCATTTCACATAATCAAAAAAACATTTTTGACCCTATAAACAAAGATTAATTGCTCACTTAACATGACAGCTTGATGCTCTCCATCGATCTCTCACGGATATTCCTCTAAAAGAAATTCTTTTAGTCATTAAACAGTGATCTCAATTTTAATTCAACAAATTAAGTACATGGAGACTTACAATTACAAATCAAAGAAATATATTTATACAATTATATATATACAAGTCTAATCTTGGGTATCACTATAGATTTTTCACCCACAAGATTTTCCAATTTCCTCAATCACCAAAGCTCTTGCTCGATTAATTGTTAAAAGACACAAATAAACATGTTCTTCAAGCTCCTCTACTTGTTTCCTAAATCCAACTTTACTCTTCTTCAACTCCTTCAACACTTGCAATGAAATGCTATCTTCCCTTCTATCCAAACACAATTGTATCATCGCCTTGTTATGTTCGATCTCATCATGCAATCGATTCACGAGTCTACTCATTGTATCGAAATCCCTGTTCAAAATATACGTACCCTTTGCTGCTACATCAAGTTGTGCTCCAATTTTGCTGAGGAATCCACATTTCAAGAATCGAAGACGACTAGTAAATTTATTCATCTTCGATGGCTTTAAGGGTATAATGGTCAATATTGCTGGCCCCATAACTAGTGCAGCTAGTGTATGTGCTGCTAGTACCACGGCTGCAACAGCAACTAGTCCACATGCTGCTGTTACACATACCCCTGAAGCCTTATTTACACTTTTGATCAGTTTTATTTTCCTAGCCACTTTTTTCCTCTTTGAACTCAAATGTTGCAAAATTGACGAATATTCATCGTTGATTCGTGTGAAATCTTGTTTCTTGAGGTCGGAAAACGGATTGTTGTGGATAATATATGCTCTTAGTTCTAATACAAGGTAACCAAATTGTTGAGAAGAACAATTGTTATCGATCGATTCAAGGACTTGTTCAACAAAATTGTAGTCAGATTGGACTTGTTTGATGGACTTGAGAAGGTGGCTACAGAATTTTGAGGCTTTTGCACTAATATTGAAGTAATTGGAAAGAAGGGATTTGAGATTATATTTTCTTGGAAATATATTAGTTGATTCAAGAATTGATGTTATGGTTTCTTGGCCTGGCTCAAGAAGTATATCTGAAAATAATGTATATTGAGAATTGGGAGATGATGGCTGATTATGAATATTATGTTCAAGTAGGTCATTAGCTTTTATGAAGAAATCACCATAGGATTTTGTTCTTAATGCGCCAAGGTACTCTTCATTGACATTGAGGCTTCTTCGTGCCTCTCTTATCATGTTCTTCTCGTCTGGAAATAAAATTTACATATTTAGAAACTACATAAAAAGTAGCATAAATTACAATAACAGATCATTCAAAATATTTAAGAGATGAAAAAAAGTGGTAAAGAGGATTAATCCTTTTGCTTACTAAGTAATAGTTATCACATAAAATGAAACTGAGAGACTAGTTACTTTAACAAATGACAGTAAACTATTTTTATTGATAGGGATATACTGAACGTCCTACGTTGATCATAGTAATTTAAAAGTGATAGAATTAGGTAAAATTTGACCTTCTTCACTTGTACTTTTCTTTCTGAAGTTTTAAAAGTAATAAATAATCCACACAGATTCTTTGCCTGAGTGATTTAATTGCCTTTAAAAAAAAAAAGGCATAAAATCAGTGGGCTCAATTCTACAAAGACGTAATAACTAAATTTTAGTTTCTAAAGATTTAACAGATCGACGAACCAACAAATAAATAAATACATAGATAATAGGTAGAACATCTAATTAATTTTCAATTTCTGAAAAAACAAGTAGTACCATTTTAGAAGTTAAGCATATCTCAATTATTCAGTACAAATGAAACTATTTCAAAAAGCTCATGAAAATTCCTTTAATAGATGGAAGTTCAAAAGAGACTAGTATGTAATTTCAACATACACTCGAACCTCTCTACAACATCATTTGTCCCGATCTTTTTTTACTGTCATAGCAAAACGTTGTTATAGAGAACATATAATATAGCATAACATGAAAGATTGGTTCCATAGAAGACATGACTATTATAGTGAAATGATGTTGTTGAGAGGTCTGATTGTATAACGAAAAAGAAACAGTAAGCATATGTTTAACTTACCTTTGATGGTTTTACAATAAGTTTTGTGATCTCCTGCACCCATATCTTGAAACTCTTCAAGAAATTAAAATCCTAGATGGATATATAATGTTTAGAAGTTGCTTCCATGCATTGAAATATATACTAGTAAGAGTGATCGATCACTCCAAAATGTGTGTATCACATTAAAACCTTAGAAGCAATGCAAGATGATGAGAGAGGGCTGCCAAAAAGAATTAAATCCTAGGTTGTGTGGCTGAGTTGTGAACCTTTTAAAGCCACTTATATGATTGATATATAGTTTTAAGGATTGTATCTTACGTTTCACTTTGTGATGATAAACTCTACACATACATTCACTTTCTAGGTAAGAAAGGGAGAGAGAAAAAAAGTTTGTGCCATATATTTTTGCTAAGTTTGAGGCTAATAAGAGGTGGCTTCTTGAAACAGGCTTTAATTTATTGTCTTTGTAGCATGAGAAAGATTCTAATGATCTATATATCAGGTGGTATCCTTATCTCTCCTCAACTTTATTTTCACGGTTATATGCCTTTTTTCATGATTTATGTACAAAAGTATATGCTTTACATATCTAATGAGAATCAGGTTTGCTAGTTGAATAAAACGGTGCATGAATTGGTACATAACAAAACTGAAAAATATTAAGCAACTTGGGATAATTAATGTAGGAGCCCTTTTATTGGTTCTTTGATATTAGGAACAATTTCGGAAAGAATTTAATTAACTACTGAAGCCAAAACTTTAAGGTAAAGAGTACTGAATAGTAGCTTAGGAACATCATAACCACTTTATTAAGAACTATTATATAATCAATGAGAAATAAGTGTAGCGTTCTTCACAACACTCTCCTCATGTGTAAGTGTGTATTTGATTTTTTTCTTTTTTGATTTTTTTTTTTTCATAATAGAGAAAGATGAGACTCAACAAGGAGTGAGTATGAAGTAGAGAAAGATTAACATAAATAGGCTTATCAGTGGGCCTGAAGCAATGTTAGTAGTTCGATGAACTGAATTGAGAGGAAATAAATAGAGAGAAACATATTTTGAGAAAGACAAAATAAAAGAAGTCAGAGCAACTCTGCGGGAAAAGTTTGATAACCCCTTGTACAATTGATGAGGGGATGCATGTAATAATCTCTAACACAATTAAGGAGGATAAGGTTATAAAAAGATGTTACGTACTTAATTAAAATTAAAATGATTAGTTCGTAATTGCGAAGGATATAGAGAATTTAGACCAAGTTGCACAAATCCAGCACAATCATGATCGATATGACATAAGTATAAGCTAAAGACTAGAGAAATTTAAGGAAATATTAGCTGGATTTGAGTTGTAATAAAATGTTACAGAGCATGAAGGAGGATCTAAAACGGTAAATACTTATCCACACCGAATATTTATACTAAGCTAATTCAAGTTACCATCATTAAAATAAAATGAATATATGTATTAATTAACCACGATTAACAAAAGTATATGTACGACAAACACATGCTATGTAGTTACTGATTTATATAAACACTCAATCCGAATAAGTTTTATCAACTAAAACTCCTCTTCCTCCTCACCCAACCTACTTAACGTTAGGCTGGCAGAACAATTTTGGTTAGCAACTTCACTTAACAGAACTTTCCATGACATGTATATCTGTCGCTGTCTTCCACTACGCAAAGAAATTAAAGTGTCATAGTACACGTCGCTCTTGCTGAAAGTTGATGTTAACATTATCTGTGATTTTTTTACTGATTATGACATATTATTACTTTATAAAATTATCATACCAAGTCTGCTATAGAAAGTTACGTATTGTTATTAACGGTTTAGCTTAATAGTGTAAAAAATTATCTCTCGATCCCTCATTTTAGGCATCTATTTCGCATGCTTAATGAGTTTTGCCAAAGTAGCTTTCCATGCTACGTCCTATTAATTACCACTAATTTCTCTGTTTCTTCTTCTTCTACTCCACCTCTAGAGGAAGAGGGTTATGACACGTGTATCTCAGCATAAAAATTTAACAGAATTAGGTAGGCTTTGACAAAACCTAGCACAAATGTTCCTGAAATAAATTTCCTTAAATGTTATCCACTCATACCAAATTAATCAAGTAACTATGTTTTAGTAGGGATCTAGTAGCTTAGTTGGTTGGCTACTTGAACTCTCACTTTGTTGGTGAGGGTTTGAATCCCCACATTGTAATCCCCTTTTCCATTTTCCCTTTCCCCACCCCCAATATAATTAAAAAAAATTAAAAAAGAAAAAAAAAGTAACTATGTCTTCAACGTGTCCTTATTCAAGTTTCTTTGTCGTTCTCCTTAAATAAAAATCAAATATTTCGTCTATGAAAAGATCAGATTTGCATGTGAGGGGCAGGAAAAAAAATATAATCAAATAAATAAATATAAATATTTTTAAATGAAATAATCACGCAGTTCAACTTAAATCGATGGTAAAATGAAAGTTAGTTATCGGTGATGGAGGCTTAATTCAGGGGCGGAGCTACTTGGTCCCGAGGGGTGTCGAGCGACACCCCTTCGCCGGAAAATTACGTTATATAGGTATGTGAAATTCTGATTTTATACATATATGTATTACTATTGACACCTCTTGTAATAAGTTGAGGGCTTAGGCGAGTGGTTGAGGGGTGTCAAAGGTTTAGGCTAACAAGGTTGCGTGTTCGATCCCAGTTGGCGATATGATTATTTTTTTTGACTTCAGTCATTGGCCTTTTTTAAAAAATAAAAATAAAAATTTGACACCCCTTAATAAAATTCCTGGCTCCGCCACTGGCTTAATTAGTTATTCTTCCGTCTCAATCTATGTAGCAGTACTTTTCGTTTTCCTAGAGTCAATTTGACTAAACTTGAAGCTAAATTGGAGAGCAAGCTGAATTGGATTATGTCAACGCAATATTCTAAAATTAAAATTTAGATATTCAAAAACTATACAAAAAATAGTATAATTTGAAATTCTTCTCATATTAATATATGATGAAAAAAATATATTTTAAAATGTACATCAAAATTTACACAGTTTGAATTTCAGATAACTAAAACTGCAACATAAATTGGAACAAAGAGGAAGTATTTATAAAAGGGTTTCAAGGGTAATGATGAAAGAGTTCAGATAACTAAAACTGCAACATAAATTGGAACAAAGAGGAAGTATTTATAAAAGGTTTTCAAGGGTAATGATGAAAGAGTAATGACCGTATTAATATGGGTTGTGATGGGATGGTTGGGGTCTCTTCACCTTTAAGTAGAGGTCTCAAGTTCGAGCCTTGAGAATGAAAAGAATCATGTTGGGAGCTCTCCCCTCAGAATGGACCCTGCAACGCGTGATGATTCGAATTTAGTCGGGCTTCAATGTGAGTACCGGACGCCCGCACCGGATGGGAAACTTAAAAAAAAAAAAAAAAAAAAAAGAAAGAAAAGAGTAATGAACGTGAATGGTTACCAACACGAAGATTGCATGGAAAATGACGGCGGATGAAACTGCATTATTCCTACGTCTGTTACACAATTTGAACAAAAAGAAAACCAATGACGTCTTCATAGGATTCTATAACCTAACAAAACGACAAAGAAGAGGAGGAAGAAAAGTGTAGTTCTATAAAAATCAGGCTTTATTCATGTACTAGCGTCTAAGTAATTTAGGTATTTGATAACAGTTGCATTAATAGTTGTAGCGTCTAAGAATCGAGTTGTAATGTATATCTACACCTCATCTATATGTCGATATTGACAGAACTTTTTATCCTATCGATCCAAGCGACATGTATTTTACGAGTATTTTCGACTATGAATGGAGAATTAAAACTTTCACTAAAGGATTTCAAAATATAAAGAAATAAACATACGAATAAGTTAAACAAAAAAAAAAATCTCTAGTCAAGAAAATCCAACATAATGTTTATACATAAAATAATTAACCTATCTACGCAATATAATTTTTCAGCGAAAAGCTCATAGGTGTCAATTAACTTCTTTTGGACAAAAGTAGCTCCATCGCTAGTGATTATGTGCTTTGATGTTTAGGTGGTAACATGAGTTAAGTATCTATTGACTAATATTGTAATAGTATTTGCATAATTAGGTCATATTTAAAATAATTGTATAACTAGCTCTCTCACAAACGTTTGATTGTTAAATCGAAAAAATAGTCATATTCTATTATAATAGTTACTCTAAACCAGTTAGTATAAAAACTTTAAATATTATCCATATAAATAACTTAACGGCACAATTCCAGCTTCCTCCTACTTTCTTTCCAGCTTCCTCCTACTTTCTTTCGAACATGTAAATGACAAATTTATATATACGTAAGAGGCCACTTGAAAAGTTGACGAAACGGATGTCATCTTGATTCCCGTGGGACCTTAATCCTATAAACAAAATTCGAAGACATCCTATAAAGTATATGAGGAAATAAAATCTCTCTTCCTCTTACAATTTGAATAGACGAAAATGATTTTTTCACATCTCTTGTGTGTAAAAAATGAAGAGCTCTTGTAAAAGGGTCATAAAACTTAGAAAAATTTGTAAAAGGCCAAATAACCATTTCTCCCGTAAGGTTGTTCTTCCTTTAATTAGAGATTTTGAGTTCAAGCCCTGGTATGAAAAAATTCTTGATAAGGAGCACTTGCGCCGAATGAGCCTTACGTGACGTGAATCCAGAATAATCATGATCCAATGCAGATACCGAGAATAGATTAATAATTAATATATATCATAACAAAATACAAATTGTTCACGGACAAATAATACATGTGATGTGGAGTCGCTAGTTCCTAAAGAGCTTAGTACCATATGACATTTTACCTACAAAAGTAAAACCTAATTTATCTGACATTCTGGCGACTAGCATTGTAAATTTGTAGGGAAAGAAGAAGGAACTGTTGCATACACAACATGACTAAAGTCCACATTTTTTCATCTGTGATCAAGTCACAATGATAAGCCCAAAAAGTGCAAGGATCATGTCACAATTGGATCATAATTGTGAGTTCTGATACATAACGGAGGTACCATATTATACAAAGAAGGAATTGCACGGTTTTCCCTTCAAATGGATTGGTCTTTAATTTTTGCTTTCAAATGAGCTGATCTTTAATTTTTTCCTTCAAAATAGAACTTATGCCTAGCGTGGCTTAAGTTCTTTTATATTTTCGCTTCAAAATATCTCACAAGTTATGCCCCACTGAACATAAGTTTGATTTTGAAGGGCAAAATTAAATGTAAAACTTACACAAATAACTACCTTTTAACAGCTTCTAACAAGCTATAGCTATAAGTTGAAGATTTACAATTCGTAGCTGCTTTTGGCTATATGTCAGTTGTATCTCGCGTTTTTGAAATACAGTGAAATATAGCGAAATACAATAAAATACAGCGTGGCTGTTGAATAAAAAAAGGCTATATTTATGGCAATAAAAATCTTTTTCAAATTATATGGTAATTTGTATTAATGGTTCCATGATTCATGCAAAACCTCATGAAGTTCCATTATAGCTAACGTCTCTCTATCAAAATCACTCCATTCAAAAGTTTTTTGCTGGTTTTTGTTGTATTCGGTTGTATTTCGTGTTTTTGAAATACACGAAAATACAAAATTTGGCAGAGTAAAAATAGGCTGTATTTATAGAACATATTCTCTTCTTTTATTTTAACTGGTAAGTCAAATTAAATCAACCATGTATCACGCAACGGCTGAAGTTCCATAACAATCCACGTTTCTCTCTCCAAATCGCTTCATTCCAAACTTTTAGAAATACTTCCAAATACAGAAAAATATACACTCGAATACAATGAAATATGGTTGATTGTTTAAGAAATATAAAATTGTAATATGCGTATATACAATGGAATACAATGAAATGTATCAGAAAGTGTGTCGTAAATTAGAAATACATTGAAATATAGCGAAATATACTGAAACAATACACTAAAATATACTGAAACAATACACTAAAATATACTGAAACAGTACTTTGAAATATAGCGAAATATACTGAAATATACAGAAATATACTGAAACACCACAACCACAAACTCTACCGAACCACCACAACAACTGGAAAAACCCTCCTCCTTCCTCCGCCTCCTTTCTTCTGATCCACCATCCTGCTTCACTCCAAAAACCCTCCACTACAACAAACTAGAAAAACCTCCTCCTTCCTCCGCCGCCTTTCTTCGATCCACCACTATCCTTCTCCACTCCAAAAACAATAGCGAACCACCACCAAAAACCATTAATACATGAAGCATATGGAGTTCCGATCTGAAGAGCTAGAACCTTAAGGTTTTTTTTCGAGTTTGGAGACGGAGATGGTAGTAATAGTGATGGTGGTGGTGGCGGCTCCGGTGAAACCCACTACTTCCTCTTTTTCCACAATTAAAACACTTCTAAGATTCACCAATTATGTTGTATAAATCTGATATACTATCTGCGTCGGAGTTCAGATCTAAAGAACTAGAAGCTTAAGTTTTTTTTCGAGTTTGGAGATGGAGACGGTAGTAATAGTGGTGGTGGTGTTGACAGCGGCGTGGGTGGTGTAGATAGAGAAAAGAGGGAGGACAAACTATTAATAGATAATTTAATGTATATTACAGCTTTAAAACCATCATTCACATAATTGAAATTTGAGATTGGCTACATCGTGAGGCCAGAGGGTCTCCGATTTGGTAAACTACTAGTCTAAGGGTCAAGTTCAAGCCCAACATAGGACTTCAGTAATTGGTGGTCCACACTCTCTTCTTACCATAAACAATCTTTCACTTTTTATTGGAGATGGAGACGGTAGTAATAGTGGTGGTGGTGGTGGTGGTGTTGACAGCGGCGTGGGTGGTGTAGATAGAGAAATGAGGGAGGGGTACGTGAGGGGAAGGAGAAGAGAGGCTGGAGATAGAGAAAGGGAGGGAGAGAGGCGGCAATGAGGGGAAGGGAAGAGAGGAGAGAGAATTCTTTTAGGATTCGAAGAAGATGATAAATTTTAAATGTGTAGTGAGGGAGAATAGAGATGTATATGCATTTCAAAAGTTAATGGACCAGTTATGAAATGTAATTTTGAAAAAATAAACCTACAAAAATTAAATTAAAAAAAGGTAGTTATTATTCATAAATAAGTCTTAGTCTTAGAGGTAGCTATGGCAGGTAAATTTTCCAAATTAAATACCAGCTTATTTGAAGGCCAGAAATTAAAGACCAGCGCAAACAAATGAGTAATTTTTACTTGGCATAGCTTACTATGTTATATATTTATGGAACATAGCTATACTTTTTAATAATTAAGTTTAGTAGCTATAATAGTATATTTTTACAACTTATAGCTACCCACTTTTCTACCAATTAACTTACCACTCCCCACCCCCCTATTTTTTAGCTGCACACTTTCTCTCTCCCCCCTTTTCTTAAATATACACGTTTCTAACTCCCTATCTCCCCTAATTTCGTGCTTTTCAAATCAGTTTCTAATTTCTTCCACTTTCTTTTTTTACTCTGTATTAACTACTCATTAATTTCAACCTTTTACCCCCAAAATTCAACTCTATTTCCTAAAATATGTAAGATTCTCTGTTATTTTTGCGTTTTAAACGACAAATATATATTTGAATTCATCTATTGAAATATCGAATTCAAGTTGAGTTCATAATTGAGGTAACAACGTTTTCACTGCAACTTTTTCATATTTTTTTATTTTTCTGAAATTTTGAAAAATATAGTCAAAATATATGAAAAATATATCTGAAATATAGTCAACAGAAACCAGAATAAGTAATATTGAACATATTAATCAAAATATAATTAAAAAATATAGCCAAAATATAGTCATAATTGAGTTCATAATTGAGGTAGCAACGTTTTCACTGCAACTTTTTTTTTTTCTGAAATTTTTCTAAATATAGTCAATATATATATATATAGTCAACAGAAACCAGAATAAGTAATATTCAACATAATAATCAAAATACAATTAAAAATATAGCCAAAATATATATGAAAAACAACTAAAAAGTTCAGAAAAATATAAAAAATAAAAAAGTTACAATTTCACGGTGAAACGTGTAATTTAGTTGATGAACATATCAAGCTTTGCATGATTTATGGAACATTAAAAAGAGATTTTTTTTAGTTATATTTTGGGAAAAAATATGAAGAGAGTTTTTGAATTCAAATTTATGTAAATTATTAGATGTTGAATGAGATATGTGATTAGATATGGAAGAGAATAAGATTTGCGTGATTTATGGAAAATTTCCTCCAATTTCAAATCAGTTTTACAATTCTTCAACTTCCTTTTTTATCTCTAATTAACTACTCATTAATTTCACTCACGTTTCAAATCTAATTCCCAAAATAAGGTAAGATTCTATACTGATTTTTAATTTTCACCGTGTATTTAACCTATATTTTGGGTGTTTTTTTTTTTCGTTTGAATCAGGAATGCAACTCTAAGTAATTAACTATCAATGTTTGTTCTTGGTTGTTTTTTCTTAGATTCAATTGAAATGACTAAGAAAGCTTCTACTCCGATGAGAAATACAGGTATAGAACCCGAATGTGCGATTCCTAATTTTTCTTTGGGAATTTCTCAACATGAAACTGCCATTGCAGGCTCTTATGCTGAGAATCGTTCAAAAAGAATTAACGATACTAGGCGTTCTAAGGAATATGTTGATTCGAAGAGTAAACAACAAGAAAAAGTGAAAAAGGTTTCTCAAATGGAGAAACAAAAGAAGAGAAAGGCTGGTGACAATGTTGTTAATGTTAAGGGCAAAAACATTGCTAAAGCCAAACATAATGTGGACGAGGATGATGATGAAGAGGTATATTTATGTTGCATTTTCAGTATATTTAGTTCGTTTTTTTTTAGTTCAGTTATTACAGATCTGTGAATTAACCAGATCTATATTATATGTGCATTTTAAGTATATTTTCTGTTTTTTTTTTTTACACATGTTTTTTCAGTTATTTCGTGTTTATTGTTCTTCACCATAACTGTAATTTTTAAGATTTTTAAGTATATTTGTGTATATTTTGTTGACAGTTATTACAATTCTGTAATTTACATATTCAGTTGATATATGTCATTATATTTTCAATATATTCATATATATATATATTTATTGTTCACTTACATTATATTTTTTCATTATCAATCATTGTTTTGTTTTATATTTGTATATATTTTTGGTTGATCTCTTTTTTACCTGTTTGTGTTCACTGTTTTTTGTCAATCATATGTGTTTTTTGGCATGTTGTTTCAGGTATCTAAATTTTTGGTTACCAAGCACCCTGTTGTGGCACCATCTATGTGTACATACACGAATGTTAATGTAATGCAAGATATTAGAGACAAACTAACAGACTCACAGATGGATATGTTTAGGAATTCTTGTTTTGGTAAAAATATCTTAGAATGCAACAATTGGATGTACAAGCACATATTTTTCGGTGCTTTATAGTCAAAGAACTTCGAGGCAGTACATATAGGTGCTTTACATTTGAAATAAATGGTAAAGTTTTGCGTTTTGGCCTTAGAGAATTTGCACTGATCACTGGGCTAGATTGTGTATATGATGAAAATGATTTTGTTTATGATAACTCAAAACCGAATAGGCTTATAGTTGAATATTTTGGTAGAAATCAGGAGAACCAACTGCCAGTTAAAAGACACGAGCTTATTGAGTGTTTCAACAAGACTGTCTGGGATGATAAAGGGGATGACGCAGTCAAGATGACAATATTGTATTTCATAAATACGTGGGTACATTGTGGTGAGCCAAACTCAACAAACATACCAAGGATCCATTTTGATGTTGTAGAGGACGGGAGATATAATGAGTATACTTGGGGTAAAGATTCGTTTAGAGAGTTGGTTGTAAGCATTGGGCAGAAATATGTTGGTTTTAAGAAATATTATAGGATTCATGGTTTGCCGCTTGCTATGCAAGTATGGTTGTATGAATGTTGCTCAAAAGTCCCGTCCACCATTGCAGTTAAGACTGGAATTTAATTCCTAGAATTTTGAACTGGCGGACTACGGAAGGAAAACCAGAATTCAAGAGATGGATGGATGGCATGTTCAGAGACGACAAAAACCTGGTAAAACAGTTTTTTAACAGTTTTGTGTCCTTTACCATTTAACTGTTTTAATATGTTTGTTTTACATGGTATATTTTGATTATATTTTGTCTATATTTATGAAATAAGTCATTTGTGATCAATATATTTTGACTATATTTTCCTCATATTTTTAGTATGTTACCAATATAGATATATATGGTAATGTAGTTTCTATATTTTGTTGTTCACAATCCTGTAGATTTGAGGAAGTTGTGCCAACACCCCATGAGTTGGAAACTCTTAAATTGCCTCATGTTGCACATGACATACCAGACGTCAAACATGGAGTTGATGGTGTACATGGTATTGATTTGGTAGACGATAATTACGATAATTTTAGTACCACACCACCGCATCTGTCCAGTGGCAAAGAACAACAAAGGAGTGCCAATTCTGATTCCCCGCGAGGCAAGAAACGGACACAGTTTCCAGTTTCTGTTCCTCCTTCCAGGAAACAAGTATCACGGAAGGAATCTCGGATAAAAGGGACAAGGAAACCAGATGCACCTACAGGACCCCGAACAGATGAGTTTAAACTGATAAGGGAAGAGATTCGGATTTTCAAGAAAGAAGTAGGCATTTTGTTTTCAATATGTTTTTTTTTACTTCATATTGCTTGTGTCAAGTAATTAAAAATTCTAATTCTATTTTTTGTGTTTCAAAACTGTAGGTGTTTGACTACATGGACAACAACTTCAAAAAGTTGTTAGATGCAATATAGGGCAATCAAACACCAGATAAGGTAAACTAAAAATGGAAATTATTTACTTTTTAAGTTATTTTGATATATTTATTGGAAGACTTTGAATTTTCTTTTGGAAAATTTTAAAGGTCGGAGACACAATGTTGCAAGCTGACTTACATAGTGATGGTGGGATTTCTCAAGGCAATCAAAGTGGCGGTGCAGTAAAGCTTTCAACCAAAGAGAATCAAGGTGGTGGTGCCACTTCCGCGCAGAGGAGTCATCCAGTGGTACTCATTTTTTCTTTCACTTTGCTACATTTGCAGTATATTTTTCAAAGTGAAAATATTGGAATTTTATATGTGTTTAGTATTACCTATAGTGTATTTACATATATAGTTTTCACATGCTGATTTGTTAGTAGTGTTCCATTTGATGTATCTATTTGTGCTATTTTTGTTATGATTGTGTTTATATATAATAGTAGTGCTATATTTGTTTTGGATTGATATTTTAATAGTAGTTTTTCATATATATTGTGGCTATATTTTAATTGTATTTTGATTATTATGTTCAATGTTTCTTATTCTGGTTTCTGTTTACTATATTTCAGGTATATTTACCATATATTTTGTCTATATTTATATGAAACTTTTAACTTTTATAGCAATGCTATATATGTGTATCTGTTTTGCTGATGCCTTTAAATTCATTTGAACCATGTTTTTATTGTTTTAGGTTGAGGGAGTTGGGTTGCCAATTAATGATCCAGTTTCTGTTGTTGATGTGGATAAAGAAACCGGAGTTAAAAGTGATGCACAAACAGATGGAGTGCCCATAACACTAATCCATTTAAATTTTGATGTAAGTACTGAAATGTGGCTTTTAAGTGCCAATCACATATTGTTTTGATAAGCAATAATTGACAAACACTAGTCGTTTTTTTCTTGTTTTTTATTTCAGGAATCTCAGCAAATCGGTGATATGGAGAATGCTAATGCTGAATTTACCGCATCAGAGGAAATGGTAGCGGACTTGCTAGTCAACTGTCCTTTAGCATGTGTTATTCCTCTCGGTCCTCCTCCAGTACCACGCGATGATCAAACTGATTTGTCAAGTTTAAGGACCCCTCAGAATCTGGACGATAACCCGGTAATGATCTCTCAGTGGATGATTCCTGATTCTCAGATACCAATCCAACTTGGAGTACAACCAACAACCTGACAAAGTTCAACTAATGAAACTGAACAGCATGTTGGAGTACAACCGATCGTTGGCCACAGTTCAAGTGATGAAACTGGACAACAAGTTCCTGTATAACCAAATGCGGGTCAAAGCTCAAGTGGTGAGACTGCACAGCTTTCAAACACTGAAAAACAAATCATTGTCCATCCAGGTGCTGCCCGAGAAAGGAAACCAAGCAAATACAACCTGTCCCCTTATTGTCCCAATTTCAGCTCAGCGGGTTCTTCTGCCAAAAATATCAGTCCTTGCATTTATCAGAAAAAACACTCATTTGTTGACCACCCTATAAATGCCCCGTTAGATACTTTGTTTCTTCAAGAATATCAAAAGTGGCTTGAGAAGGATCTGTTGAAATCGCACGACAAAAGGTACTTATTGTCACAACTTATTTTTTTAGTTTCCCAGAAATCAATTCTCAATAAACTTAACGTATGTTCTTTCCATTGTTGATATACAGGAAGCCAAAGGAAAATCATTACAGAAAGAACAAGGAAGGACTGGATCCTGCGGATGCCGAACTTCGGTTACATTTAGGCGTTACAGCCGTATCCGACAAAAACTGGTTCTACTTGTTATCTATGGATGGGCAACTTTGGACTGATGAGGTTTGATATCTTTCTGCTTGTTATCTAAGTTTTTTATGTTTTATAATAGAATTACAATGTGATGTATCTAGATTATAGTTTTTACTATATTTGACATATATATCTATATATAGATCACAATTTTGTATTTACGTTAAGACTGTATTGTATTTTTAAAATATTCTCATCATTATATTTGCACTATATTTAATATAGAGACATTAATTTACTAGTTGAGCATAGTACTGATCAGGTATACAGAATTGTATTTTTGCTATATTTAAGAGTATATTTCACTATATTTAATATATATACAACAATAGTTTTATTGAACATAGTATTGATTATAGTCACTGAATTGATGTTTTTACAGCATATTGATGTTATTTTCTACTACCTACGCAAGAAGGGGAAGTATCACAATAACAACAATTATAGATTCACCACTGCCAGCTGTATTTTTCACACTTTAGTTGCTGAAATTTACAAATCTTGGGAAAACCCTGATTCATCCACATGTGTCGCCAGTAAGGAAGATGAACTGTGTGAGTACATTAATGGGCACAGGCTGTTGGCTAATGTACCATGGTATACTGTTGACAATGTACTAATTCCTGTCAACATAAAAGAGGAAAATCACTGGATTTTGGTTGTGATATCATTCCCTGACAGGTGCGCTCTCATCCAATGAAAAGATCATTCATTTTTCTACAAAATTTATATGTTTGTTTTTTTCGTATATTTTCTTTTTACAAACAGGTGCATCTACGTATACAACTCATACCGAGCTTCAGGGCATGATGCTATCATTAGAGCCGGAATGAAAATGTTGGCTACTCTTGTGACACACAGTCTACAAATGACTAATTTCTATGAGAAGAAGGCTGATATAGATTTTGCCACACATCCTTCTTACAGAAATAGAGAACAGACCGACAACTTTGACATTGTGAATGTAGATAATCTCCCGCAACAAGCTCCCTCTAGCATGTAAGAATCTCTTCCAATAAAAAACACAATAAATACATCTTTTTTTTCGTGGTTTTTGATCAGTAAATTTTTTTATCATTTTTGTTCGGGGATTGTGGTGTGTATGTGGCAGCCTTCACTGAATACTTGAGCTCAAGTGAAGTCATCCCAACCGAATTCGATGCAAAGTTACTCCGTATGCGATACGACGCCCTTTTATGCGACTATGCATGGGATAAGTCAAACAACAATGCATCAAGTGATAACGAGCAGCCTCCAAGACCAATTAGACCAGCAGTTGATTACAATGCAGTTGATAAAGAGGATCTTGATTAGGCCACCAAATCTTTTATTTTTTTGATTTTCATGTTGAACAATAGCATAGTTGGTTGCGACTTTTTTTTTTTCATTTTGGACATATCGTTTCATGTGCAGTAATGTTTTTTAGGATGATTACTATTGAACACCACCTTATGGTTTTTATATTGTTGTTTCTTTCAAGTATGTTATTTTTTCAATGCATAAATTCCATTTTCATTTTCTGTGAAATGTATTCATTTTCTGTGAAATGTATTCATTTAACAAAGTAGTATATCTAACCATTTAAATACAGTCGAAATATACAGAAAATATAACTCAGATATATTCCATAAGTCCATTTTTTAATGTACAGTGTGTTACAAAATTTAAAATTTCATCTAAATACACTTCAAATATATGTAAAATATATATCAAATATAGTTAACAGTAAACCAGAATAAGTATTATCTACCAGATCAGACAAAATGCAACTAAAATATAGCCAAAATATATACGAAATACAACTATTAAAGCATAAATCCAAAACAAAAGGTCAAATCAGTTTACATACAATAGACTTTCCAAATCCCATTTAACCACCAATATAGCATTACATTGAAAAACATCGGATGTTCAACCATGTGAAATACAATCATACTAGAATAATATGAATTCAAGATGAATTCATTTTTTATTTTTAACTGAAATTTAAAGTAGAATTCTCTTAACAAATAAAATCAAAATGGACTTATTTATTCTTCTTATTGAGCGGTGGATTATCACACGAACGCCTGTTATGACCAAGACGTCCACATTTACCGCAAGAATTCCTGCGTTTACCAATCATCAATTCCTGTAATGGCTTGTCCCTCTTCTTTTTTGGCCTCCCAGGGGGTCTCTTATAGATCGGTGGCATAACAACTTCATCTAATATACTTTTAGGAACATTTCACTCGGTCTCATCGGGAAGAGGATCAACTGGCACATCATATGTGTTCACAACTGTTTCCGACTTGAATAAATCCGAACAATATGCATCAGCAGTCAAATTTTTATTCTTCAATACTGCCCATGCTTGAGAACACGGTATCTCGTCCAGTTGGAACATCCTACAGCTTCAAGTTTTCTTCTTCAAATCGATTATGAAACGCCTCGGTCCATCATTCACTGTGTAAACATATTCAGTTGACGCTTCAACCTGAGAACCATTTAACCAATAAACAAGCATTACCTGAGCAGTTTTACCATATTGAGAATATATATAAATATACAGTAGATATAGTAAAAATATAGATTAATTTTTGTGTTGCAAACAAAGATACCCTCATTCGTATTGATTTGCACTCGTTGATCGACAACATCTCTTGATACCGCCTCATCAGTGTTGTGAATGTGTAGGTACCATTTTTTCTATTTGTGCAATTCCATCTACCAAACATCTTCCTCACTTCTTCAAGGAAATCAAAAATATGTAACTCTCTTGCAGCAACCAGTTTTCCATTAATACATTCGGCTATAATCGAAGTCATTGTCCATCCTCTATTAACAGGTGAATAAAGCCTAGACCATTTATCTCTTCCAGCATCTTCTAGGTATCGTTTTACCCGAATATCAACATTCCCAATCTTCTCCATCAATTTATCGAACTCATCCTGGCTGTATGCCTTCGCTAGTGAATAAAATATAGGACTCAACACCTCACTGTTTGTTGTGTATTGCTTTGTCACATTTTTCCACAAATGCCATATACAAGCTAAATGAGGAACAGTAGGATACACCTTAGAAACTGCGTGTATTATGCTTTCATGTGTGTCGGACACGACACACATATTTTGCCTAACACCATAAGCTTGCTTGAACAGTTCAAAGAACCACGTCCACGACTTATTATTCTCAGAATCTATCACACCATACGCTAGTGGTAGGATATTACTTACAAAAATCAGTATATATTTATAATATATTCAACACATATTTCAACTGAATTTGATCTCATACTATATTTTTAGCAACATCATTTATAAAACAACAGTATATATTTACAATATATTCACCTCATATTTACAGTGTATTTCAGCATATAATATTCACAAATTAACACCAGCAATATATCCAGAGTATGTTTTTAGCAGCTTTATTTGCAAATCAATAGCATAATGTTGTATTTATTAAAAAAACATTCATATAATAGAATTACACATACCCGCTCCATCCAAAGTACTTGCCGACACAAATGTACCATTATACGTTGATTTAAGGTGTGCACCATCCACTACAACTATTGGTCTACAACACTCGAATCCCTTTATGAATGCTTTGAGTGCTACAAACAAATACATAAACTCATTTTCTGGTGATTCATGCATTTTAACGAGCGATCCAGGATACGTTTTATCAAGTATGTATATATATGCCGGCAACTTCTTGTATGAATCAGCTGGATCACCTCTGAAATCTTTTATAGCCTTCTCTCTAACTCTCCATGCCATCATATAAGAAACATCTACGCCGAATTCATTTTTAACATCATCTATTATATCCCCAGGTGTGACCTTCCTTTTATGGTTAGTTATTTTCGCCATGACAACCGCTTCCCCAATAAACCAACTTGTTGCTTGTCTTTGTGAATACACATTGTCCTTCAACGGACATGTATGTTCGTCATCGAAATCTCTAACCCTGAACATTTCAGAATCCCCAATTCTCGACGCTCTGAATTTCCATTTACATTCTGGCGACCAACATGCCAGAGTGTAGCTACATAATTCAATGCAAATAGTACATATTGAATCAATTAAATACAGTATAAATATACAAAAATATATCAGAAATATATTGCATCAAACATTTTTAAAATTAACAGTGTGCTAAATAAGTTAACAAATAATCTCAATATAGTACAAATATAACAAAAATACATCTGCACTTTCTGTTACCAGAATACATTTAGAAAATCATACCTTATAGCATTCGATCTCTCTGTTTTGAAATTGATACTTTCACGCATTGCGTATTTCGTCATCGCAATTTTCAAAGTTTTCTTATCCTGGTAAATTTGATCGACAAAAACTCCTTTCGCTTCCGGTTTCGAAATTACCAAATTGTTATCATTCCCAAACAAAACAACAGCCATTCCTGTAGAATCACAAACTTTCATACCATCCCTATTCTCGCTATATCCAATTTGCAGCACATCATCTCTAATAATACGATTACCAGTTACATCATCCTCAACATCAAAATCATGAATACTAACGCACATTGGATACATCCCCAAAACTCTGTTTTCTCTCTTAAGCTCAATGTACACACGAACTCCCATATCGTTGTGTATTTCAATTGGTTGAAAATCGCCTTCAACAGTATATTTTATTGAAACAGTTTTCCTAACAATATTGATGAGTAGTGAAATTACGGCTCATTCGATGCCAATTACTTAGTATTTTGTAAATCCCCAAGTGCTTTTGATGTTGTTTCTCGTGTTTTTGTGTCAATTTGTAGAATAACATGTGCCGGAAGCAACTTGAGGAAAAATGAAGCAAAAAAACCTAGCAGAACTGAACAATGGCACCACCTGCGAATCGCAGGTACCACCTGCGAGTCGCAGGTGGTGCAGCACCTGTTGACAGAGAGGACAAATAAGACACCACATGTGGCACCACATGCGACACCACCTGCGAGTCGCAGGTGTAACATGCGAATCGCATGTTGTGTCGCGGATGCTGCTCAACAATTAACTGAAGATGCGACACCTGCGATGGTCTGGTGAAATCCGCGATTCGCGGGTTGAACATGCGACACTAGGTGCGAATCGCACCCTATGTGCAGGGGCATTTTCGTCTGGAAATTGTTCCCGTTTTGGACATGCTATAAATAGATTTGCTAGGGTTTTGGTTTATTTTATCCTGCAGTTTTTGGCATAGATTCTTGTGGAGTCATAATCTGCTGGTTGTTGAAGCATTTAAGGCAACAACTTCACTCTCATTCCATCTTGTATTTTGTATTGTAAGTTCATTATGTTTACTTGTAAGCTTTCTTTGTTATCCAGAATTATGAGTAGCTAATTTTAAAGCTAAGGTTGTGGAACCCATGATGGATATTATGTGAATGGGTTTCTATTATTGATATATGCATAATGGTTGTTGGTATTCATTCAGTTTTTATACTTTAGTGTTGGGTGATGATTGCAAGCATTATCCTAAGCCATTATATTAACTGTTCTTGGGAAAGAAAGTTAGTATTGGTAAGATTGAATGACAATGACTCGAGGCGTTAACCCTCGTTTAATGGACTAACTTAGGAATAAGAATAAGTCTAAATTGGCATTATTGGTCGCTCTTCGATTGTAACTCTTTTATATTCGGAAGACTAATAAAGAGAAAATACTACTTAACTGTTGGGAAGCATTAAGAAGTCCTTAAGAGACCAAGTGCATATTCATAGAACAACCATTAGAAGTATATCACATTGAAACCTGAAGCATAATATCTAATCAAATTGGGGAACACAACCTTAGTCTCTCTCTCTCACCTTAATTACATTGTAAGTCAAAGTATTCAATTACATTATTCAACAATCAATTCAAACTATCCGGAATAGGATTAAAGCATTTAAAGACTGGTATCGCATACGATTAGTACTCTTTTCTCTCCATATTCCCTGTGGGATTCGACCCCAACCTTGTTGGGTTACTATATTTGACAACGTCCGCTTTACATCGTTAATAGGTGTAATTTGAGCGTATCAAATTTTGGCGCCGTTGCTGGGGAATACGGTTGAGAAATTACTGATTGTTGTGTACTCTTCTTTAAATCTTTTTCTATTCCATCACACCTTGTTTGCTGTTGTAGTGAACCAGGTGAACATGGCAGGAAGACACAATCGCAATCAAGGAAACCAAGGGGGAATCCAAGTGAACCATCCTGCACCAGAAGAAGAGGATGATGAGAATGTATTTGCGGAATTCATCGACGAAGCTGATTATGCTTCTGTTGTAGTTCCTCCTAGAACGGGAAATGCTAATTTCAAAATTGATAGTTCTATCTATCAGCTATTGAAACTTGAAGGCTATTTCCGAAATTCTTTGGAGGATTGTCCACTTCGACACCTGAAGAATTTCGTGCATGTATGTTCTCAACAATCTCAAGGTGCTGTTCCTGTTGATGCACTGCGGTTACGGATTTTCAAATATTCCTTGGCTGGCCAAGCAAGGGAATGGTATGAAAAGCTCCCCAGCAATACTATTCATACCTGGAACTAGTTAGCCAATATATTCTTGAAAAAGTGGTTTCCACCAAGCAAGATCTTTGAGTTCAAACAACTTCCGGGGGAACAATTATATGCGGCATGGGAGCGTTTCAAATATTATCTAGCTCAATCTCCGACTCATGGATTTCCAGATGCTATCCTCACCGAGAAATTCTACAAGGGGTTAGATACCATGAATCAAATTGCTGTCAACACTGCAGCTGGGGGATGCTTCATGGACAAATCATTTGTCAACATCACCAGGTTGCTCGACAAGCTTACTACCCACAATCAAGCTTGACATTCTAGTGATAGTGAAACCCTATCTTATGGTAGTCCCTCTGCTGCCGCGGTGGCCAAAGAAAATCATGAGCGAGATCATGCTTTTTCTCAATTGCAAACCACCGTGGATTTATTATAGAAGAGGCTTATGGAGAAAGAAGCCAAAAGTGTGAATGTTATCGAGGAGATGCCACTTCATGCTCCCGGAATGTACCAAGTCTCGGAGGAAGCTTATCTAGAGGGGCAGCCACAACGTGAGGATGCAAATTATATCGATCACAATCAAGGGGGTTATCAAAAGCCATGGAGACCACAACAACAAAGCAATCAATATGGTAGAAATGAATATGGTGGTTCGGACAGAAGGGATTACAACAACAACAACTATGGTAATCGGAATTCCAATGCCTATGTTCCACCAAAGGGCCGTACGTCTAACTCTCAGAATTGGCGAGAAAGTCCTTCCAATGATCAAGGGACCTCTCGGATGGAATCCATGTTTGAGAAGATATTAGACAACCAGCACAAAAGTGACAAGAAGATGGAAAATTTGACTGAAGTGGTAGGCTCTCACACCGCTTCGATTCATAAACTCGAGTCACAAATGAGAGATCTGTCTCGTGAACAACATCCACCGCAAAGAGGAGGCCTTCCTAGCGACACAGTTCCGAACCCAAGGGGTAGTGGAGGTAATCACATTAGCTCATGCAAAGCTATTTCCACTAGAAGCGGAAAGATCCTTGATGCGGTAAAATCCAAAGAGGTTGAACCTATCAGTGTCGAGCCGACTATTGATGAGATTATTGAAGAAGAGGTCGAGGAAGAAAAAGAGGCACCAGTTGAAGTGCCTATTGTTGTGGAAAAATAGAAGGAAGCACACCCTAGTGCTCAAAAGGGTGACGAAGAGCCAAGTGTGAAAAAGCCACCGGAGAGAGCTTTCAAAAGAGTAAGGTCACGGGGGCAATCAAACCCTTGACTCAAACTTATAAGTCTCCTCCTCCGTTCCCACAAAGATTGATGAAAATAACGGAGGATGCCAAGTGCCAACGATTCTACGACCATTTAAAGGGGTTGTCAATGAATGTTCCATTCCTAGACGCATTCCAGGAGATGACGGGATTTGCCAAATACTTGAAAGATTTGTTGACAAAGAAAAGGCCAGTCAAGCATGATACAGTGGGAGTCACCCACCGTGTGCGTTCTATTATTTCGTCATCAAATGTTGAGAAGAAGGGAGATCCTGGGGCTTTCAAGATCCCTTGCACCATCGGTCATCATAATTTTGCTCGTGCTTTATGTGACAATGGAGCTAGTATTAATTTGATGCCACTAGCCATATATAAGCAATCCGGGTTGGGAACACCTAAACCAACAAGCATGCGTCTCCAAATGGCCGACAAAACAATCAAAATACCTGTGGGGGTTGTTGATGATATCCTTGTTAGAGTGGGGAAAGTCTTATTACCGACAGATTTTGTCATCCTTGATTGTGCGGTTGACAAACAAGTCCCAATTATTTTGGGGAGGCTATTTCTTGCTACCGAAGAGCCTTAATGGACTCGGAAAGGAATGAAATAAAATTTCGAGTCAATGATGAAGAAGTAACCTTCCAAGCTAGCAAAGGGTTAAAGTTGTCTGGTGCTTATGAAAGCATTTCTGTCATCGATTCATTCGATGAGATAGACGAAGCGGTGGAGCATCAACTAGAGAGGATCACTTCGATGAGGCACTTTCAGCTATTTTGGTGAACTTTAAGGCGGATGACATGATGGGATATATCGAAACAGTTAATTCTCTCATTGGCCGGGGTTCGTATTCTTATGAGCCGAAGAAATTATCTCTCGATCTTGATAAAAGAACCACGCATCCAGCTAAACCTTCGATTATTGAGCCTCCAAAACTTGAGCTCAAGCTACTTCTTTCTCATTTGAAGTATGTTTTTCTTTGCCCAGATAATATTTTACCGGTTATTCTTTCATCTTTGCTGAATGAGGATCAAACTCAAACGGTGCTTGAAGTATTGCGGGTGTATCGCAGATCCATCGGGTGGACTATTGTAGATATTAGGGGAATTCCCTCGGGTATTTGCGAACATAGAATTGAGCTTGAAGAGGATAGTTCATCCCGTGTTGAGCATCAAAGGAGGCTAAACCCTCCTATGCAAGAAGTGTTCAAGAAAGAGATAATCAAATGGTTAGATGCGGGTGTTGTATACCCAATTGCAAACAGTCCATGGGTTATTCCGATACAATGTGTGCCAAAGAAGGGAGGCATTACCGTTGTTCCTAACGCCAAGAATGAGTTGCTTCCTACGCGGACAGTTACCGGATGGAGAGTATGTATGGACTACCGAAAGCTGAACACCGCAACGTGTAAAGACCACTTCCATATGCCTTTTATTGATCAAATGCTTGATCGGCTAGCTGGAAGAGCGTATTACTGCTTTTTGGATGGGTACTCGAGGTACAATCAAATCAACATTGCATTAGAGGACCAGGAAAAGACCACTTTCACCTGTCCTTATGGCACTTTTACTTTTAGCCGCATGCCTTTCGGCTTATGTAATGCCCCAACTACTTTCCAACAGTGTATGATGTCTATTTTCTTAGATATGGTGGAAGATTTCTTGGAAGTCTTCATGGATGATTTTTCGGTTGTTGGTGATTCCTTTGATGAGTGTCTTGCCAATCTAAGCAAGGTATTGAAGCGATACGAGGAAACCAACTTTGTACTTAATTGGGAGAAATGTCATTTCATGGTGACAGAAGGGATTGTCTTGGGCCCTAAGATCTCCGAAAAGGGCATTGAGGTAGATCGAGCAAAAGTTGATGTAATAGCCAAACTCCCTCCACCAATCTCTGTAAAGGGGCTTCGCAGTTTCTTGGGACATGCCGGTTTCTATCGGCGATTCATCAAGGATTTCTCCAAGATCTCCAACCCTATGTGTAAGCTCCTTGAAAAAGAAGCTAAGGTTGCATTTGATGAGAAATGCCTTAAGGCGTTTAATGAGTTGAAGGAAATGCTCACATCTACTCCAATTATTGTATCTCCGGATTAGTCAATGCCGTTTGAGCTCATGTGTGATGCAAGCGGATTTGCTATTGCTGCGGTGCTTGGGCAAAGGCACAACAAAATCATGCACCCAATTTATTATGCTAGCAAGACCCTCAATGGAGCTCAAATGAATTACACTGTCACCGAACAAGAGCTTCTAGCCATTGTCTATGCGTTTGAGAAGTTCCGGGCCTATCTACTTGGGTCCAAGGTGGTTGTTCATACAGACCATGCGGCTTTGCGATACTTGATGACAAAGAAAGATGCAAAACCAAGGTTGATTCGTTGGGTCTTGTTATTGCAAGATTTTGACTTTGAGGTCAAAGATCGAAGGGGTTGTGAAAACCAAGTTGCGGATCATCTATCTCGACTTGAGGAAGCTGGGAGACCAAGTGGAAATCTTGAGTTGAATGATGTTTTCCCGGATGAGAGGCTCTTGGCTGTAACTTGTGATGTTGCCCCTTGGTATGCAGATATCGCCAACTTTTTGGTGACAGGTCTTATCCCTGACGATGTCAAAGCTTAGCAAAAGAAGAAATTCTTGAGAGATAGTCGTCAATACTATTGGGATGAGCCCTATTTATTCCGTACTTGTGCCGACAACATCATTCGGCGATGTGTGGCCGAATCTGAGACCATGGACATCTTGAAGGCGTGCCATGACTCCCCCGTGGGCGGTCATCACAGTGGGAACCGCACAGCAGCCAAAGTGCTTGAATGTGGCTATTATTGGCCCACCATTTATCATGATGCTAATTTAATGGTGAAATCTTGTGACCAATGTCAACGCCAAGGATCAATTGGGAGGAAGCACGAAATGTCCATGAATTTTGTCATGGAGGTTGAACTGTTTGATGTGTGGGGCGTCGACTTTATGGGCCCCTTTGTAAGTTCTCGTGGTATGCGATACATCCTGGTCGCGGATGATTATGTGTCCAAGTGGGTTGAAGCTGTAGCATTTCCTAACAATGATGGCAAGAGTGTCACCCAATTTCTCAAAAGAAACATATTCACGAGGTTTGGCACTCCACGGGCAATCATTTGTGATGGTGGCACTCACTTTTGCAACAGGCAGTTCACTAGTCTCTTAGAGAAGTATGGAGTGCAGTACAGGGTGGAAACTCCTTACCACCCCCAAACCAGTGAGCAAGTTGAAGTCTCAAATCGGGAGATTAAGAGCATTTTAGCAAAGACGGTTAATGCAAACCGAACTGATTGGTCATCTAAGCTTGATGACGCTCTTTGGGCTTATAGAACAGCTTTCAAGACACCCATTGGTACTTCCCCTTATCGGTTGCTATTCAGTAAAGCTTGTCATTTACCCGTTGAACAAGAACACAAGGCTTTGTGGGCATTAAAAAAATTAAACATGAATTGGGACGAAGCAACCAAGCTGCGGTTGTTTCAAATGAATGAAATGGATGAGTTTCGGCATCATGCTTATGAGAGTGCTAGTTTGTACAAGGAAAGGATGAAACACTATCATGATGTCAAACTTCTGAAGCGAGATTTTCAACCGGGTGATTCGGTGTTACTGTTCAATTCGAGGTTGAAACTCTTTCCGGGCAAGTTGAAATCGAAGTGGTCCGGCCCTTTCACTTTGGTGAGTGTGTCACCCAATGGAGCAATGGATTTAAAGTCCGATGACGGGACGCGTACTTTCAGAGTCAATGGTCATCGGGTCAAGCACTACCATTGGATGGTTGATGGTGACAAAATTGTTGATGCTCACCGGTTAAAACATGGCACCGGACCTTAGCATCCAATGAGGTATCACGTCGAGCTGCGACGTAAAATCAAGCGCTCTTTGGGAGGCAACCCAAGTTTCATTTTCATGTATTGTTATATATATATATATTTTTTTTTTCTTTTGTGATGTTTTTGATGTGTGTCCAAGTGTGTAGGAATAAAGTGTGTGCACAACGAAGAAGAGTTTGAAAAATGCAAATTGGCATGACATGCGACATCATCCGCGATTCGCATGTCATGTCCGCGAACTCACCTGCGAATCGCAGGTTATGCCAAAATTCAGTCCATAAGAGCCAAACTCTCTGTCAGCACATGCGATGGAATGGCACAACATGCGACTCGCATGTCACACATGCGACGTCATTCGCGAGTCGCATGTTGTGCAGGTAAGTGAAAAGTCGCGGGTCAACCCGACCCGACGCGATTCGTTTCTTGTTAAATAAAAGATTGTAACTGATTTTCATCAGTTATAATCTTCACTTTCCCTCTCCCCCTTCTCTTTCAATACTCCTATATCACCCCATAATTTCCATTTCACTACAATCATCCTTAATCACAAATCAAAACCCTAACTTCCCTCTTATTTAAAAACAAAGGATTTCAAGGTTTCCTACTTTCATCTACTCTCAAGGTATGTTGACTTTTCTATTCTCTACATTAAGTAGTATCTACTAATTGCTCAATTACATGTCATTATCATGCCATACCACTTGTTATAATTAGTTATTTGGGTAGATTTATCTTATGTGTTAAATTGGTTGTTGGAAATTGATGATCAATGGGGAATTCTTGAGTAGCCATGCTTGTGTAGTCCTTCTAGGAAGTTATTGTTGATGCTGAATTAGATAGCGACTGGGGAATTCTTGAGTACCCATTTGTTGTAAGAACTAATAGTTGACGCACGCTCGCCACGTGTTTGACGAAATGCCTAAAAGACTATGTGAGTGTTTAAATGCTGTGGAAATATGATCAGTTGCCCAAAATGGGGAATTCTTGAGTACCCATGGCACATTACCTGTAAAATAGGACCCGTGATACCTTCTGAGTCACAAAACGTCATTGTCGTTTGTGAGGAACAATCATCGAACATAGGTGCGAGTAATTGAATAGATTTTCCCAATGATTGACGGGGTGACAACGCTCTTAAGGGAGAAAGTTACGTAAATATGTTCTTGTGTGTGTGCATCTGTGTTGCGTAAAAAAAAAAGATATCAACTGTCTCACCTGCGAGCATAATCCGCGATTCGCATGTTTGACATGCGAATCGCACCTTATGTCGCAGGTGTTGACAGTGAAGAACAAGTTTACTGGCATCATCCGCGACACCATCAGCGAGTCGCATGTCACACATGCGACTCGCATGTGATGTTTCGCGGGTGGTGCCATCCTTAAATGTTTTGTTTTTGTTTTTCTTATATATACCTTTTTATTGTTGCTAAACGAACACCATAAATAATGGGTATATTTTTGTATGTTGTGCAGGATGGTTCGATCAAATCAACCTCAAAGTGGAGGAAGACGAGCAACACGACAAACCTCCACCTCTAGGAGAAAATAAAAGGCACCGGCTGAGCCCGAGCCCGTCCCCCAGTCTGAAGAGGGGACACATAGAGCTTCCTCCCCTGAGCCCGAGGATGCCGTCACTAGAGGTCAGCGAAGAGAGGCAATGGAGCAACGATTCACCGTGCCTGGATCCAGGGAGCTGTATAAGACTTGAAATACAATTAAGTCTGATGGGAATCCAGTCCGGGGCCTCATTGTCGAGAAAAGGGTCACTCTACAAGGGCTGCAAGATCAATGCCCGGGCATCATTCGCAAGCTTGAAGCCTTGAGATGGACCTATTTCATGCAGCCTACTGAATACTGCCCGGTCCTGGTAATGGAATTCTATGCAGCTTATGCGGCTACATTGAATGCAAAGAGGACGCGCCGCACACCAAAGAAAAACTTGGAGAACCTCTGTTGGGTTCCGGTTCGGGGGAAGGAGATTGATTGTGCTGCCGATACCATAACATCGATCCTATATAAGCAACGCAGCGAAACAGACCCTGTTGAAGGTTGGCCTCCGGTTAGTTCTTAATATGAATTGAAGATGGAAAACCCGGAGGAGCAACGCGAGTGGGTAGCTTCAGTGATTGTCTCAGGGACTCCACCATGGCTGGATCCATCTGTCCCGATTGAGAAGAACACTTTCAACCGCGAAGCCAAGTTTTGGTTATCATTAGTAACATCGCGGGTGAGTCCTTCCAAGCATAGCACTGACATACCTATTACCAAGTATATTCTCATTGCTTCACTCATGTCCGGGTACCTTGTCGATGTGGGGGTAATTATCCGAGACGAGATCAAGAATAGGTCCACTCAAAAGACCACATCGCTCCCGTTTCCTTGTTTGATCACTACACTAAGCCGCCGGAAAGAGGTTCGTGATATTCCTCGGGTGGACAGGAATTTACCGGCTGATCAAATGATTGATTACACAAAATTAGAACCGGGGACTCGGAAGCGAAAGCGGGTGACCACAGAGCCAAAAGCTTCGGGAACAACACTTGATGCTCATATTCTTGAGCCCGAAGACTTGGCCACCGATGATGAGGAGACAGCTCCCACCACTGCCCCTTCAGTACCGAGGTCTGACCCTCCAAGTTCTTCCACTACAGTTCCCACTGACACGGTTCTGCCATCCAGCACAGCAGCCCGTGGAGTGTCTACTGAGGGTATGCGAGTACTCCGGGCAGCAGATGCTAAAGTTAATTGGTTGGTTGAGAGGCTTCCCAATTTTGTGAAAGAGGCAATTGAGGCAGCCATGGCACCCTACACTCAGGCGATCACAGAAATTAGGGCAGAGCAGGACAAAATTAAAGAGCATGTTCGCCACATTGATCGTCGATTGGAGCAGATTGAGGGGGCAGTGTAGGCGGCCTTCCGGCCATTCGGGCGGACCTCGCTAAGGTCAAGGAGGACATTCGACTATTACAGGTCCCCGACATTGAGCTGAGTGCACCCATTCTACCTTCCGGTGCTTCCTTGTTATCCACTGGGCCCACAACGCCTGCTATGCCTTCGGGAAACGGGGTGGTGGAGCCAACTGGGGGGAAGAAGACACTGAGGAAGAAGAAGAGGAAGAAAGTGATGAAGAGTTTGATGAGGAGCTGGAGGTTGATCCAGCTGTTGAGAAGGCACGTACTTCCGCCCGGGCTGCTGGTATCGCTGAGGAGGAGATTGACACATATGTGGCGATGCAGCAGTCCCTAGAGGCAAGCAGGAAATCCAGTGGGGCATCTCGACCCCCGAGGGCGGGTGAGGCTAGTTCATCCACCGCTCCTCCAGCTGACACACCATTGCCCCCGCCGGTGGGGCCTGAGATACTGACACCGGGGCTGGAGGGTGACACTGCCATGCTTCCATTGATTATACCTCCGTTGGAGGTCCTCCCTGCTAATCAGACACCATCGGACGCCAGGCGTCCATCGTGAGTTACTCATCCCTTGTACTACATTTGATGCATTGGGGACACTGCATATTCCTTTTGTTGGGGGTAGGACAGCTCGCGCGGCATATGTTTGTTTTTATTGTTTTTGGATAGCTCATGTTTAAGTTTGTACACTTGTACTTTGTCATTGCCAAGTATAATAGTGATGGTTGATCGGTTTATAAATTTTTCTTGTTTCATTTTTTCCATCGTATTTTGATAACACCCCTCCCAAAATTCTTGCATACGTACTCAGAGGGGAGGAATAACACTAACATGACTCATTTGGTGATACACAAATGTTTTTCAAGTCTAAAATGATGGGTTGAGAAGTAGTTATTGTTCTAGTCTTGTGCATAATTGTGATCTAGAACTTGCCCGGAAAGTATCTCAAGGAGAAATACTAAACTACACTTGTTTGAAAAAGGATATTAGGCTCTCTTTGGACCGCCACTAAACCTAAAAACTCCTACCCATTGCATTGATATCCTAGTTAACCCATTTTTGAGTCGTAACTTTGTTTTTCTTTTCTTTCATCACAACCACATCCACTTTTTAGCACCCTATCTCCCTAAGCAAATCGAATACGCTACAATAGGCTAAAACGCATAAGTTTGGGGGTGGTAGCTTAAAAAAAAAGTTTATGTAGATAGTTGTGTAAAGAAAGATGTGTATATGTACACATAAATCGTAGGGTTAGCAGTGAACGCAAGTGTGTGAATAATGGTTGTGACGTAAGGAATAAGCGGGGAACTAGAGAAGCAATAACGACATTGGCAAAAGGAGGCACGAATTGGCGGAAAATGCTTAGATGCTAAAGAAGGGACGAATTAGGTGAAAGAAGCGTGCTCGAAAATGCTTAGGGAGACGTCAAGTCACTCTTACCCAAATTTCACCCCACCTTAACCCAGAACCTTAGCTATGACCCGCAAGTCCTAATTGATTTTGAACAAAGTGTGTTTATATTAGTGGAGAAATACTTAAAGGGCAAGCTTATGGCACCACATTTTTTGTACTTGTACATTTTCTTTTCTGAGTGTGGGTGGTTCTCTCCTTACTCGTCTTTTGTCCCAGTTGCTATTCATGAATATGTGTGTGTGGGACTTTCTTTGGTCTTATTGTGAGGGCATGTGGATAACTAGGCTCAATGAAAGATTTACTTCTTGACGCCTCATTCAAAGCCGTTTCTTTTAAAGATAGAATAACATTGTGTCATGAAGTGCATCAGTTGGTTAATGCTCGCCTATTGAGGAAAGGCACCATGTCTCGCAACAAGAGGGAGGGAACTCGTATTTTGAACAATTAATGTTTTGGCTGATTTTGATCATCATTGTAGTACCTAGCAATTGGCATATATGGTAGTTCTGTTTTAAATGCTTGAGGACAAGCAAAAGTATAAGTTTGGGGTGTTGATGAGTCGTGAAATTACGGCTCATTCGACGCCAATTACTTAGTCTTTTGTAAATCCCCAAGTGCTTTTGATGTCGTTTCTCGTGTTTTTGTGTCAATTTGTAGAATAACATGTGCCGGAAGCAACTTGAAGCAAAATGAAGCAAAAAAACCCAGCAGAACTGAACAATGGCACCACCTGCGAATCGCAGGTACCACCTGCGAGTCGCAGGTGGTGCAGCACCTATTGACAGAGAGGAAAAATAAGACACCACATGTGGCACCACATGAGACACCACCTGCGAGTCGCAGGTGTAACATGTGAATCGCATGTTGTGTCGCGGATGTTGCTCAACAATTAATTGAAGATGCGACACCTGCGATGGTCTGGTGAAATCCGAGATTCGCGGGTTGAACATGCGACACTAGGTGCGAATCGCACCCTATGCGCAGGGGCATTTTCGTCTGGAAATTGTTCCCGTTTTGGACATGCTATAAATAGATTTGCTAGGGTTTTGGTTTATTTTATCCTGCAGTTTTTGGCATAGATTCTTGTGGAGTCATAATCTGCTGGTTGTTGAAGCATTTAAGGCAACAACTTCACTCTCATTCCATCTTGTATTTTGTATTGTAAGTTCATTATGTTTACTTGTAAGCTTTCTTTGTTATCCAGAATTATGAGTAGCTAATTTTAAAGCTAAGGTTGTGGAACCCATGATGGATATTATGTGAATGGGTTTCTATTATTGATATATGCATAATGGTTGTTGGTATTCATTCAGTTTTTATACTTTAGTGTTGGGTGATGATTGCAAGCATTATCCTAAGCCATTATATTAACTGTTCTTGGGAAAGAAAGTTAGTATTGGTAAGATTGAATGACAATGACTCGAGGCGTTAACCCTCGTTTAATGGACTAACTTAGGAATAAGAATAAGTCTAAATTGGCATTATTGGTCGCTCTTCGATTGTAACTCTTTTATATTCGGAAGACTAATAAAGAGAAAATACTACTTAACTGTTGGGAAGCATTAAGAAGTCCTTAAGAGACCAAGTGCATATTCATAGAACAACCATTAGAAGTATATCACATTGAAACCTGAAGCATAATATCTAATCAAATTGGGGAACACAACCTTAGTCTCTCTCTCTCACCTTAATTACATTGTAAGTCAAAGTATTCAATTACATTATTCAACAATCAATTCAAACTATCCGGAATAGGATTAAAGCATTTAAAGACTGGTATCGCATACGATTAGTACTCTTTTCTCTCCATATTCCCTGTGGGATTCGACCCCAGCCTTGTTAGGTTACTATATTTGACAACGTCCGCTTTACATCGTTAATAGGTGTAATTTGAGCGTATCAAGTATCCACGCCTAATTGATTTGTAATCGTAGAAACTAACTCATCATAATTGCAATTATCAATGAATACAACATCATCAATTTTGTAATTCACAAAACAGTTCTGATCGTTCCAAAACCAGAATGACGGATCAACGCAGTTACGCTTGTCATTATCCTGTTGTTTTCGAATACAGTAATGTGTTATATTCAGTTTAGCTGAAACAATAATATTTTGAATCTATGAATTTGAGTTTTCGTATATTCAAAATTTCTGAAAAGACGAACAAAAAAAAAAAAGTTTGCAGTGAAAAAATCGTTACCTAAATTATGAACTCAACTTGATGAAATCAAATATATATTCGTCGTGATAATCAAGCTCTGTTCACTGGTTTTATATTGTCATTTTTCAAAGATTTTTGATGAACTAGTTTTTGAACCTTTTTATTTTTGGTTAGAAATATGATTGTACTTTTTGAATTCAATTTTTTTTGAATTTGTTAGCTGTTTGAATGAGATATGGAATGAGATATGGAATGGGAGGATATTTGCGTGAATCAGGGAACAATAGAACCGATTATAATTTAAATTGGAACAGATTTTGTTTCCATAAATATAACACTTTCAGTTAGCCTAGCGTCTGTATTTCCGCTATATTTATACTATATTTTGGTATACCTGACTACTAGCTAAATATAAAGTCATCTAGCTACGAATTGTAAATATAGAATATGTAGTTATAGGTTGTTAGAAGGAGCTAAAAGGTAGCTGTTTGTGAAAATAGGGTTGAGTTGGGTCGGCTTCGCGGGCCAAGACCATATTGACAGCTCTACTTAAGAGGGGTAAGTGTAGGTATGTGTCTTTTGGTGTTTTCTTAACCTTGGTGAGGAGATCATTTGAGATCGATAGCGGAAAATGTATAGTCATAAGATCATTCTTTTGTCCCTTCCCGGTAATTGAAAAATAAAGAAATGATTAATATATTTAAGATAATTATGTATTTACAATATCGTCTCAATTTATCATATGTCATCAAATTTGAAAGATGAACCGGATATTGACATGTCTATATGATTTCATTCTTGAACAAAAATTCATTTTTTTATTTATTTTATCTATTTTGTTATAGAGTCAGGGGAAGATACATGTTATACTATGATTTTAAATCACTAGAGAGATTTCAAAAAATATCAGATCTATTCATTCTATCAATAACCGAGCTGGATCTATTATATCATAAGGGGATTTGCGATTTGGCTTTTCTATTGATTCCTGTGAATTGAATATTAAAAGAGATAGTTACTATTTGATCCATATCCCAACATAAATAGTCCAACCAAAGCAATACTTGAAATGACAATTCATACAAAATACTCCCTCCGGATCAAAACAAGAGTCTACTTAGCCTTTTTTTTTTTTTGATTAAAAAAAGAGTCAACTTAGCAAATCAAAAAAGAGTTAACTTTGTTTTTCCATGTTTGCCCCTATTAAGTGTTATATAATCAAATCCCAATGCCTATTTAATTAGGGATAGTTTAGTCAAATTATCTATTTTTGCCTAAAAATAAGTATTTTCTTAAGGGGTGTGCAAATAATTAAGTGGACTTGTTTTTTTATCCGGAAGGAGTACCAATTTTAAGATCGGCTAGAATAAGGTGATCACCGAAACACTTGCGGTTAAGGTCTTTTAGTTGCACCTTTTTTTTTTTTTTTTTACTTTTTTTGAAAAAAGGAAAAGTTGTTTTAGATTTTAAACCGAAAAGACAATGGTAAGTGATGAGTATTTTAGTGGTTGCAGAATAAACAGTCAGCTTTAAGGATTAAAATGATAAGGTAACCCTATGGAGAATTTTTTTATTTTTGTTAATAAAAGTTCACTAGACACGCCGCGCAGAACTAGCAAACTGGTTTTCTTTCTTCTCCCAAATTTTGTACTCTCTTCGTCTAAATTTAAATGTTTTAGTTTGACTAAGTATAAAATTTAATAAATAAATGGAGATTTTTTATTCTTGTAATCTTAAATTAAAAATAGGTGTAATCCTTTAATTCTTGTGGTTTTAAATTTGCCATATAAAATTTTAAAATTTAAAAAACTTACTAAATATAAAAAGAGACACTATTTTTGGAATAGACAAAAAACAATTAAGACACTTAGGCCCCGTTTGAACATGGTTTGAAATCATGTTTGGACATGCAATTTGGATATTTTAAGGAGTATTTTCTCTTATAGACATAAAAATCCCACAAGTTGTGAAAACTATCAAAACATTCTCAATTCTTATACAATCCTACCAAATGAGCAAGTTATAGTTGATAACAAAATTAATACGCTAATTCATAACAACCGACTCAAAATTAATACTAGAAGGTCTTTCTAAAAATACAACATTAATTGATTAAATTTTTGTTCAATAAATAAAATTAAACTATGGATCTTTTTTTACAAAAATAAAAGGTTGGTAGACATAAATAAAATTTGCTGAAAGTTAATGAGATTGGTAAATGATTGATGAAGGTAATTTTTAAAAATATCTACCAACTTATGGGTCTTTTTTTTACAAAATATAAACTTATGATTAAATTTTATATTTTAAAAAGTTGAAATCATGATTTCAAAATTCAAAACTTTTTTGGATGATTTGAGATTTGAAATCATGGTTTTAAACCTTGATTTCAAACTCATGTCTAAACGCTAATTTGAAATTATAGTTTTGAAAATTCATGGCCAAACGCCTACTTATATTGTGATGGAGGGAGTATTGGCTATCTCATGTTGTATCGATCACCGTGTAAGTATGTCATCATTATTATCCATGTATAGTTGATCCATCTCTGTCCACCATTTTAAATTGTTCTCATGATAAGCCTGACAATCTCTTTTACCACCTTGTTCCCAATTCCCAAATTCTCCATCTTTCACTTTCTCTGTATAGCACGAGCACACTTTTCTGTAGCACACTTTCTTTTTCTCTTCATTTTATTGGAATGCAATGCTAAAATTGTACTCCGTTCATTCCATAATAAGTGTCATTTTAATTAAAAATACGCATATTAAGAAATTAATAATACAATATGAAAGTTGCTAAATTACCCTGTATAATAAAAAGAAATTACCTTTTCCTCTTTGAGTAGAGCATGCACAAGGAATCCAATAATACCAAGTTATTACGTGGCTTTTCAATTAGATGTTACTTTAACTTGTACGTTTTTATTTAAGAGTATAGTTGGAAAAAAATAGCAAATTTATATCTTGATTTCTTAAAATGACACTTATTAGGAGATAATTTTTTTAGCTATGACGACACTTATTATGGGACGGAAGGAATAATTAGTAAAGCTTAACTCTAATTAGCTCTTTCATCCCTTTCCTTTCTTTCTTTCTTTCTTTCCACGCTGAGACAAACAAAATTAGCACAAGCTTCATGGGAGTTTTCTCCATGTTTTGGTTTATTTTCTTCATTCTTGAAAGTATAGTCTTTCAGGTTTCTCAATCAGCAACTTTAGTGGTTGATGGAGTTTCAGAATGGAGAAACTCAACTGTCCAAATTGGGGATGCCATCAGTAAGTCTTGCAATGTTAACCATATTCTGCTGTTCTTGCCAGCTTCATTAGACTTAAGAAGCAGAATTTTGGAAGTATTGCATTGAAATTTGATGACCCATTTTATTTGTTTGATTTTGATTCTCAGTTTTCCAGCATAAGTATCAGTACAATCTCTACATTTTCCAGAACCAGAATGCCTTTACTTTGTGCAATTTCACTGAAGCTACACTTCTTACCAAATCCAAATCCTACACTGTAAGTTCAAATTTCTTGGAGACGCCCCATTTTTCATAATTTCAAGATTCAACATAATCTTTAAAATGGGGCTAAAGATTTGATTTTTGATCTGTCGGCCGAAATTAATTACGGCCACTAGTCTAAATATACAAAACATATACATTAATTATGTTTATTATACGTATATGATGTATACAATGGATATATATTATATGTATATTTCCACTTAATATACAGAACATATACATTTACCGGCTATTATCTTCTAGGGAGGTCCAAAGGACACCATCTAATGGTATAGTTGGATCATAATCTCTTATCGTAAAGATGCTGCATGGCGGCAACACCAACTATGAGAAATCCACATGTGATGTGTGAACAATGACAGTTACGTACCATAGTCAGTAGCTAGATACGGATAAGGGGGCATAAATACATGCATATGACGAGCTACAACAATGGTTAAAGTAGATAACTGAGCATAATTATCCCTTGTTATTTCTTTTTTCTGATGAGCTTTCTTGAAAAATGCATGCAGTGGCACCCATCAAGGCCTGGTTTCTTTTACTTCTCATTCAACAATGGCACTAATACATCATGTTTACATGGCCGAAAACTAGCCATTAAGGTAAAAGAACAATTTTCATCTCCGGAAATATCACCGGTGGCAGCTCCACCATTGATATCCGGCAACGCGTCATCTTCTCCGGCGTACACATGGCCGTTACAGCCGAGAGAAACAATTTCTCCTGCAAATAGCCCAATGGTGGGGTATGATATACCATTTATAAACAGTAATCCAGCAGTTCCTTTGCCTACTGGGGAAGTAGATTCTGCTACTGTTCACCATTTCCCCACTTCTGGTCACCATGATATACAGGTAATTACTTATAAGATATTAGAGTCAGACCTCTCCATAACGGTCATTTTCTATAATAACATTTCACGGTTAAGGTTTTTCTGCTGAGGACTTTCATATTATTTCGCTAAATAACATTCAATATCCGAATAAATAACCCCATTATAAAGAAGTTTGACCGTGTTATCAAACTTTAAGATTAAAATTTTTAATTAAAATATTAAGCATTTGATTTGCTTACATTATTACTCCTATTAATATTGAAATTCTTTATTTGATTCGCTTACATTATTACTCCTATTAATATAGAAATTCTTTATGATTTTTTTTTAATATATTTGTAGTCCATAACTCACCTTCTCTACTTTATGACTAGATTTTTGTTTTTTGGAACACAGAATCATAAATCTAAACTAGGAGTTTGTATATGATTTCGTTGAAATTTGAAAATATATATATATCTATTTCAAATTTGGACATAAGTTTCACTTGAACTTTTCTTACAGCTTTATTAATGAAAACTTGAAATACTTCTTAGCTTGAACCGTTAACTTTAATATTGGCTATTTATTAACTTGAGTCGCTTCTAAGAATTTGTCATTTTGGGGGGAAAATGGAAACAAAAGTCTTTTGTTTCTTTCTTTAAAGAATTACTACTCTTTCTATTTCAACTCACGTGGCATTATTTTCTAGCAAATTCATTCGTAAAAGAATGATATATTATTATACTTAGAAATACTTTAACTTTAAACTTTTCATATTAAGTTTTTGCCATCACACAAATAAAATGACATGTTTTCAAGATAAGTTTCAAAAATATTTCTTTGTTAAATTTCATATCAAGTCAAACTATATCACATAATTAAAACTGATAGAGTATTATTTTTTATTTTTTATTTTGCTCAAAGAATAGAGAACTATCAATTGCGCATTGATTGATAAAATGAAAGAAGGAAACTTTAATTAATATTTACTATATGGAGACTGATGATAGTGTTATTGATTAGATTCATAGTTTTCTTTTAATTTGTCATTTTAATTTATTTATTTGGTTAATTTTGGGTCTTCGAATTTTTAAATGCAGGTGCTGAGTTTTGTAACAATTCAAAGCTTCTGGTGCTGTGCAATTTTCTTGATGATGTTTTAAATAGGCCAAATGACAGAAAGTAAGAGATATTTGCAAGTCAGTACATGTAAAGAAGAGAAATTGCACTACTGAGTAGAGCTAACGTGCGCCAGAACTGTAGCTTTGAATTTAAAATAGCTTTAAAGTGGTGCTAATGATGATTAATACCATGTTTAAGTACTGTAGTAACAGTATTTTGTGTTATATTAGTACTATCTTTGACCCTACTTTTGAATCATTTCTTTCTGTCTTTTCTCTTTAGTCTTGGCATGCAGTCATTTTTGCATTCTCCTTTTTTAATTTTATTCGAATCTTTTTGCCTTTTTATTTTCTTTATTTGTTCCATTTCTTTCTGGATGAGAATTTTATTGAATTCCTATTTAATACAAAACTTTAGAGGCTATATATTGCAGCTGATAGAATCAATATAATTACAGTGGTTCATTGTAAATGTGGAAACTTATTATTAATCTTATTTTTGTGTTTTTTTTTCCCTACATAGTACTAAAGGGTTAGAGACTGACATCATCATCATAATCATTTAGTTACTGGTTATGTTGTTGTTGTTGAAGTCCAGAGCCAAAATGACTTATTTTTGCAGCCATTAGCCTAAAATAGACTGCCTTTTTTTTTATACCACAATGGGTATTTCGTTGGATAACCAACGAAATACCCGCACAACGCATTGTTCATAGTCGGAAAATTTAGTTGCATTTGGCTACACTTGTAGCGAAATGCAACATTTTTTTTTTTTTGTATTTCGTGAATTAATATGAACGAAACTAATTTTGTTTTTTTTTACATTTCGTAATTTAATGAACGAAATAGTTTTTTTTTTATTTCGTGAATAAAAAAAAGAAATAGGAAATTATATATATTGTTTTTTTGCATTTCGTGTATTAAAAAACGAAATAGGATAATTTTTATTTTATTTCGTTCATATAAAAACGAAATTGGAAAATATATATATATATATATTTGCATTTCGTGTATTAAAGAACGAAATAGGTTTATTTAGTATTTCGTGAATTAATGAACGAAACGAGCCCGGAACCAAAATGCCCCCAAAAAAATCACTTTGAACCAAAATACCCCAACAAAAAACAAATTACCAAAGTACCATTAGCGCAGTAAAATACTGCGCTATAGCACTTCACGGAGACGGAGCCGTTAAGTGCTATAGCGCAGTATTTTACTGCGTTATAGAAAAAAAAAAATCTATAACGCAGTAAAATATTGCGTTATAGAAACAGTACCCAAAAAAAAAAAAAAAATCTATAACGCAGTAAAATACTGCGTTATAGAAAAGAGTACCCAAAAAAAAAAAGTTGGCCAACTTTATTTTTTGCAACACTTAGTGTTTTTTTTCATACTTTGACCAACGATTAGTCGTGTGTCAAGACTCCGAAACGTCAATATTTTATATAGAACATGATATTTTTTCTGCGTACAATAATGTAGGCCCAATACATCAAGGATACGTAGACATTCGGATCGTCATTTTAGGGGTTGAAAAGGTGCCCGAAGTAAGTTTTGTTTGAAAAAACTTAGTATTTTTTCCATACTTTGACCAACGATTAGTCGTGTGTCAAGACTCCGAAACGTCAATATTTTATATAGAACCTGATATTTTTTTCTGCGTACAATAAGGTAGGCCCAATACATTAAGGATACGTAGACGTTCGGATCTTCATTTTAGGGGTTGAAAAGGTGTCCGAAGTAAGTTTTGTTTGAAAAAACTTAGTGTTTTTTTCATACTTTGACCAACGATTAGTCGTGTGTCAAGACTCTGAAATGTCAATATTTTATATAGAACATGATATTTTTTTCTGCGTACAATAATGTAGGCCCAATACATCAAGGATACGTAGACGTTCGGATCGTCATTTTAGGGGTTGAAAAGGTGCCCGAAGTAAGTTTTGTTTGGAAACTTTAGGGTGTTTTATTTTTTAAGATTTTGATTTAAGCGTGTTATTTTTTAATCAAGACATAACTTTATTTTGAATATAAATATAATTTTAAAAAATATAGGGAGAAAAACTAGTAAAGTCGTCAAACTTTAGATGGTCATAACTTTGCGCTCGGACCTCCGTTTTACGCGTTTTTTTTAACTTGCGTATTTTTTCGAGATCTACGCGGACAAACCGCCATGCCGAACCAATTTTTAAAAAAACACCTTTTATCCCATTCAATTTCAATTTTCCCCCAAATTGGCCTGAAATTTTCAGTTTTATTTACTTATAAGGTGATGATACGCAATAGATTTCAACGTAAAAATCCCGGGGTAATGTAGTTGTGAATGTCAATTTCACTTCTGTTGTTTCAATTTTTGAAAATAAAGCTGACTAATTTTCTCGACATATAAAGTTGACTAAAATAACCTTACAGTCAAACACTAAGTTTTTTCAAACAAAACTTACTTCGGGCACCTTTTCAACCCCTAAAATGACGATCTGAATGTATACGTATCTTTGATGTATTGAGCCTACATTATTGTACGCAGAAAAAAATATCAGGTGCTTTATAAAATATTGACGTTTCGGAGTCTTGACATACGACTAATCGTTGGTCAAAGTATGCAAAAACACACTAAGTGTTGCAAAAAAAAAAAAATTGGCCAATTTTTTTTTTTGGTATTGTTTTACTGCGCTATATAAAAAAAAATCTTGCAGTTAAAAACCTTTTGGCAACGGCTTTTTTATCCTATATACACGAAATGCAAAAAAAAAAAAATATATAATTTCCTATTTCGTTTTTTTATTCACGAAATACAAAAAAAAAAACCTATTTCGTTTTTTAATACACGAAATGCAAAAAAAAAATATATATAATTTCCTATTTCGTTTTTTTATTCACCAAATACAAAAAAACATATTTCGTTGATTAATTCACGAAATGCAAAAAAAAAAAATCAGTTTCGTTATAATTCACGAAATGCAATAAATAAATAAATCAGTTTCGTTCATATTAATTCACGAAATACAAAAAAAAAAAAAAAAAAAAACCTATTTCGTTGATTAATTCACGAAATGCAAAAAAATATATATATATATATTTGTTGCATTTCGCTACAAGTGTAGCGAAATGCAACTAAATTTTCCGGCTATGAACAGTGCGTTGTGCGGGTATTTCGTTAGATAACCAACCAAATACCCATTGTGGTATAAAAAAAAGGCAGCCTATTTTGGGCTAATGACTGCAAAAATAAGTCATTTTGGCTCCGGACTCGCTGTTGTTGTATCATAATCATTTAGTGATAAGGGCTTTTAAGGTTATGATTGTTCTTTCTATAAAGAGAATTAAGTCCAGGTTTCCCTATTAAGAGAAATGCTGCAACATCGATATTTCATCCTTAATAGGTTGTTTGTTTTGCTAATTATGGATCACAACGTAATCAATTTATGAATGGATTGGGCTGGAATTGAAACTGGATATAATAATATAACTTCATATTTACCAATGGTCATTGAACTTATAGCGGAAGTTGAGTGATCGATCAAGCTGACTTTTATGAAAAATAGTGAAAGTTGACTGATTTAATGGTTAGAAAAAAGTAGTTTGATAATTGCTCAAAGACCTCAGACTGGATTTGAAATGGATCAAGTGGGCATCCGATTATGACGTGGGTGGAATTAGCAGTTTTCTCTATTTTCTTCTTCCTGCGATAATATTATAAGTTCAATAACCTCCGGTGTAATTAACACTATGCTCTCGATTAAACACTAATCTCATGAGCTAACCTTAAAAACGTTGAGTTAACCTAAGATCTATTCCTTAATTCTTATCATGGAACACAACTTGACTCATTTCTGTGTTTGTGTTCCCAATGTTAAGACTATTTATATTATCAAAGCTGTAGTTGTCTAGGCATGAGCATGAGGGATCGTCCCTAGTCCCTACATTGATTGGGAACAAGTCTCTCATATAATCTTTGGACAAACCTCACTCAAAAGGCTAACTTTGTGGATTCAGCTATACCCAAATTCATTTTCTTATCATTTCAGATGCTCAAAACTGGTTTTTAGGCTCGACTACAAACATTAAATAATCCTCAAAAGTTGAACAACATACTCTTTTTTTTCTCCACAATAAAATAAAAATTAGTAAAAGAACAGAAGGTTTTGAAAGTTACATGTGTGCATACAATGTTCTTTGTCCTATTCTTTTCTTTTTCCAGGTTGCTTCTTATTTCTCATGAAATAAATCCCAAAGACAACTAGAGATAAAATTACAGCTGAGCCAGCAATTACAGGAACACATATCTTGCTCCTCCTCTCAGGCAACTTGTCCTCCTCTTCTTCTTCAATCCCATTTGCTTTTTCACAAATTTTATCATCTTTCAAATTTGTACATTCAAGTTTACCATCCCCCATATCTTCAATTTTTTGGCTTTTTGGTTCTGCTTTTGGCTTTTCGGTTTCCCTTTGAGGAACTTCATCTTGAGCACCAGGTTTTTCGACTTCTGCATGAGATTTTTGGATATTTGATGGAAAACCTGGCTGCATTTCTGTTTCTCGACTCGCTTCTCCTTTTCGATATGCAGATTCTGAACCAGCTGATGAAAATTCCGCTCCTTTGTCTTCATGAAATGTCGCTTTTTTAGGAATTTCATCAACTCTAAAAGGCAGATTTTCTGGCTCCTTCACTTCTTGAATTCCTGTTCCAAGAATCCCCTCCACTCTCTTTGGCATTGTAATAGTCAGAATGGAGGCTTCCTCATTGAAATTAGTTTCAATTTTATCCAAGATTACCCCAACTGGAATCTTGAAAACCTTTGTAAATTTTCTAATTTCTATATCTTTCTTGATCACTGTCCACCCCACCTTTACAGTTTCTTGGACCGGCTTCTCACATGTTATCACCATTTTATTCCCCTCCTCATCAATATTGGTCTTTATGTTTTCTCGCGTGTAACCTACACAAGTATAATTTCCACAATCGAATTAAAATAAACAATACAACAACAACAACAACAACATACCCAACGTGATCCCACAAGTGGGGTTTGGGAAGGTGGGGTGTACGCAGGCCTTACCCCTACCTTGTGAGAGGCAGAGAGGTTTCCGATAGACAAATTAAAATAACCAATGTCTCCCATAAATAATACTCAATAATAATAGTAAGGAGGAATCAATGAAGAGACGTTTATCTGAGTGTATTCCGTATGACAACAGTCATGTTCTCCTTAAAAATATTTTTCAGTGTTTCTTCCTCTTTTTTTTTTTTCTTCAGAATGGTAACTTTTCACAGTGTTTGATCTATCATAAAAAATTTGAGTACTAAAGATTAATAATAATGTCTCGGTGTTAGTTGGAGCAAGTAATATAAAGTTAAAAGTTCAAATTCTTGTAAGGAAAATGACTTCCGCTCATAAGCGAAGAAGTCATTTTCTCCCTTATAAATTATGACAGTAACCTAGAAGCAGAGCTGGGATTTCAACTTTACGGGCTCTGGAGTTTAAAAGGATGACTTGCAGGGCAAATAACTGAGTTCTAAATTTAATACGTGTAAATATTTAATGAATTTCGCAACAAAAATACAGTATTTGAGCAAAAGCTAATGAGTTCGGCCGAACCCTTAAGCAAACACCTGGTAATTGACTTTCTCATAGAAAGTATTTCCTGAAAATAACTTCCTTCATATCAAACATAGAGCCCGTTTGGCTTAGCTTATAAGTTGCTGAAAACAGCTTATAAGCTGTTTTAAGCTTTTTTAAGTATTTGACTGGCCAACTTATAAGCCATTTTGTGCTTAAAATAAGCCCAAAAAAAATAAGTTGGGGTAGCCCAACTTACTTTTTTTGGCTTATAAGCTGAAACAGCTTATAAGCTGCTTTTTTTAAGCTAAGCCAAACGGGCCCATAATAGAGATAACCTTTCAAATGAGCAGTAAGGATGAACATAGTGTTTGTTTCTGCAGACTGGAAAAAAAGGCCAGCTCGATCTTTCCCAAACTGAAGGAATTCATTAGAGGTGAATTCATCTGCAAGTCTTGCTAATTTGGATCCCAATTCCGTATCCATTTTCGGTTATTTGGGGAAACCTTGATTGAGCAAAGTATAAATAGGTATTTAAACTCAAAGACTAATTAAAAGCAAATGCTTAACATGAGAGAGAAGCACATATCCATTGCTTCATAACCAATTATACTTTGATTCTTAAGTCACGATGGACGAAAGTTTGTTTACAAAGTTTTGTCCAAGTTCCCCTTCAAACTGAGGATTTTTCCTTTGATTCCAAAGACATGAATATATTCGTTAAATATAAAATGAACAGTAGTTTACTGGATTTAACCTATATGCACCTACAGTGTAAAGGATTTTTACGCTATCAAAGTATTTAACCTGTTGTTTGTTCACAATAATGAAACCAAAAAGGACATCTTTAATAAACCATACCAGCTGAGATTGAGATGTGGCTCGAGGAAAAAACGTACAAAACCTTAGTAAATATAATAATATATCCTATGAAATAAATAAGCAAAGAAAGGGAAAGCACGAACATGCAAGCAAATTAGTGAAATTAGTCATTACCTGAAGATAAGGGAAGCTTTGGCGTAACTGGTAAAGTTGCTGTCATGTGACCAGGAGGTCACGGGTTCGAGCCGTGGAAACATCCTCTTGCAGAAATGCAAGGTAAGGCTGCGTACAATAGACCCTTGTGGTCCGGCCCTTCCCCGGACCCCGCGCATAGCGGGAGCTTAGTGCACCGAAGTCATTACCTGAAATGTGTTTCTTTGACTAGAATTAACTTTGTGGCCACCATTATCGAAACCTTTGACTCGGTCAACAAGAAAGCCAGAGCTTTGACCAAAATCTTGAGACCACAACCTCCTTTTAACTCACATGATGAGAATTGTTTAATACTCCTAACCTGAAAGATCAGAAAATTTCAAGTGGAAAACAGGAACACTTCTTCAGATAGTCATTGGTCAAGAAAACCTTTGAATAAGTCATTAACTAAGTTCTGTTATTGACCGGAGAGACGGTCAATGACAAAGCCAGCACTCATGTCAGAAAAAAAAAAAAAAAAAAAAACACTATCCTGGAATTTGAAAGGGTAATTTTTGAGTTAGCAGAAAATGAGAACCAAAAGGGAAAGTGTCATCCCATCCAATAGGAGAAAATAGTAAGCTATGGAATGTTAATGTAAAGAGAACAGACTTGCGCAATGAAAGATCAGAAACCATATGAAAATTATTTGGAGATATTGCTCAAAATACAATAATTTTACAATGACAGAAGCTAAAAATAGAATGCAAGAGCTTCAATGAAATATATATTAATCACCAATTACAGCATCATAAACAAAATGTTGAAAAGAAACTCAGCAGAGGAAAAAGAAAACTGAGTAACTCGAATACAATCCTAAACAAGATGAACACCACAACAATATGGACCAGAGATCCCACTATGTTGCATTCTTTACTTAATAAATAGTAATAAATACATGACTTTTTACCTCATCAACTATTTTGGGACATTGCACCATTTAATCCTCCTCTTTTCTTCTCATCTAAAAAAGGGCAAACAGAAAGAAAAGAAAACAAGGGGAAATTGAAAGCATAATCTGCTCTTCTAACAATGGTTGCAGACACACACACACACACTCAACTACTACAACTCTAAATGAAATCTTTTTTTTCCTTTACTAATCGGAACGACAAAGGGTTGAATCTTAGTGGATCGTGGTGGCAGAGCCACTCTACCATGCCACTTACAATACCTCGTCGCGTAGTTACCTGTGTCACTCATGAATCCCTCATCCAATAGAGTCAAGCCCTTCAGTTCTGCTTCGAACAATCCTATGAAACACTTCTCTTACTTGGCGCTCCAAAGGGCCCAATCCGTCCTTTAGAGAATAGTAAACTAGCCCAAGCTCATGAACTCTTTGCTTAACTTCCGCTTCCTTTTCCTCTGAAAGGGGGAAATGAATGGTATCAGTCAATTCATTCATGTGGCGAGCACATTTCTCAATCTTATTGATCTCCCTCAACAATCCACAAGCACTTCTACGGTCCCTCTTCCTTGACTCCTCCAAAATCCTCTCGTGAAGGGAGAGAACCGGAGCAGCCCAAATGAATTGCCTAGTAACATGGAAATGCGTCTGAAGTCCACGGTCTTGGCACGGAATCGCAGCCACAAGGGCCCACATTACGAAATAAAGCACATAGCTCATTGTAAAAACAGCCACAGCTAATCCATTGGTGGCAATAATTTCGTTACTTTTCGGAGCATTTAAGTTTTGACCAATCGCTTGAAGTTGCTTAGCAGCAGACCAATTCCGCGATACACTCCACGACAACGATCGATATTGGCCCAACGAATTCTGATCCTTCTGGGCATTGTTTCGTCCGAATGACCGGTTTCTATGAGCATAACTTGAATTACTCTCTTTTTCATCAAGCATTCCGATTGCCAAATCAATCAAAGCTTTCATGGAACGACGAATCTGCCCTTCCCCAATACTCCTCTGATTGTTTAACGCGTAATAAACAATCTCCAACTGCTTCTGCCATTGCCTTATCAACTCAATCCCATCTCGTATCGCATTACAAACATCTAAAGCTTTCACACTCCTTTCGAAATATTCAATCACATAACGATCCGCGGGGGACTTATTGAAGGACCCTTTATTATGCTTAAACACAATGGCCCTAAACTGTTCCTGGCAAGAAAGGAAAACATCTAATAATTTGTGAATCCATGGAATTGAAAGGATTTGATCATTATCTGCAGATGCTAAATCATTGAAACCCTCAGCTACTTGTTTTTGAAAAGCTTCGAGTTCGAGTTCGAGTTCTTGGCTAGTGCTTACAGATTCCATCGAATGTACTTGATCACGAGTACGTATGCTTAGAATGGATCGCCCAAAAGTTGAAAATGACGCAGATGCTCCTTGATAATCTGTAGCTGGCATTTCTTGATTTTACATTAAACAATCAAAATACCCCCCAGAAATCTTGAAATTCAACCCAAAAGGTCTCACAAAGGAAACCCCGCAAATAAAAATTGCTGTTTGGACAGACAGATAAGTAGTGAAAAAAAAAAAAAAACTGGATATTTATATCAAATTTCCAAATCCCAGGCTTAATGGAACTTGAAATGATCAAAGAAAGATCAATTTTTCAAGCTGAAACTCCAAATTACATATGCAAAATGGAATAATCCAAGATAAAAATAGAAACTTTGAAATGAAAATTAGTGACAACCCCACATAAACTCTTCACTAGAACACCTTAAATATGATCAAGAATTGATCAAATTACATAGACAAATGGAAATAGAAACTTTGAAATGAAAATTAGTGACAACCCCACAATAATTCTTCACTAGAGCAACCAAGAATTGATGGAAATGATTAGTGCAACAAATTTCAAGTACCCCCTAAAATGAACTTTACCTTTAATTTCACTAAAATGAGAGTAAAGGAGTGATGTAATTTGAAGAATTGAGTAGACAAGGAAAGAGAAAAGTATCAAAAGACAAAGGGTAAGGATGTTTTTTTGGAACCCTAAAAAAGGGGGCTTATATTGTGCTCGATTTGGACCGCGTACATTTGTTTGTTGAGAAAAATAAGGGTATGAAAGAGAGTTTGGTGCCACTGTCGAAAAAGCAACCACTTTAACGTTAATCTAAATGCTAATAATTGGAACCTAAATTTGTTTAAATTAAGGATTAATCAAACTGTTCTAGGCCTCTTTTTTCTTTTTTGGCACGGATTGTGCTTCGAAGGCGCTGGTCGTTAATTTTTGCCTTTTAAATTGCTAATCTTTAATTTTTGTCATTTGCTTAAAAAAAATGATCAAAAATATCCCGATGTTTTTATTTGAATCCTTACTCAGTTAAAAAAAAAATGCAAGGCAAGGCTTCACGAAAAAGGCAAAAGTTTGCTTTTTTTTTTTACTCTGCTGAAATTCTATAAAAATAGGCCTAATTTTACTATAAAATTCTGCCTTGCGAAATTATTATTTTTTTGATTGAGTCGGGGTTCCAACCTAGAACCTTGAAGTATTTTCGGTTGTTTTTTAAGCGAAGAGAAAAAATTAAAGGTCATCCCCCGAATAAGGTCAATCGTGCAAATTGCCCTTCTAGTCAGTGCTCCCTCTAGGTCAAACTAAGTGTCTACTTAACGTCGCCTGTTTGGCTAAATTTCTAAAATTAGATTATTTTAAAAAGTATTATACTTTTGGCGGAAAGAAATTTATGTTTGACCAATTAATATAAAAATACTTTTGATCAGTAATTAGTATTTGGCTAAACTTTTAAAAATTGCTTCTAAGTATATTTTTCTTAAAAGTGTTTTTTAGAAAAGAACTTTTGGGCAAAAACTATTTCTTTTAACTTTTGAAAAACAACTTTTGTTACTCCCCAAAAATACTTATTTTCTTCTAAACGCTTGATCAAACACCTCACTTTTTAAAAATAAACACTTATTGGAAAAAATAAACACGTTTGAAGAAAAAGTACTAATAGTTAAGTTTTGATTTTCAAAATATAATGAACAAGATTAATTTAGTAAAATGAATTTTTAATAAATATTTTTTAAGAAGAATGTCAAGTTAATACGAGCCAGGTGAAAAAAATTAGAGAAAGTTGGATTATATAGTATTTATTTATAACGAAAGGGTCAAAAATACTCCTCTACTTTGAACTAAAAATATCCTCCGAACTTATTTTGGGTAAAAAATAACCCTCCCATCATTAAAGTTTTCAAATATACCCCTGTCTTGAGGAAAATTATCCCCCAAAAATAACTCGAAATTATTTTTTAAACCCGCTTCATCATTTAAATCCGACTCAACTAAATAATAACCTATAAGATCCCCTTATTCCCCAATACGTAGGTTTGAAGTTTGAGGGGATTGGGGGAATAAGGGGATCTTATGGGTTATTATTTAGTAGGGTCGGGTTTAAATGATAGAGCGGATTTAAACAATGATTTCGGATTATTTTGGGGGATAATTTCTATCAAGATAAGGGTATATTTGAAAACTTTAAGGATGAGAGAGGTATTTTTAACCTAAAATAAGTTCGAAAGATATTTCTAACCCTTTTTTCAAAATAGAGGAGTATTTTTGATCCTTTTCCCTTATTTATATTTCTTACTACCTTAAATTCATACACATCAAAAGGGATAGAAACAGACACTTCAATACGAATTGAGCCTGACACCTATTACTCTCATTTTTTTCGGTTTGAGTAACTACTAACTGCAAGGCCACGTGATCGAAGTGCAGTAATGTACCATCAACGTTTGTGCTAGGATGCTAAATATCTTTTATTTTTAAATAAAGATATTGAATTTAAGTAGCTGTTTGGTCATAAAAATTATTTACTTTTTTTCGAATAATTTTTTCATAATTATTTTTGCTTTTAAGCGTTTGGCCATAAATATTCGGAATACAACTTGTATTTCGGAATATCAAAAACAAGAAAAACTTGTTGTTCAAATTTTTTTCACTTTTTTACACTACATTTCACCAAAAACTATGGCCAAACACAACTCCAATTTCAAAAATTCCAAAGAAAGTAAATTTATTTTTGATATTTATGGCCAAACGGCACCTAAATCTTAAGAGAAAATCGTTTTTGATAAAAAATACTAGTACTACTTTACTTTCTAAAGTAAAAATTTTCTACGCAGATCCAGATTCATCAGTGAAAAGTAAAGAAATTATCCACGTCAATGAACTAAAGTCAATAACGAAATTATCAACGTCGATGAACTAAAGTCAATAACTTTTTATTTGTGATTAGACGTACCATTTTGAAAATTTAATTCTACTCTATACAATATAATTAAGTAAGAAAAACTTTATATCCAAAATTAAATTAGGGATTCTTTAGTAGGCATTTGGTCATGCGGTTTGAAATCATGATTTAAAACCAGCGTTTGGATATGCATTTCATCTCATGGTTTCAAACCCCAAATCATCAAAAAAAGTATGATTTGGGGTTTCAAACCATGACTTAAAAAAATTTAAATATAAAACTTGACCCATAAGTTTATATTTTAATAATAAAGATTCATAAATTGGTAAGTACTTTTAACAATTACTCACACCAACCATTTACCAACCTCATTAACTTCCATCAACCTTTATTTATATCTATTATGTGAGAGGATGATATTAAAGAGTAGTTATATTAATATTCATGTTAAATTTTCATTTTTATTGAACTAAAGTTTGATCAATTGTTGTTGTATTTTTTAGAAAGGCCTTCTAGTAGTGTATTAATTTTGTTATGAACTATGATTTACTCATTTGGTAAGATTATATAAGAATTGGGAATGTTTTGATAGTTTTCACAATTTATGAGTTTTTTTTTTTCTATAAGAGAAAATATAACTTAAGATATCCAAATTGCATATCCAAATATGATTTGAAACCACGGTTTCAAACCATGTCCAAACGGCTCCTTAGTTTAGACAGAAGTTATAACGTGGGTTTGTGATGGAGGTAGTGTGGAATGTATGTATTAGTAATGTAAGCATCACCATGACATAACTATATTTATAATTCAAAATTTTATTTACCAAAAGCGATATGTACACAATTCAAAACAGAACGGCTAACTTAGCGTGCAAAGTGCAACAACCAGATCATCAGACGAAGTGACACTTCAGGTGTCCTTTGCAATTGATTTCTTGCCAGATAAAATAGCGTGAAATTTTCAAAAAAATTACAGTCAATGTAAAATACTACGCCACATAATCCAATATACAATATTATATAATATTATATTTGGGGGAAAGCATCATACATAAATGTGTCAACCTTGTATAAAAGTGTATAATATAATAGTGTATAAAACGTATTTATACACAAATATCGGCTAAACCGGGTAACAAACTCAAAATATGAGCTACTTGGCGTTAATATTTTCTCCGAGTAAACATAGAGCGTAATTTTATACTAGCAGCCAAGATCACTTTATACATCTCTCTGCCTTTATTGTTTTCCCCTTAGCATGTGATTCTGCCCACAATCTCTCTTCCTGCCACTGCCTTGCAGTTCTATGATAGCCTTGTCATGCCAACAGCTTGTCCCAAATCTTGGCAGACCACTCACATTCAAAGAAGAGGTGATCCACACTTTCATTACTAGTATACATATGGAACAATCCAGGATCTCAGTGATGCCCCCACTTACCCAATGCCATATCTCTTGTATACAATCTTTCATGAAGAGTAAGAAACAAGATGAATGAAGAGTAAGAAACAAGATGAACTTCCAGCTAGGAGCCCCTTGATGAATGATGTATAATTTAAAATAGCCTTTAAAATATGTGTGTACTCTTAAGGAAAATGATAATTTGTTTCTTATAACGAGAATTAGTTTTTTTATTAAATTGTTTCAATCCAAGTATTTTTTTCTTTATAACCTGTGGACCGTGGTGTTCGAGCTCACCTAGCATTTTTGCCTCTGCTAGAAATCTGAACCTAAGACCTTATAATTCTCGGTCCACTTCATAAACAACCAGGGTCACACCCCAACTCATAATTTTATTTTACAGTCTCTTCCACATAAAGTAATACTACACATAAATTTTTATATAGGTTTTTATATATATTGCGGATATTATTAAGATTTTTTTTTTTAAAAAAAGGACTATATAGCTAGAAAAAAAATATATTTTTCATTTGTCGATCTTCTGTATTATACATTTTTTCGATCTCCAATAAAAAGGACTATATAGCTAGAAAAAAAAAGTTGCAATTATGAGACATCAAATTTATCTCCCTTTCAAATCCATATATAGGATATACTATTTCTTCTTCTCCTCCTTTTTTATACCCTTCAGTATTCAGAATCTATTGACGGGTTTAATTCATATTCGCGCCACAACAAACCTATTAAAAAAAAATACTTCCTCCGAAAAGCATTTTCATTTCCAAAAATCAAACCAGAATTCATATAAGTGATGTACTCTTCTTTGTCAATAATCATTTGGTATTTAATATTCCCTGTCAGAACTAACTACTTCGGACTTGAGCCTCATACAAGTTATTAATTGAGAGAGCGCTTTCTATACTTTTGTAAATATATTCTTCAGGGTGATTTATCAAATATGACCGAAGTATATATTAACTATACACTTCGATTATATATTGTATATAGGTATGTATAACATATGGGTAATTAAAATATAACATATACATTATTTATATACTAATTAAGTATATATTTTGTAAACTAGATGCACTAATGATATTTAAATGTAATCTTTTCATTTTTATTTCTAAAACTCGAACTTAAAACCTATAATTGAGAGTGAAATCCTATCACACCCCCAAGGGGTATATACTCCTCCAATATCTTGTTTAATCTTAAACTCCCAGCCATCTAATGGCCCACTTAAGAAATAAAATAGAAAAAAGAAAACTTTTCATTCCTCCAACGCGGACTTTCACACGCATCAGACACGCTATACCACCTATGGAGATGGGCCAATAACGTGAACGAAAAAAAAAATTAAAGTAAGGAATCTCTAATAACAAATCCCCTTTTATTTGTTTAATCATATTGAAGAGATCATTAAAGAACTGTTCACACCCAAGTATAATTAGGAAACTTTTAGATTGTATTGAGATAAATATACATGCAACTTTAAGAGATCAATTATTTAAATATACACGTACTGTGGCGGATTCAGAATTTTCATTCAGGGGATTCAGAAAAAAAAAAACAATAAAAGCTAAATTTAAAAAACATCAATGGGAATCGAACCTAGGACGCTAGTGATAATTTTGAACACCCTGGACTACTTAAACTACCTGGATTGCTTGAACTAACTTTTTGTATTTGTTTAAAGTATTCAAAAGTTAATATATGTACATAAACACACAACATCTACCCTATATATACACCGTAATTTTTTATCACCCTTGACACCCTCTAAATCCGCCCCTGTACACGTAGAGAAAAATTAAACTAAAGGTATCACAATAGGAAACTTTTCTCAATTGTTAAAATATTTAAATTTTAAGATATTTCATTCGAAGATGATTAATATTCAGTTTAACTTTTAGATTGATATAAATCTTATTGCAGGAGAGAATAAATACAACTTTATAAGCTAGCTTTCATATGGAGAGCTAAAATCAAGTGATCTTGGTATGTTCGCTTGTAGTACGTGTCATTGGACTAGATCTTATTCTTTCGGCTCCACGTAAGAATTATTATTTTATCAATCCAAATTTATGCGACAGTGTTTGATTGAATATAAAATTTACTCTTGTTGTTTACTTGGCATATACCCTTAAGAAGTCATAAATAAAATGTCAATTTTACTATATCATCCCTAATTATTACTAAGTAATCTAATAGTTGAAATCAATCAAATATATCTTTAAAAGTTGTACAACCACTAGCAATTCCTTGAATTTTAAGTATACAAGATAAGTAAAAATGGACGCAGAGAGTAAGAAACAAAGAAAAACTTCAAAATTTATGGTCTACAACAAATCATTGATATTTATGTGATTATAAATAATGTCAGAAGGATAAAGTGAAAAACTTAATAATTTAGTTAAAAAATACTCACATGTTTTTTAACAGACTAAAAAGAAAACTAATATATAATATGACTTGGGATAGATGGAATACTATATTGAGGGATCGTTCTAAAAGAGCATATATATGGTGGGGAAAAAACTTTGCGAAATTCTTTTTCTACTAGTTTTTTTTTTTTTTTTTTTTTTTTTTTTACAAAAGCTGAAAAAGAAAAAGGCCCAAATAATTTCAATCAAAACGGAGGAAATTATGTATCATTTGGCATGTTACTTTTTTATTTTTGAAACTATAAAAAATATGTTTGTTGTTTGGCTTCAATTTTAAAACGAGTTTCAGTTTTCCTTTTGCTCTGTCTTTGCAACATATGAGGTTGAACATTTCCTTTTCCAGAAAAAAAAATTGATTTCATTTTGAAGCATTCAACTATGGATGGACAGGCTGTTATTTGTATTTCTTCCTTTTTCCACAGCTAAAACTAAACGAGATATTTAGGAGGTGTTTGGTCATGAAAACCAAATATTTTTCACTTTATTTGAAATTTTGAAGTTGTAGTTAAAGCTGGAGCTGTGTTTGGTAATATTTTTTGCAAAGAATATTTGGTTGTTTGAATGTACTAGAAGTGCAAAAAGGTGAAAATGGGGTCTTAGGTGTGCTCCAAATTCAAATACAACTTCAAGTTGTATTTGAAAATTTTCATAGTCAAACACTAATTTTCAAACAAAGTGGAAAAATTTCCAAAAAAAAAGTGAGAAATTCTCATGGCCAAACGGGTAATTAACATTCCCTTTTGAAATGATTTTTTTAAGAGAGTATTTTCTAAAAATATTGTGTTAATTTTAACGAAAATAAACCTTGATTCTTTTTGTTTTCTCTAAAGACATTTTGAACTACTTACGAATCAAATTGACGTAATTAGTTTGGGTTTTTGAATTTTCTTTTGACCAATGTGAAATAATAATTCGTTTAAGTATTGGATGCACACCTATTGAGGGACCTTCCCAGAGTAGTCTACATTGGGGCGTAGGTTATAGAGAGGACCGTATCCATAGAACTTGAAGGAGTATTTCCTTTCTAGATAATTCTTGAAGCTTTGATTCCCAAATGTCATGACAGAATGCAAGTTGTTGGAAAATTGGTCTTAATCATCATAGGAAAACAAACGTAGAATAATGGTGGTATATTATCGGATCCATTCCTATTTTTAGTGGTTGACTCAATTAATTCAGATTCATATTGTATGCATGGGAGCGCATGATTTAAAAGGAAAATTTTTTATATAAAAAAATTTCTTTATTTATACAGTTCAAACACGAGACCTGATTAAGAGTATTGAAATCATCATGTCTATCTGATCGTTTTTATCCCTGGGCGACAAAGAACGAGTTACCCTTGCCTGAGGGGTGTCAAGCGACACCCATTCGCCAAAAAATTACATTGTATAGATAAGTAAAATTTTGATTTTATATGTATGTATACCAGTATTGATACCTCTTGACACAAGCTGAAAGCTCAGCGCAGCAGTTAAGGGTTGAAAAAAATTCCCTAAGGTCGCGTGTTTGAATCTAGGTCGCGACATGCTATATAATTTTTAATACCCTTTAATATGAATCCTGGCTATGTCACTATTGGGCTAGATGATGGTAGGATAAAGACATGGAACTAGCTAGGACATAAAGATAAATAAAAGTTCGGTTCTTCAAACAAGCTATTAATTGTAGTAGTAACACTTTTGTTAATTATGCACTAGGTCTCTCAAATTTTGCAAAGGCTGCAGTTTGTCTTGGTGGAAAGGAGCACCTGAGTTTATCATTTTGTGTTTATCAACTATAGATTAAATATATATATATATATTCTTTTCACGTGGTATTTAACCATTCTTTTGGGAAAAGGTGTCACAGGCTCCACCATGTCCTTCCAGCCTAGAACAATACCATGAGGTCTACTCGTGGCTAACACATTGATAAAACACATTCTTGTATATTCCTTCCTTTCCGGTATTGAACAGGGAAATTAATTGGTTGAGAAATTATGTTAGATATATAAAATACTGATTTTGGTGAAATTGCAGGTTGAATGAAATGTTTGGACTAAACCAGCCCAAAAGCACAGTTGACATGGTGTGCTACTTCCAATTTTATAGAAAATTCATACTATTTTTCTCAAAAGACCTTATATCATTATGAGTCTTTTTACACCTTTTATATGTTCTAAACTTTTTTTTCTTATCAACTTTCAATGTATCGAGCAAACCCTATTGAACTGTATTGAACAAACCCAATTGAACTAAGTATCATATGATTGATAACCAACAAACATGCATGGATTAATCTCATATTTACTGTGTCTAACTCATATCATTCGAGTATTTATAGTCACCGAAGTCCATACAGTTATCCTTATGCGTATCTCCAAATTACAGAGAAAGACAGTAAATCAACAATGTTCCATGCCATCACTGTGTAAGCTTGTTTATTTGCTCTTTATGAGCTGTAATATGGTCCCTTCGTGGACATCCGATAAAAAAATGAGCTGTAATATTAGAGTTAATCTACATCATTTCCATATTTGTCTTGTTGAACTATTGATTTTGATATCAATTTATTTGGCTAAGTCAGTCCAAAATATTCTTAATATGGTGTGTTATTCTTCGATCGTGTTTTAAATCAAACTCACATGATATTTCCCAAAAGCATTCACCATTCAAGCTCCAAGATAATACAAGCAGTTCCACTTTCCAAACTAAACAAATCCAGAGCATAATAAATCAATTGGCTTATAAATTTAGAAACCCCACACAATAGAAAGAAGAAAAGTGCCGAAACTTGTGGTTTGTTAAAAATATCTCAATTAGTGGATATCCATTAAGTTATAAATATCCCAAAATATCCCAAAATATCTCATGTCAATTAAATATGTTAATCCTTTGTATATTGCTCCTATAAATAAGATGCACAGATACAATGTTGAGTGAGCAGAAGTAATATAATCTGATATCTCTCTACATATTTCTTCTGTGTATTTACTTTATAGTTTTATTTTATAACACGTTATCAGCACGAACTGTCATCTCGAGCAAATACTCTACAAGCCTCGAAGGTATTGATTTCTTTATTTTCCTTTACTAATGGCAAATCTTTCTAGACGTGAATTTGTAGCCTTAGATATATCCGGCAATAGCTATATGTCTTGGATTCTTGATGCCGAGATTCACCTTAATGTGATGGGTCTGGAAGACACCATCAAAGCTAAAAATGAGGCATCAAACCAAAACCGTGCTAAGGCAATGATATTCCTCCGCCATCATCTTGATGAGAATTTGAAAATGGAATATCTCACGGTTAAAGATCCTCTTAAGCTGTGGAATGATCTGAAAGATAGATATGATCACCTGAAGATGGTCATACTTCCACAAGCACGTTTTGATTGGCTCCATTTAAGGTTCCAAGATTTTAAATCTGTTAAGGCATATAATTCTGCAATGTTTAAAATTATTTCTCAATTGAAATTATGTGGTGAAAATATTACTGATAATGATATGCTGGAGAAAACATTCTCCACTTTTCCTGCCTCGAGTATGCTCCTGCAGCAGCAATACCGAGAGATGAAGTTCAAGAAATATGCTGATCTAATCTCACATCTTCTAGTTGCTGAACAACATAACGAATTATTAATGAAAAATCATGAAAGCCGACCCACTGGTACTGCCCCATTCCCTGAAGTGAATGAGGCAAATTTTCGCCATTCTAGGCGTGGAAGAGGTCGTGGTCATGGTCGTGGTCGAGGAAGGAATTTTAATCATGATTCTCGTTTTGCACCATAATACCCTTTACCACCAGCAGTGTAAAAGGAAGGATGAAAAGCATGAAGTTGTGCAAAAGAAAAATTCAGAAAATAAATGCTTCCGATGTGGAGGAAAAGGGCACTGGTCACGTACCTGTCGTACGCCAAAGCACCTTGTTGAGCTATATCAAGCCTCCCTCAAAAAGGCAGAAAAGGATGCCGAAGCAAATTTTATTTCTGAAGATAATATTGAGCCCATGCATCTAGATGTGGCAGATTTCTTTGAATTCCCTGAAGGGAAAATAGATCATCTGATCGGTGATGGATCTGTATTAACTTAGATATTTCATACATGTCGTTTGTATTAGCTAATGTGGTTATGTTTCCATATATAAGTAATAAAGTGTGTGTAATACTTTGTCTAATCAAAATATCTACTTCGATGTTTACTTTGCCTATTCTTTCGTTTTGAAGAATATATGGAAAATCCTCAAATATTATTTGGATCAATGACCAATCATGAAGATATTTGTGTGATTGATAGTGGAACAACGCATGCTATATTCAAAGATGAGAAATACTTTTCTCACTTGCGTAGAAAAAGGGGAAATATTAATACAATTTCTGGCAATTCGAAATTAATTGAAGGCTCCGGAAGAGCTACAATATTTCTACCTAAGAGGACGAAACTTGTTATAGAAGATGCATTATTCTCTTCTAGATCCCCAAGAAACTTGTTGAGTTTCAAAGATATCCGCCGTAATGGGTATCACGTCGAGACATTAAATGAAACAAATGATGAATATCTTATCATTACAAAGAATGTCTCCGGCCAGAAATATGTTTTGGAGAAATTACCAACTTTGTCTTCTGGCCTGTACTATGCAGAAATTAGTACAGTGGAAGCACACGCAATCGTAAACCAGAAGTTTAACGATTCAGGAACTTTTGTGCTTTGGCATGACCGAATGGGTCATCCTGGATCAATAATGATGAGACGAATTATTGAAAATTCAAAAGGGCATCCACTTAAGAACCTGAAGATTCTTGAAAGTAGTGAATTTTCATGTGTCGCTTGTCATCAGGGCAAATTGATAACCAGGCCATCACCAATGAAAGTTGACATTGAATCCCCTGCTTTTCTAGATCGTATACATGGGGATATATGTGGACCTATTCACCCATCTTGTGGGTCATTCAGATATTTTATGGTTCTAATAGATGCGTCTTCGAGATGGTCTCATGTGTGCCTCATATCGTCTCGCAACCTGGCGTTTGCGAAATTATTGACACAAATAATACGCTTAAGGGCACACTTCCCAGATTATCCTATAAAGGCTATATGTCTTGATAATGCTGGAGAATTTACATCCCAAGCTTTTGATGATTATTGTTTATCAGTTGTGATAAAGGTTGAACATCCTGTAGCACATGTTCATACCCAAAATGGCCTTGCTGAATCATTTATTAAGCGTGTGCAATTGATAGCAAGACCATTACTTATGAAAACACGGTTGCCTACAACCGTCTGGGGTCATGCTATTTTACATGCAGCATCTCTTGTTCGTCTTAGACCGACTCATTATAATAAATACTCCCCGTCACAATTAGTATTTGGTCATGAATCGAATATTGCTCATCTCCGAATCTTTGGCTGTGCTGTATATGTGCCTGTAGCACCACCACAACGCACTAAGATGGGCCCCCAAAGAAGGTTAGAAATATATGTTGGGTTTGAATCACCCTCCATTATTCACTATCTTGAGCCATTAACGGGAGATTTATTCACTGCCCGATTTGCAGATTGTCGATTTGATGAAACAAATTTTTCACAATTAGGGGGAGAGAGAAAAGAAGTCAAAAGAGAAATTGCGTGGAGAGTTCCATCACTATCTCATTTTGATCCACGTACCCCTATATGTGAGCAGGAGATCCAGAAGATCATCCACTTACAGAAAATAGCAAATCAAATGCCAGACGGATTTACTGATTTGAAAAGAATAACTAAGTCGCATATCCCTGCAGAGAATGTGCCTATTCGAATTGATGTTCCAAAGGGACAATCTACTAGTGTCATAGCCTTTGAATCTCATCCACGCCTGAAGTGTGGTAGGCCATTGGGCTCCAAGGATAAAAATCCAAGAAAAAGAAATACAAACAATGATCAGAATGACACTATGAAAGGATCTCATGAAGAGATTCAAGATCTGATTAATTCTGATATTCCTGAAGAAATCAGCAAACCCGAGACTTCAGTGAGTGAAGAACTATCATTAAGTTTTACTGGTGATGAGGACAACTTGAATCGTTCGAAAATTATGGTGAATAGTGTTTTTGCATATAATGTTGCACTAAATATTATAAAAGGCAGTGAGGATCAGGAATCTCAATCTGTCGGAGAATGTCGACGAAGATATGATTGGCCAAAATGGCAAGAAGCAATTCAATCAGAATTGAATTCACTTGCTAAACGTGAGGTTTTTGGATCTATAATCCAAACGCCTAATGGTGTAAAACCAGTTGGTCACAAATGGGTCTTTGTACGGAAAAGAAATGAGAGAAATGAAATTGTGCGATACAAAGCACGTCTTGTTGCACAAGGATTCTCTCAAAGACCCGGCGTCGACTATGAAGAAACATATTCACCAGTTATGGATGCTCTAACATTTCGATACCTCATGGGTTTAGCTGTCTATGAAACCCTTGAAATACATCTTATGGATGTGGTTACAACTTATCTTTATGGTTCACTTGATAATGGAATTTATATGAAAATTCCTGAAGGATATAAAATGCCTGAAGCATTTGGTTTAAAGTCTCGGGAAATGTATTCAATCAGATTACAAAGATCATTATATGGTTTAAAACAATCAGGGCGTATGTGGTATAATCGCCTATGTGAGTACTTGATAAATGAAGGATATATAAATGATGCCATTTGTCCATGTGTTTTTATTAAGAAAACAAAATCAGAGTTCATTATACTTGCTGTTTATGTTGATGACATAAACCTCATTGGAACTCCAGAAGAGCTCCAAAAGGCGATTGAATATTTGAAGAAAGAATTTGAGATGAAAGATCTCGGAAAGACAAAACTCTGTCTTGGTCTGCAAATTGAACATTTCGCAAAAGGGATCTTTATCCATCAATCTGCATATACTGAGAAAGTTTTAAATCGGTTTTACATGGACAATTCGCATCCTTTAAGTACTCCTATGGTTGTTCGCTCACTTGAAGTGAGCAAAGATCTGTTCCGACCTCAGGAAGAAAATGAAGAGCTACTTGGTCCTGAAGTACCATATCTTAGTGCAATAGGTGCACTTATGTATCTTGCTAATGCTACAAGACCTGACATAACATTTTCTGTTAATTTGCTAGCAAGATATAGCTCTTCTCCTACACGGAGGCATTGGAACGGGATTAAGCATATATTGCGATATCTGAAGGGAACTAGCGATATGGGTCTGTTTTATACTAACAAAGGTAGTACAGATCTTGTTAGTTATGCAGATGCATGTTATTTATCTGATCCACATAAAGCTCGATCTCAAACGGGCTATCTGTTTACATGCGGAGGTACTGCTATATCATGGCGATCGACCAAACAGTCCATTGTTGCTACTTCTTCAAATCATGCTGAGATAATCGCTATTCATGAAGCAAGTAGAGAATGTGTGTGGTTGAGATCAGTGATACATTTCATCAGAGAAAGATGTGGCTTGAAGTGTGATACAAAAATGCCCACAGTATTATATGAAGATAATGTTGCATGCATAGCTAAATTAAAAGGAGGTTTCATAAAAGGAGATAGAACAAAACACATTTCACCAAAGTTATTTTTCACACATGATCTCCAGAAGAATGGTGATATTGATGTGCAACAAATCCGTTCAAGTGACAATCCTGCAGATTTGTTCACTAAATCTTTGCCAACTTCAACTCTTGAGAAGATGATATTCAAGATTGGAATGCGAAGACTCCGACATCTGAATCTTGGTCTTCGTCAGGGGGAGTGAAATACGTGTTATACTCTTTTTTCCTTAACCAAGTTTTGTCCCATTGGGTTTTCTTGGTAAGGTTTTTAATGAGGCAGCTCTCAAAGCGTATTTCTAGATATGTGCACTCTTTTTCCTTCATTAGGACTTTTTCCCACAGGGTTTTTTTTTAAATAAGGTTTTAACGAGGTACACCATCTATTAATGGACATCCAAGGGGGAGTGTTAAAAATATCCCAATTAGTGGATATCCATTAAGTTATAAATGTCCCAAAATATCCCATGTCAATTAAATATGTTAATCCTTTGTATGTTGCTCCTATAAATAGGATGCACAGATGCAATGTTGAGTGAGCAGAAGTAATATAATCTGATATCTCTCTACATATTCTCTCTACATATTTCTTTTGCGTATTTACTTTATAGTTTTATTTTATAACATGGTTCAATTTTTGCCTTTCCCAAAAGTTAACTGTCCGTAATCCCTCTGTTTCTTTCTGTTATTCTACTTTTTGGGGGGGATTGAAAAGTGATTATAAGCACTTTTTAAAAATTTCTTTTTCATTAGGAAAATGGAACCATATCTAAATTCCAAATTTGAGTTTATTTAGTAAGCTGATTTAATGTCACTATCAAAAACACTTTATCACAACTTGTGTTATGGAATCTTGGATAACAAACAATTTAGAAATGTAAAAACTTATCAATTGTTTCTCCTTCATTTTGTCCAAACTCCCAAAAGTTCCCCCCTTTGATTGAAGAGGATGAGGATTAGACCAAACTGTTGACCCCATAAAATGTGCCATTTCTTGGTCTCCAATCAAAAAGAATCCCAAAAATATTTAATTAATAAAGTTCAAGGGGCATTTTTAACCACACTATCTTAATGTTGATATCTTGACCTTGACTTTGAAATATTCATCAAGTTAACTCCCTCAAATCAGCAGGTTAGAAAAACAAAAGGGCAAACAAGAAACACACACATATCTTTGTCAACAGAGACAGAGACAGAGACAGGAACGGCTCAGGGGAGGTTAACAAAATCTTTGTTTTAGGTCCTATAAAAGGTTAAAGCACATGCACCTTGAATTAAAACATTGACGACCCCGAGACTAATAAACTTCTACACATAATTAATTAATTAATTATAGTACTTTGACATTCTGAGGATATATTATTTTGTAAATCTCAACGATGAAGAAATGAAACCAAACAAATTGACTCTGAGAGTGTGAAGAGATGGAGATGCAGATCCGAGTACCTGACCTTGGATGTTTTAAGACGTCCATCAATATTTGCTTAAAAATCCAATCAAATCATAAATTAGAACCAATTTAATGGAAAATAGTACATCAACAGATTGTGGAATTTAATACTCCATCCATTTCAATTTTTGTATACCTATTTGACTGGACACAAAGTATTAAAATGAGATGAAAACTTTGAAACTTGTGTTTTTGAACATTCAACATTTATGTATTTATAAAAAATTCTCATTAAGGATAAATGGAAACGTAAATTAAATTATTTTCAAATTAAGAAAGAGAACACCCTTCGGATTAAAAGAGGAAACAATCATATTTGTACATCAACAGAAAAATGTAAGTAAAGCTAATATTCTTGTCAATGTCACTTTGCACAATTGGAACTATATTTTACACAACCATGAACATTGTTTGCAGCATAACGTCAACTAGTATCACTATCGACACCGACAAAGGACACAATTGCATCTATCTGCACATTGATTTTTCACTATCAGCACTCGACAGAAGACTTGACTTTGTAGACTCTGATTCATTTGAAAGAAAAAACTGAAAAATTGACTCAAAGTTTTAGTATGTGGTCGTTTCAGGAGAGAACATGGACAGGGAAATAACGAGTAGTCCATAAATCTTCATCTGAATCTAGTTTATGCCTCAAAACAGTAAGTTTTGTGTTCTCTACATAAAGGTTTTTTACTTTAACTAAGTGATATGTTTTCTCACTTTATTTGTCAATTGTGATGTGATTTATTATGAGACAGAGACGGATTTAGGATTTTAATGTTAGGTCCACTTTGGATGAGATGGGAAAATTTAGCTTCTTTATATGATGTTGGCAAGCCTCACCTATCGAGCTAGCTTTTGAGTTGAGCTAGGTGCAAAGTTTATTTTTATCATGGTATCAGAGTTAGACCCAACTAATTCATTGTTACCTGATGTTGGGTCCCATCATATATTGTCTACGCTTCAAATGTCTAGTACTGGACGTGCCGGGGAGTTAAGCCCCACATTTGGTGGAATGAGGAAACTGGACTTCTTTATATGGTTTTGAACAATTCTCACCTTTTAAACTAATTTTTGGAGTTGAGTTAGGTCCAAAGTCCGTTTCTATATCGTTTGACATAAAGAATTCAAATTTGACATTCAACCACGATTTATTTGATTTACCAAGTTTGAGCTCTATTATTCATATTAATTTAATAAATCTTTTGAAACATATGGTTAGATCCCACATCAGATGAAGATTTTTAAATAAGTCTCATTATGTGATCTTATGTAATTCACACCTCATGAGCTGAATTAGATCCAATATCTGTTTTCTTAGCACATATACATGCTTCGAGTCAAAATAATTATTGGATTTGGATGAACCTGTAATTTCTTGGTTACATCAAGTTCATGTGTATGGATTGAGTCCAAATAAGTTTTTCCGATCCGTATCTGAAATGTTGCTTTTCATCGTTTCATGATGCATCGTTTTGTATTATATTTTATCCTAATGAATTGTTTATCAAATTTAAAAAATCTTTTAGGACTTCCGAGATTTTTTGATATTTGTAAAACCAAAAATGAAGGCGAGAATGGAGGGAACAGATTAAAGGACCGACAACAATAAAGGTAACAAGCAATGACTTAAGGCTTTTTCTTTCCACAAAAAGCAGAAAAAGCCAAAGTTTCCTCCTCATACCAACACAATATTTCTGTTAATCGAAAGAACCACTTAAGTGCAATCCAAAGGAAAGGTCTCTTTGAATTGTATAGAGAAAATAGTAGCAGCACTTCAAGGAAACGAAAGTCTCCAAAGTCCAAACATACGTTGACACTATACTATATGGTTGTTTTATTAGTTCTCGTACGGCGTTTTTTTTATTTTGATCTCTAACATATACCACCATCACATCGCTCAATTTATTTAAAGTTTCCATCACGCGATACTTAAAAAGAAAACGCATAAGAAATTGAAGTTCATAAACAAGATGAATCATATGAAAACATCTGTGTTAATCTGATAGTGTTGTCGGAAACTTGTGCTGTGTGAATTGAACTACTGAAGTACCTATAATGGGCCTTGAATTGGTTCCTAACATGCTGAATTTTCTTGGGCAATTTGCAGGAATTATCCTTTGCTGGGGGTGGTGTTTAATTTTTATCCCTCAAAATGGTGGTCTTTAAATTTAGCCCATAAGACAGAATTTGCATGACCAGATTTCTAAAATTCTGCCTTGCGGTTTTTTTTTTCTTTCACTGAGCTGGGGCACGAACCCTTATTAGGCGAAGGACAAAACTTAAAGACCACCAATTTGAAGGGTAAAAATTAAAGACCACCCCAAATGAAGGACAATCCGCGCAAAAAAAAAAAAAAAAAGAATTTTCTTTCCCATTATATAGAGAGAAAAAAACATAACTGGGCAATAGTTAAAAAATAATTTCACGATGGTAGCAGCATTAGTTAGTTTTCATTTCATAGCAAGTAATTATTAACTTCTCAAAAAGAATCCCTAGAATTAAGCATGAGGATTAGTCCCAAAAGAAACTGTTCCTAGTTTTTTGGATAAATTATTTATCTTTCATAACTAAAACAATCACTCATTTTTTTTCCGTTCTTTCCTTTCCTAAGATGTATTTTGCATATAAAATAAAATTGCCCAACCTTTGTGTATATATCTAATAAAATAAAACTGCCCAATATCTGTGTATATATCTAATTATACACATAAACATATATATATATATATATATATATATATATACTTGGTATTTTTGTAAAAATATATTTATACCATAAATATATATGATATTTTCACAAGAAATAGATTTATATCATAAATATACATGGTATTTTTTCAACTGAAAAGTATTTTTTCATGTAACATATTTATCTCATAAATATGCATGGTATTTTCAGTATAATAAAGATATAAATATATGTAACATATATATACATTATAATAAAGATATACCTAGTATAATAAAGACATAGATGGTATAATAATATATTATATTTGAAATATATTATAGGTATATTTTTTTTTTAAAAATTCCAATATTTTATGCGTGTATGTTTAATTATAATTACAGTATAATAAAGATATATATGGTATAATATATATAACCAAACTGAAAACATGGATAACTAGTGGTAAACAAATTTCTTAATTACTGGAAAGGAATATGTACATATTAATTAGAATGTAAACTAATTTCTTAGTTAGTTAGAAAAATGATGATGAAAGAGAAATGATATGTATTAATTAGGATGTAACTTAATTCCTTAGTTACTAAGATGATGAGAGATTAGGAATAGATTTACAAGGATTGAAACAAATCCCTTGATTTTTGGAAATTCTATCACAATACATATGGCTAGCAATATATATGAAGCTGCTATTTTTGAAAGAAAAAAATAGTAATGTGACTTTTGAAAATATTTATAAAATACTTACTCAGAACGTAATTGGGCCAACTTCTTCCTGCAGTTGTAATCATTTGCATTTTTATCCCTATTTTGTGCTGATCATTAATTTTTGTCCCTCATAATAAATCCTTAACTTTTTTATGGGCATAAATTTGTATTTTCGCATCACAATATCACACAAGTTTTGCATCATAATATCACACATCTTTAACTTTCGAGTGAGGAACAAAAAAGCTAAAGAGATCAAATTCAATGATGTGGTACATAATGTAAAGTTGGTACCCAACTTTTTGTGAATTTAAAGGAAAATATGAGAGCACAACTCTCATAAACTGTAAAGAGCCTTTGGGCTATAATTTTTGCTTACCCTACAAGACTTTGTCTTGGAGAAAAACATGTAGCACAATAGGCATGCCCATTGGCTTAAGTAGAATTGGAAAGGTTAGAAAACATCTACCTCCCGTACATGTATTCTAGTTTTGGATTTTAATATACAGGTAGGGGTAGCCTAATAACCCCCACCATGAAAGTGGCTTTAAGTTGAAAAAAATAATAATTTTGTGAGTGGCGCCAAATCTATTTAATTATGAGTTGTTCTTTCGCCTCTTTCGTTGTTAAAGTGCCTATGATACCAGTTCATATTTGATTACCCAAAACTCATATAGAGACAGACACCTTTAGCATCTATCATCTTGATAGAAATTGCGCTTTTGTAATAGGCCCTAAGTCTCGCACAAAAAATTTCTTGCTCCATGACGAAGATAACATCAACCATTTACAAGGTATTATCAAATACTTTTAGCATATTTTTCTAAATTCTATAGTACATTTTAAACCAAAATATGCCAAATTTTTAAACAAATCTCCAAGTTCAAGGGCATAGTATTCTTTTAATGTTAGGTATTCTGGGTAAAAGTTTTTAATAATATCCCAAGTACAATTCTAGCCAGTAAGATATGAGTTAAATGTTTAGGTACTACTCATTGTATATAATTAAATTGATGTCCCTGCTAGGAAAGTGACTGCCACTATAGTTAATTCACAGTCGGTTGTTGCTACTGTATATAAAACTTATAATAGGGGTTTTGTCATAGGATTTGGGAGCCTGATTTCATATTTTGATTTTAAATTAGCATTTGTTTATACAATTTCTCACTTTCCTTTTATTTTAACTGGATATATATGGAAAAACAGTTTAATGTTGTAATATTTAACAATAAGTTGCTAGGCCCCTCCTTCCAACTTTCCGCAGATAACAATTTCTTATCATGTTACTTAAAAACCAAGAAGAGATAATTCTCTATTGCAACGGATATTGGTAACATGATCAAGGATAGACAACTTGATACAGGTATTTAAATTACAAAAGAAAAATGTAACTTATATTGTATATCACTTAAATCTTATTTTAAGAGCAGTCAAGATCATACACTGATGATATAAAATTAATTTATATATTCACTGTAAATTAATTTTCTCTAACATAATACCCACTCTTTAATTTTTTCATGTTAGCTCGTGCTTGAATTGGTGCAGACACACATATTGTTGGTTTCTAAGTAATTTGAATGTATAAGTATTATTTACATTGGCTATTCAAAAGTTACAACTTTACCAACATAATTTAGGTGTAGAGTTTAAATCTTACTCAGAATTCTTGCCTTGGTTCTTTTTTATCTTCTCTCATTCATGGCCACCCTTCCCTAAAAATCGTATTGGGAAAAAACACGCGCAGAAAAATATTATATTTAAGTTATATGTATTATCAGTATAAAAAAATTGTACACTATCAATTTATTCTAAGAATATCTACAAATAAACTTCCTTAAAATGTGAAATTTTTAATCTTAAAAATAAAATATTATGCTCTAACGCTAAACCACTTGTAGGTTACCTTTTGAAATAATTACTTTTGGAATCCTCCAAGATTATATATTGTAATCCAACCATATCCTCTCTTATACTCCTCTCAAATTATTGGTCGTTTTTTTTACACGCTCCTTAAGAAAAAAATAATTAGGAGATGTTTTTGACTACTTTACCTTTATTTATATTTAAATATTGTATAATCTCTCTTCATTTACTACTCCTCATTAAATAGACAAAATTATTTATGTTTAAATATATAAGGTAAGGTAAATATTTACTCAAGAGAGACTATACAATATTTAAAATGAGGAGTAGAAAATGATTAATTGTGTCTTGAACTTCTAAAATGTCAAATAATTTGAGACGTCCATAAAATCATGATAAATCATTTGAGATGGAGGCAGTTTAACCCTTTTTTTCCTTGTAGGGATAGCAATTCCTTTGTAATACCAAAAGGGTTAGCTAGATCGCACTACAAAAAAAGGGTAATCTGCGGAGGTTGAAATTACAATTTGCGGGGGTTTTAGTCTGCACTAATTGTTTGAGGATGCTAAAACCCCCGAAATTGCAACTTTCAACCTCTGCAAATTACTCCTTTTTTTGTAGTGTCGAGTTATGTAAATTCAATTAAATCTATTATTTTCATCTCGAGCTATGTATTGAAACATAAAAAAAAAAAATAAGATGGACAGATACGTGTAATAAGATTAAACTCATGAACCTACTGACTTTAAATTATGGATTTCTCTAGGTACATCTAGCTAATCCTTTACCAACCCAAACCAAAGATTTTACCAACCCAAACCAAAGATTTGAACTCTTCTATTAGTCTCATTGCCTGCACTAAAGTGATGCATTAAGTCTGGGGGTAAGTTTATTTTGGTTCCTATTGTATTACCTTGAGCAAAATGATCCTTTTAATTTACAAATGTGAAGCACTTTTGATCCAACTGATGTAACTCATATACAAATGGGTCATTTAAAACTAATACGGAAATGTCATATGTTTTCCACATGCAATTACATTTCCTGACTTATGCTGAAATTGGATGTATAGTTTTCACTCTGGTCACGTAAAAGACATGTGGCACTTCCTTTAATTTAGCGCATTTTGGATGTTTTGCCAATTGAGCTAATTGAATTTTTTTATTTTACAAACTAAAAGGACCATCTATGCTCAATATTAAGAACGAAATATACCTATCTTCAAATTTAAGGAACCATTTGAGTTAAATTGTCGCACTAAAGTTGCCAAAATTGAGTTCTGGCCTCCATGTGATTCTCAAAAGAAGTGAGAGCATGAGTTTCTAAAAAATATATGAATAAAAAGACATAGGAGTTTTGGCTTTTTTATCACATTAGTCAGATGAAAGCAACAAAAGCAACAAACAGACTAGCAGACTAGAACATGACTGCTATAATCACACACGATTAAGAAAATTACTCTTAAAGGTGTGTCATATTCTTCCAATGATGTTATGATCTTGATCTTATTAAATCCCTATGATGAGGTGGTCCTTCTTTCGTGATTTATTTTTCGGCCAATCAATGTCAAAGACTCCCCACCCCCACAAAGAATGTAAGCCACTAGTTGAATTTCCTCATTTTTTTTTTTTTTTGAAAAAAAGAAGTTAGCCATAACGTACATCAATTTTTGTAAATATTTAACTCTTGCATTCAATTAAATATTTACTGTATGATTAAATAAGCCGTCAAGAACATGATGATCTCCGCAATGATGTTAACTAAGTAAAAAGTTTTTTTTTTTCTTTTTTTTTCTTTTCAGTCCCTTTACGATGTGTGTGTGTGTATATATATTAGGCACTTAGGATTAACCATTTGAGCAATATTCTTCTTTTGTTTTGGCTTCTCAAGCATAGAGAAGCCAGCATATATCATCCAACAACAACAAACAGACAAGTTGAGATTAACGTTCATGTCTTTTCTTGTGCTTTTCAAGATCATGATCTGCTATGATTAATGGAAAGTAAGGTGATCAAAAATCAGAAGCTATCTTCAGGGGCCATGGAAAGTTATTGGTAAATTATCACCGAGTTGATGGTGCACATACTTGGCTTTATTAGCGGAGGCGAATTCAAGATTTAGAGCCAATGAGTTACAAATATTATGTAATCAATTAGTATATAAGTATATACTTTTCTTTTATGTTTTCCATATGTATAAGTGATTCGAGCAAAAAGTAGAATTCAATTGAATACACTAAACCTGCTCAAATCCGCCTCTTTGACTGTGTACTTGGATACTCAACATGAGTGCATCAAGACAAATGAAGTGTACAAGTAAAGCATGGAACTCAAGTGAAGATTGAAAGTACAAAGTGCTCACTTCTCAGATATCTGTCATTGCCAAAGAGCCAAATGGTTCTCTAATATTGGCATTTTTCTTCCAAGAAAACCCTCGAAATATTTGATGGTTTTAATTCTTACATCTTTTTCTAACTTCAGGTTTGAGTCTTCTTGACCACCTCATGCAGCAAGCAGCATATTTGCCTGGATTAGAAGCTAGTAATTAGAATACAATTTTCCATGGGGTTAAATTGGAACAGCGGTTCTTCATCTCTTCTTTCAATTGGCGCTGTTAATTATGCCTTTTAGATGATTAATTATGTTTATTAATGCCTTTTTAGATGAATAAGGCTTGAAGGCTTTTTGGGATCTATTTTAAGAGATTAACTTATATACAATGATGTTTTAGTTTTTCCTTACACTGTCAATATTATATTTACAGCTTATAGAAAATTAAGATTTGTAATCTTAAATGTAAGACAGATAGCCAGTTATGACAGGTAAATATGACATGACAGTGTAAGAATTCCTTATAATTCAGGTTCATATAAGTTAAAACTCATTGCAAAAACTCAGTGTAAATTTGATGTAAATTTAGTTATCATCTTCTTTTGTTGTTGGAGATGTACTGATCATTAATGAAATTAGGTACTTATCTATTTCAGCTTTTTGTGTCTGTCGTCGTTTTTTGGGAGGTTAAATAAACATCTTTTTAATATGTTATTATAATACCGATGTATACTAGTACACCAATGCAAGTTAAGTGATATAATATAGTTGGCATTGCCCCTGTTGCCAACTAAACTGAGTAGTAAATTAATTACAAGTTCCCTCTTGCTTGTACTATTCTTTTTGAAGTTCAAATAAAAGAAAAAGTCACTCGAGAAAAATATCTAAGTCTACATTAGTAACAAGGGCTTAATGTTGTAAAGCAAAAAGAAACTGTTTAGCGAGGTTCTCTAAGGGAAGAATGCGATTAGCTAGTAAAAGTTACTCTATGCTGTTCCACTTGATATGACTTTGAGGAATCAAATAATTTTTTCTTTAATTATGATTTTCTTTCATACAGTTTTAGATGCCTTTAATAATAAAAAGTAATTTCTAGTTATCTAAAGTTTATGTAAAAAATAATAATAAGAAATTAATATCCTAATTAAAATGAATTAGAATGTTTGATCATTGTATTCCTAACCCTTCATACTTTTTGAAGAGAAAATGTGTGTAAGAATGAGAGTTGTTAAACTAGAATATTGGAAACTCAACCAGTCAAAATAATCATGAGAGACTACAATATTCCAAATTTCTCCTTGGCCGAAAATAGAATAAGGGTTGTGTGAGCTGCATTCCCATAAACGAGCAAGAAAGGGCCCCTTAATGTTGATAAGGAGAATCAATCTCGTTCATGGGAATTATAGAGCTTAGGCATCGTGTGGATGATCGATTGAATCAAATCGTTAGATCGTCATTTACTAAGCCTTGTTTCTATCCATGCTTTCTGCAAGTTCGAAGCTACCATCCTAGGGAATGGAGATCTATTATATCTCTACCCAGCTGTCATGCTAATAGAAAATTTTAATGTGACTTTTTTCCCTAAATGATTATTCGAATTTTGTCCAAAAAAATTGGGCATACGAATGTATTCACGATGTTGTAGTACAGTAAGTAACGTCATATTTAACGTCCTCCAATCTCTAGTTATATAGGTACAATTCAGAAGCTTTCTCTTCTAATAACAACTAAAGATAAAGGAGTTATAACAGTGATTAAGAGAACTAAAATCAGAATTAAGCTTCAACCTGAGGGCCAAAAGTAAATTTTTTAAATACATGAGAAGTCATTCTCAAAACTCTTAACATCTTCCGATGGGTCAAATAAATTATTAGCAACTCACTTCCAAGATTTTAAGCTAATAATTGTAACATTAATATTAAGAATATATATAATGGCATATCAAGAAAATATAATATTTGGGTTGGATTCTTAATAATCATCATTTAGAAAAAGACTGGGGAACTAATCTCACCTTAATCAATAATTGGCATGTCTAAAATGAACAGCCTCCTTTTTTCCATTGTTTGAATAAGCCCGTGGATATGAGTGGTCCTTTTATCAAGGCTTTTCTTTATATTTGTTGGGTTTGTTAAGCTTTCTTGTTTGAGCTAGGCTGAAAAGTCATAAGATAGGACCAATAGATCAATAGGTTCCCTCTAGACTCATGTTATATTTTTTTTTTCTAACATTGTCCGGTATCTACATTGAGACTCTGTTAAATTTTGAATTCGCGCAGGGAAGTCCTACATTAAGCGCTCTCCAACAAAGATGATTACGTACACAACAAAGATCAAACTTGAAATTTTGGTTAAGAATGAAGGAGTATTTATCAATCTACCACAACCTTGTTAGTTTGTGTTACTTTTATTTAAAAATAAAGCAAAGAAGTGGCATTCATGTCAAGTATTATATTGCAAAGAAACCTAATCCCTTCGTAGCCCTAACACCACCCTCCAACAACAAAAATTAATGGCGAACGATTACACTAATATGAATCGTATTATAAGGTGTTTGATCAAAGCTTTAAGTTGCTTGAACTGAGCTTATATCTTACCATCTCCATTTCATTTTGCTTGACCCATATATATTTGACATAACCCTTAAGGAAGTAGTATTTATTAGAGAATTATTTATGAAATTAACCTTATTAACTGTATTTTGGAAATCTAAATTTGACTACCAGTACTTTAAGTACTCTCTCCGGTCCAAAATAATTGGTTTTAAGCTTGACACATGGATTAAGGAGTTCACTAACTCCTAAAATGTAAGAGAGATTTTGACTTATATACCTTTAATTATGATTAATTTTCTTATCTTTTTAGGTTGACATAATTATTATGGCGATATGGGGAATGTGTCAAGGGCAAATTCGAAAAAGAGAATTAAATACTTTCTTGATTTTGTGAAACATTAATAATTTTGGACGAACTTTCAAAGGCTAAAACCTCAATTATTTTGGACCGGAGGGAGTAGTTTTTTAATGATAAGGCATGACTTGAAAGAAAATAATAAATTTATCTTGATTTACTAAAATAAACAAGTACTAATAAAAGAAAAATCTATGTTTAGTATGAGGGCCAAGTAGTAATTAATTTAATTCATTGAGAGGCAAGTAATTCAATTACCTGAATCAAATTCATGAAAGGCAGATCATTTATTTGCATATTCTACCAAAAATAAAATAAATTCTTTTCCTTTATATTAATTAGCCCAACCACCAAATTGGAAGGCACATCGCTCGAATTCTCATTCGTCAAAAAATGTACTACTATATGAATAGAAAAACTAAACCTTTTTTTATATTTATAATTTTTTAATCTCTTTAACATAAAGGAAACTTTTTAATCCGTGTATAGAGACCTAACTTCGAAATTACTAAATTATAAGTCTAATACAATTTCCTTGTTAAAATTTCTGAGACTCCGCACTGCAATCACTGTCACTCCACCCACCTCTAATTCTTTATTATTAGTTACGGATCAGTTATCAAAATACCAAATAAATTACATGAAGAAATGGTATCTCGAGAGTTCCACCTGAAATGAAAGAATTGATAAGAAAAGAGAAAGAACGTGAAAGAGCGAGGGGAGAGTAAGAGAGTAACACAATTTATTCATTTTTTTTTTTTTTTTTTTATTTTTGTGCGGATTGCCCTTTAAACGCGTTGGTCTTTAATTTTTGCCCTTCGTCTAAAAAAGCGGCCAAAAATACTCCGAGGTTCTGGGTTCGAATCTAGCTCAGTTAAAAAAAAGAATAAAAAAAAATTGCAAGACAAGGTTTTGCGAAAGTTAGTTCTAATCAGACATAACTTTGGTAGTTCTAAGTTATGACATGACTTTTGCCTAAGTTCTACCTTATAAGGCCTAACTTTTGCCTAAGTTATGCAGTATAAGGCCTAACTTTCGTGAAACATTTGCTCTGCGATTTTTTTTTTTTAACTGAATTGAAATTTGAACCCAGAACCTCATCACTTTTTTAGGCGTAAGGTAAAGTTAAAGACCACCCCAAAATAGGGGCAATTGTGCGATTTGTCATATTTTTTTTTTGCCCTATGTTCTTTTTTAGGAGCAACATTTATCTTGTAACTTATGAATATTGTCAATCACGATGTAAAGATTACTTATGAACAATTGACAATTTTATGTGAAGATGTCAGACCGCTGTCTAAAAATTTATAAATGTTAGTGTAACATAAACTTAATGCATATTTTCTCATGCAATACTTAAATTAAACGAAAAAGGACTAAAATTGCCTTTGTGCTTTGCTGAGGAACACTTTTGACCTTCGTTAATAGTTGGATTGTTTTTTGCCCCAACCGTTACCAAAATATATCTTTTTTGGTCTTTTTGTTAAAGAAATCTTTTTAAAAAATCAAAAATTCATATGAAAAATGGCAAAAGTGTTCAATCCATGGCATTTTGGACATTTTCAGTTCTCTCATCCTGATACTGCCAAATTACACCTCTTAAATAGGTATAAAGCAGTTGTTGGTCAAATATAGAACCCAACGAGGTTGGGATCGAATCCCACAGAGAATATAATGAAGAAATGTACTTACTAAGTGTAACACTCAACTATCAGTCTATATTTCTAGGGAAGGAGGTATAAATATTGTTTAGTTCGAGGATGGTTACACTAATTGATAGAGAAATGTCATTGTAAACTTAATCAATTGATAAAAGGACTAAGGTTACGGTCCCAAAGGAAAGTAATGCAAATGGGTATCAATTCGACTCATTTATATGTTTAGATGTAATAAACGATGGGTTTCTTGAGTTTTTGAGTTTCAATTTATCTTTCCTATTTCTAGCTCAAGCTGTTAGATGGGGTTTAAAGCCCCAAGTTCCTGCTATTTAATTCTTTTCCTAACTTTTACTTTCTTTTCCAAGCAAAGTAAAAGTATCTAGGCACAAATAATAGTGGCCAGCATTACAAGACATTAAAGCTTGAAGAGTTAATAGAAAACATCTTTAACATACAAATAAAGTTTGAATACAAAATCCAATCACATAACTAACACATTTGGTCTCACAACCTTAGCTAATGGGATTAGCTACTGATAAGTTGGTATTTTACCAACTTATCTCTTCTTTAATCTTATATTTTTGCTATGTTTGCTTGAGAAAATAGTGCATTTAATATCATTTACATCTATTTTACAGGTTTTATATGATTTACAAGTGATCGGAAGAAACCAAGTGAAAATAAAGTCAAAAAGAGGCCAAATTAGACAGATTTGCAAAACTGTCAAAACTAGACAGTTTTGCAAAAACGGGACAGATTCGCAAAAACGGGCAGAATTGCAAATCTGAAATATGGGGCATAAAAGAGAGGCTTAGGGCAAAAACATTATCATCTTTGGCATAACACATAAACTTGGAGGCTAGGGTTTCATCACCAACACCATTGGAGGAGAAGATTGGAAGCACTTTAATGAGATATTTCTTAATCCTTTCTTCAATTCCTTGTTTTGTATTGAATATTTATGTGTGTAGTATTTCATTTCAATACTTGAACCTTGTTTATGGAAGTATACATTGTTTAAGTTTGGATTGAATCTCTTGTTTTGCTTATGTGTTGAATGATTTTATTCCTAATGAAGTGGGTTATTGTTTCTTTAATTAATCTCATTTTGAATGATTCTTAAGGGAGTAGCTAACCCTAAGACTTGCCCATTTATTTCGATTTAAACTTGGAAGAGGCAAACTCGGGATTGAAAAATATTAATTAACAAGAATTTGGGGCGTTAACCCTCATCTAATGGAAATCGACCTAGGGATAGGCGACACCACTTGTAGCCATATTCGGGTGTTCTTAATGCTCCTAATTGCTTTAGGGATATTCAATTAGGTAGTCTAGTTAGTCTTTGGAAGAAGCTAATTTAGAGTCACTATCCGAGGCTAAGTAATATAAACTCACCATTATTTGTAAATCATGAAGTACATTGGATCGTTACTTGAGCGTAGTTTCCCTTGTATCCATGCTTGTGGCCATTGATCATTTTACTTGCTTTCTAGGTTAATTTACATTTTTGCATTAGTTATAATTTTCTCCAAAAACCAAAATATTATCTATTGTTTGGCATAGCTATTATTGGTGATAATTCCTACTTTTCCTAATTGCCTATATATTGTTCTCTGTGGGATTCGACCCCAACTCATAGTTGGGTAAATTATATTTGCATACGACCGTGCCCATTCTAATTAATAGGGTGGATTTGGACGTTATAAAAAATGGCGCCGTTGCCGGGGAACAATTTGACGTATTTGGGTTAGTTTGGGATTTAAGCTAACTTTCTTTGGTCCAAACTTTCTTTGCTTTATTTTATCTTTAAAAAAAAAAAACTGACCAGTTTGTGCTAAACTGCACAGTTTCTGCAGAACTGTCCAGTTTTTGCAGAACTGTCCAGTTTTTTTTTTTTTTTTTTTTTTTTTTTTTAAATGGCATCATATAATGAAAATTGGTTGGATGGTAGATGTTCATACTTTGATGACCCATGTCCATATTGTGGAGGACCTCACTTTTGGCAAGATTGTGAAAATGCTCCCGGGAGAGATGCGTGCACCGTCTCAATCCTATGATGAGAATATTTGTAATATATGTGGTGGTCAAAATGGAAATTGGTGTGATTGTCCTAATTATTTTCCTTCCCCTCCCCCAAGTTGTTCTAATGAAAATACTAGTTGTGCTTTTGAGTTTGATAGGAACAATGATATGGCAAACGAAGGGCAAAGTACCGGATTTGAAGGTGTCATGGAATTGCTCCAAGCATACTTTGACCGGGAAAGGGAGGAGGAGCGAGAACTCATCGGGCAATCCATTTTAGAAATGAACAAATCACTTGAGGATGAAAATTTTTCAATTTCCATGGATGTGCCTATTCCTCAAAATGAAGTAGTTGAAGAAGAGATTTCAAATTTACAAGATGAGCCCGAAAATTCTTGTGACCACAACAAGAGTTGTGAAATTGAAGAAGTGGTTCAACTTGAAGAAAATGAGAAGAAATCTCTAATACTCTAAAAGAGAAAATTGAGGAAATGTTGAGTGGCATTATGGGGAGAAATGAAAAATATGGTAAAATTGTGGCCAAATGGTGGGAAGTAGTTCAAAATGGAGATGATGAAACTATCCAAAACACGGATTTCACCATGTTAGGATGTTTACAAGTTTTGGACGATTCTCACCATGAAGAAAAACTTGACAAAGTGGATATTGTGAGCCAAGATTGACTAATGAATCAAGCTCAACATCTTGATGTCTATAGGGATCACCGTGAAGGCCTTTCACGGATGATGGAAGAATTTCTAAAAATGCATGTTGAGCAAAGTCAAGAAGTGGAACTACTTGAAATTGCTATCCAAAAATTGGAGGCCGAATTGAATGCAAAGATTGAGTCATGTGATGCTCAATATCAAAGGGCTATGGATAGTAGTTTTAAGTTGGTTTCCAATGAAAAAGTGGTCAATATTGATTTTCAAGAGCTAATGATCAATTGCCAACCGACCAATAAAAAAATAATGCAAGATGCCAAGATTGAAGAAATGATACTAGAGTTGCATAAAAAAGTTCATGAAATGGTTTTTGAAGACTCTAGTTTATTTTTGGGTGAGGATGTCAAAAATGAAGTGAATTTGAAATTGAAGCGCATTGGACCACATTCTAACCATTTTTCAACATTGTGCTTAGTTGATGATATGAAAGTTGAACCAATCAAGCCAATGGAGAATTTTGGAAATAAAGAAGAAAGCGTTTTTATTTTGAAGTTTGCTATGCCAAGAAGACAAAATGGCATGCCTCACTTAAGGGCCAAGAAGTGCAAAATGCGACACCCGAGAGTTGGCCTCTTTACTTTTCTACCACCGCCCCATGAGCGTCATCATAATCTTGATTCAAAGTTGGGGCGCAAATTCATATCTTCCAAATGGAGGGAAAAGTGGTAAAGGTAAGCGTCGTGCCGCGACGTTAACTTAAGCGCTTGGTGGGAGGCAACCCATCGTTTTAAAAATTTTAAATCATTTTTGAAATTTGATTTTTTGGAATGGTTTTGCCTATGGTTTTTGACTAATCTGCAAAGTTTCAAAATTTTTGGGGTTGTTTTGAGCAGGTCAAGTTTCCGGACAGCCCCAAACCAGTAGCTGCTGAACATTGCAGAAACTGTCCAGTTTTTGCAAAACTGTTCAGTTTCTGCAAAATTGTCCAGTTTCTGAAAAATTGTCCAGTTTTTGCTTCTGCAAAACTGTCCTTTGTTGTCATTGTGCAGTGAGGACACTGCAATATTTTTAGTTGGGGGTGGCATGTGGTAGCACGTTATATTTTGGTTATGCTTGATTGTGTGCCCTTGCCGGGCTTATTTTGTGACTGTTGGTGTGTCTGTGGATAAACGTTACAAATGGAACTTGCTCAAATTTTTTGAAAATTTCGTTCTTTTGCATGTTGTAGATTAGTCACTTTTATTATTTTTATTTCCGTTCTTGGTTAGGTAGTTTAGGAGTAAAAATGGTGTTGGAATGTGATTTTTTGCCCCTTGGCTAATTTTTGGCTTGCTTGGTACCAACTTATTTAAACCTTGGCATATGAATTCTTGATTTTTGAAAAAAAAAATGATTGAAGTAAGGTTTCTTGTTGTGACTTTTAGATTCAATTTTTGGCTCTTACTTTCACTAATTAGTCTCTTTAGGCTATAAGTGACTTTTTGAGTTCATTTGTTTCAATTGGTTCTTGGATACATATTCTACTTGAGTTTTCATGTGCCATGTGTGATGAGGTTTATTTGTGAGTTCTTTTGCATTATTTGTGGTCTAGAACTTGCCCGGAATGAGTTTCAAGGCGAAATCCTAGACTACACTTGGTTTGAAAAATGATGTTAGGCCTTCCTTGAACCGCTTTTGTGCTTTAAATATCCTACCCTTGCATATTTTCCCTAGTCAACCCCTTTTGAGCCTTTAACCTTTCTTTGACAACCATGTTACAAGCTTTACGTCGTTCTTCATTGATCCATCTTTTGGTACCCTACCTCCTTAAGTGCGTTGAAAGTGCAAACATAGGCGAAAAGCCTAAGTCTGGGGGTGATGGTTGGAAAAAGTTGTTATGTGGGAGTTACTTTAAAGGCGAAGAGGTGAAAAACAATTGTTAACTGGTTGCCCGTCGTTCAGTGTTCCGGGCCGTAACGTGTGTTACGGGCCGTAACACCCATCGTAACTCTATTGATTTCCATGTAAACTTTTTGGAAATTTGGATGACGTTACGGTGAGGTGTTACGGACCGTAACACCCATCGTAACACCATTGATTTCCATGTAAACTTTCTGGAAATTTGGATGACGTTACGGTGAGGTGTTACGGACCGTAACACGTGTGACGGTCCGTCACTTTAGTTACGATTCCTATGCTATAAATGAACAACTTGAGTTACGGTTGGAGATACGGACCGTAACGCCATCGACGGTCCGTCGACGGTGTTACGGTGCAAAAAAAAAAAAAAAAACTAGTGTGTGAATAATGGGAAGACTAAGTGGTGAAATGAAAAATGAAGACAGGGGTGGAAAAATTTCAAAGGAAGTGTGCTTTGATTGTTGAAAATTGTAGTGCTTAGGGAGGTTTTTGAGTCACTATTTCTAAATTATGTCCGTACCTTAACCAAAAGCCTACATTACAACCCTTTAAGTCCTAATTGATTTCGAACCAAGTGTGTCTATATTAGTGGAGAAATACATGAAGGGCAAGCTTATGGTACTACGTGTGCAATTGAACATCTTTGTGAGAGAAGAGAGTTAATTCTTTCTATTTAATATCCCTTTTGTGTGTTGAATTACATTTTGTAAGTGTGGGATTTTCTCTTGAGTGTGAGGGCACATGAGAATTTAAGTTGTGGAATTGTTCCATTTTCCAATTGAGAGGAATGAACAAAAGAAAGTTATTTTGTGATAAGGAGTCAAATTTTGAAGCTTTAGTGTTATGACTTGATTGCTACTTTGATTAACTTGGTGTTTGAGCACTTGAAAGGAAAATGAAGTTTCTAAGAAGAAGTTGGTGATTCATATGTTTTGAATTAATTGTTGGTACCAATCAAAATCATGTTTTTGTGCTTAAAGTAGACTTTTTAACTTGGTATGATGTTGGTGCACTATTGAGTCAATTCCTTAGAAAGAGATTGTATGTTTTGAATTGTTTAAGGACAAGCAATAGTTTAAGTTTGGGGGTCTGATAAGTTGGTATTTAAATACCAACTTATCTCTTCTTTAATCTTATATTTTTGCTATGTTTGCTTGAGAAAATAGTGCATTTAATATCATTTACATCTATTTTACAGGTTTTATATGATTTACAAGTGATCGGAAGAAACCAAGTGAAAATAAAGTCAAAAAGAGGCCAAATTAGACAGATTTGCAAAACTGTCAAAACTAGACAGTTTTGCAAAAACGGGACAGATTCGCAAAAACGGGCAGAATTGCAAATCTGAAATATGGGGCATAAAAGAGAGGCTTAGGGCAAAAACATTATCATCTTTGGCATAACACATAAACTTGGAGGCTAGGGTTTCATCACCAACACCATTGGAGGAGAAGATTGGAAGCACTTTAATGAGATATTTCTTAATCCTTTCTTCAATTCCTTGTTTTGTATTGAATATTTATGTGTGTAGTATTTCATTTCAATACTTGAACCTTGTTTATGGAAGTATACATTGTTTAAGTTTGGATTGAATCTCTTGTTTTGCTTATGTGTTGAATGATTTTATTCCTAATGAAGTGGGTTATTGTTTCTTTAATTAATCTCATTTTGAATGATTCTTAAGGGAGTAGCTAACCCTAAGACTTGCCCATTTATTTCGATTTAAACTTGGAAGAGGCAAACTCGGGATTGGGAAAGATTAATTAACAAGAATTTGGGGCGTTAACCCTCATCTAATGGAAATCGACCTAGGGATAGGCGACACCACTTGTAGCCATATTCGGGTGTTCTTAATGCTCCTAATTGCTTTAGGGATATTCAATTAGGTAGTCTAGTTAGTCTTTGGAAGAAGCTAATTTAGAGTCACTATCCGAGGCTAAGTAATATAAACTCACCATTATTTGTAAATCATGAAGTACATTGGATCGTTACTTGAGCGTAGTTTCCCTTGTATCCATGCTTGTGGCCATTGATCATTTTACTTGCTTTCTAGGTTAATTTACATTTTTGCATTAGTTAAATTTTCTCCAAAAACTAAAATATTATCTATTGTTTGGCATAGCTATTATTGGTGATAATTCCTACTTTTCCTAATCGCCTATATATTGTTCTCTGTGAGATTCGACCCCGACTCATAGTTGAGTAAATTATATTTGCATACGACCGTGCCCATTCTAATTAATAGGGTGGATTTGGACGTTATCAGCTACTCATATTCATTAAATGAAAAATAAGAGTAAAATAAATATTCATGATGCTTACAAAAGGTATTGGAAGATGATGACAGAAGTGAAAGATTCTCCTTAAAAGCCTTCAACAACCAATACTGAATGTTTTTAATGCTAAAAGACAACAAAAACTGAACCAAGATGCCCATTACAAAACCCTAGAAGAGTATTTATACATCCCAAAAACGTGCAAGAGAACTAGACAAAAATTCCCTTGCGTGCCTCCTTTGCGAATCGCGGAACGAATCACAGGTGCAGCCCGCAAGTCTTGTGTTGCACACTTGTCTCGCACGTTGCACATTTCAGCTTCTTAGTCTTCAATTATGGGCAGAGCGCGTGGTAGGTCTGTGATTTGCAGACAAGCTGTGCGAGTCACTCGTGTGAATCACGAGTGATGCTCTTTCTTTAAAGTTTTCACTCTCCGTGCTGTCAATCCGTGTGTCACCTATGCAAGTCTCAGGCTTGACTTGCGATTCACATGCAATGCTAGCCTTTGTCCCTAGCTCGTTTTTGCTCATTTCTTATATTCCAATGTCTAATCTCTACAAAACACACAAAACATAAGAAACAACATAAATAGCACTTAAAGAGTCACAAAAGCTCAAGAAAATGGTATCAAATATGTCGTAATTTCATGGTACATCAACACCCTCAAACTTAAACTCTTGCTTGACCTTAAGCAACTAAAACAACACTATAACCACATGACAAACATTCAAGCATCTCAAAGTGATAATGACTACAATGGTGATAGTAATCAGTTACATGCATGCATTCAAGATACAATCACCCCTCACTCTTCTTTTGCAAATCACGGTTCATTTATTCAAGGGTTAAGGATTAACTATATTGCTTCGCTCGATGATAGGGTGCTATTAGCTTAAAAGAAGCGGCCAAGAGTCTTAAGTCAAGAAGTAATTCTTTCATTAAATGTTTTAATCCATATGCCCTCGCAAAGACTAAAGGAAGTCCTAAAACACACATATCTACAATAACACGAGGGACAAAAGACGAAGGAGAAGCGAACAACTCACACTCACAAAGATGTACGAGTACACAAATGCGATACCATAGGTTTGCTCTTGAAGTATCTCTCCACTAATGTAAACACCCTTTGCTCGAAATCAATTAGGACTTGCGGGTTGAAATGTAGGCTTTTGGTTAAGGTAGGGTAAATTTTGGAAAGAGTGACTCAAAACCTCCTTAAGCGCCACAAGTTGCAACTTTCAAACATACTTCCTTTCAAAAAGAATTTCCACCCTTCTTCTCACTTTTCATTCTACTATTTAGTCTTCCTCTTTATTCACTACTCTTTATTCATCATTCCCATATTTTCATTCTCTTTTTGTTGTTTTCAGAAACAGAATTTCTTATCTTCATTATTTTTTGTTCTTTTAAAAAAAAAAATATATATATATATATATATATATATATATATTTTCGTCTTTTTACTTTTTAAGCAACTCCCACATCACCACTTTCCTGATCACCACCCCCAAACCTTTTAGCCTATGTTTGCACTACTAATGCACTGACAGGATATCAAAAGATGGATTAATGACGAACAAAAGGGTAAAGCTTGTAACATAGGTGTCAAAGAAAAGGTTAAAGGTTCAGATGGGGTTAACTAGGGACAATTATGCAATGGTAGTAAATTGAAGGCACAAAAGGGGGTACAAGGAGGGCCCAATATCCTTTTTCAAACCAAGTGTAGTTTAGGATTTCTCCTTGAGATACTTTCCGGGCAAGTTCGAGATCACACTAATGCACAAGACTTGATCACAAAACCTCACACACAAGGCATATGGATCACTTCACTATTTTTCTAATTAATTTCTCAATCAAGTACTCAAGGCAACACTCAATCATAGATTCTATCTCTAACAAGCACACTGTCACCAAATGAGTCATGTATATTAATTCATTCCCCTCTCAAGTACTTATGCACAACTAAAAATTTCGGAGGGGTGCATTTTCAAAACAAGAGACAACACAAGTACATGCCATAAACTAATTAAACCACCACCATATAAGTCATAACACTTTGCTACACTTGAACAAACAAAACACTGGCTAACATTCCAGGTTCAACATAAAATAAAATATGACATCCCGTACTTTTGTACGTTGGATTTGTCGTAAGTTAATCTACAAAAGTTCAAGGACAAGGTTAATTTTTGAGGTTATTATGCGATTCTTAACAAGTGATAAGGAAGTGTCGTGAAGGTTAGGATGTTACATCCCATATTTTTCATATTTTAAAGTGCATCGTAAGTTAGTCAACGTAAGCTCAGGCGAACAAGATTGTATTTATGCCTAAAAGACCAATATTCCTAGTATACAATAAGTGTTACGCACAAGTTAAGGTGGATCAGATTTTTCTTAAATGGAGTATTGCACAAAGAAGTGACCTACTAGCATAAGATACATGTAATGAGGTGCTAGCTTAGGATATTAATTTGGAATTTATGGAAAAGTAGTAAGTGGACAGCAAGTACAATATAGCTATGCATAAAGCTAAGGTAGCCACATAAGGTGATGACTATTAGGAGATTTGGTCTACAAGTGACATGTGTCAAGGGAGGATGGGTGACACTTATAATATTCTTCCACTTTATTGAGAATGAAATTGAAGAATATTAACAAAGCAGCAACGTACTTGGTGGTAGCAGCAACTGAATTCATCTAGGAGCTCTAAGTTCTCCCATGGTTCCTATGTCATCAAAAAAAAAAAAAAGTTCTCTCAAAGTTCCCCCAAGAGCGTAGATCAAATCCCCTTGGTGGTGAAGTGATTTCTCTTGGCAGATCAAGATTCCACTAGCTGTCTTCTTTAGCTTGTTGTTTGAGGTATAGTTTACTACTCCTATATATATTCAATCTCATATATGTATGATAACGTCCAAATCCACCCTATTAATTAGAATGAGCACGGTCGTATGCAAATATAATTTACCCAACTATGAGTCGAGGTCGATCCCACAGAGAACAATATATAGGCGATTAGGAAAAGTAGGAATTATCACCAACAATAGCTATGTCAAACACTTAAAAGGTTATTTAGAGAGAAAATTATAACTAATTGTGAAAACGTAAACTAACCTAGAAAGCAAGTAAAACGATCAATGGCTACAAGAATGGATATAAAGGAAACTACGCTCAAGTAACGATCCAATGTATTTCATGATTTACAACTAATGGTGAGTTTATATTACTTGGCCTCGGATAATGACTCTAAATTAGCTTCTTCCGAAGACTAACTAGACTACCTAATTGAATATCCCTAAAGCAATTAGGAGCATTAAGAACACCCGAATATGGCTACAAGTGGTGTCGCCTATCCCTAGGTCGATTTCCATTAGATGAGGGTTAACGCCCCAAATTCTTGTTAATTATTCTTTCCCAATCCCGAGTTTGCCTCTTCCGAGTTTAAACCAAAATAAATGGGCGAGTCCTAGGATTAGCAATTACCTTAAGAAACATTAAAGAACAAGAATAATTAAAACAACATTAACTCACTTCATTAGGAATAAAAATCATTCAATACATAAGCAAAATAAGAGATTCAATCCAAACTTAAACAATGTATACTTCCATAAACAAGGTTCAAATATTGAAATGAAATACTACACACATAAATATTCAATAAATAGCAAGAGATGAAGAAATGGGTAAAGAATTTCTCATTGGGTGCCGCCAAATCTTCTCTTCCAAAGTGTGAGGATGGAACCCTAGCTCTCCAAGACTTGTGTTGAAATGCCAAAGATGATAAATAATTTCACTAAGTCTTGCTTTTATAGTTGCCTAAGTTTTCCAAGTCCAAAAAATGACAAAATATGCCCCAGATTTCAGTTTTTGCAGTTCTGCCCGTTTTTGCAAATCTGTCCCATTTTTGCAAAACTGTCCAGTTTTGCAAATCTGTCCAATTTGGCCTCTTTTTGACTTTATTTTCACTTGGTTTCTTCCGATCACTTCTAAATCACATAAAACCTGTAAAATAAATGTAAATGATATTAAATGCACTATTTTCTCAATCAAAAATAGCAAAAATATAAGATTAAAGAAGAGATAAGCTGGTAAAATACCAACTTATCAATGTATTACCTTGTTGGATTGATGAAGATAACTAGTGAGACTAAGGCTAAACTTCTTTGTTTAGATATGGTCGTTGTTGGACTGTTTTGAGGTATTTTATGGCTGGAAATTTGTGAAGATAGTTAGTTATGATGTTGTTGTCTCTTGGACTGTTTTAGGGCTGTTCTTGAAGTATTTTTGTGGCTGGAAATTTTGATGTGGTGTTAGAGGTTTGATGAGAATAAGGAAGTGTAAAGGAGAGAGTTGATTGTTTTTATAGAAAAGGGCCTAAAATACTCTCCAACTATTAGAATTGGTGCAAAAATACCCTCCATTCATCTTTGAGCCCCCAAATACCCCTGTCATTCACCTTTGAGCTCCCAAATACCCCTGACATCCACCTATGGGGTCTAAATTTCTTGATGATCTCTATTACTAATATTATTATTATTACTACTATTATTATTATTACTATTACTATTATTATTATTATTATTATTATTATTATTATTATTATTATTATTATTATTATTAGCATTACTATTACTGTTACTATTATTATTACTTCCCTCTACTTTTATTATCATTATGAAATCGAGAAAATCTATTTGAAATTACTATATTCCCCAAATAAACCAAATAAATTTTTTTCACCCATTTCCTAAAGTTTCTACCCAGCCCATAATCTCTTTCCAACTAAAAATCCCCAAAGGCATCAGGTTACCCCCAAAACCAAATATCCATAACTCATTGTTATTTACTCAAAATTCCTAAGACCCCGTCATCTCTAAATTTCCTTAAAATCAAACATTCCCCGATTCTCATCGAAATTCCCCGGCTACAAAATCCCTTTCTTTGTGCCTTTTATATTCTTTCATTTATTCTAGTTTGATTTTCTCTTCTCTTCTCTTTTCAATTCTACTTTCTTTCCTTAATTCATTCACCTTAATTTCTTACTAGTAATCATAAAAATCATAGCTTAATATCCTCCTTAATTGAGAAATCGAAACTTTCCTCTTTTCATCTAATATGCCAAGAACAAAATGACAGAAGTTTGGACTCAAATCTATTCGAAAAATCCGTCCAAGTTCAAGATTATTATTATTATTATTAATAATAATAATAATAGTAATAATAAAAGTAATAATAGTAATAGAGATCGTCAAGAAATTTGACTACAAGTTGTGATAAAAAAATATAATTAATAATCTAATAAAATAGAAGCTTAACGATGTAAATTGGACGAAAGGATGGACAAAATTGGGTGTCAACATGGGGCTGTTAGAAAATAAGGGTATATTAGACCCCATAGGTGGATGGCAGGAGTATTTGAGGGCTCAAAGGTGGATGACAGGGTATTTGGGGGCTCAAAGGTGGATGGAGGGTATTTTTGCACCAATTCTAATAGTTCAAGGGTATTTTAGGCCCTTGTCCGTTGTTATTATGAGACGAACTTGTCGCTCGGTTATTGTATATTAGTTTTCCCTTTAGTTAATGTTGGTTCCATTGTCGTTCATTGTAGATTGAAGTACGCATACTTTGAGTCCATTGCGGATTGTGTTGGTTAGATTGACGAAAGGTATGTAAGGAAAACCTTTCTTCCTTTGGCATGATTCTTATTGTTATTCGTTCTATATGTACTCTATATGATTCCATTCTTACACAAGTAAGGTCTAAATGTTTCTTGTGATGGCTTATTAATATTGTACTCATATTCTGTTCCGAAGGGAACACCCATAAGGTGCCAAGTTGAGTTGTGTATATGGTTTTACTAATGATTTCGAGGAAATGAATTTTATACTAAAGGAAACATAAAATTTGATTTTCAAAACCACTCCTAAGAGGGAGCGAGATTTTACTACTTCATTTTATTTACGATTTATGTCGACATTCCATAGTATCATCCCTTTGTATTGATATTTGTATTGATATGATCATTTATTCTTTGGGTAGGGCAATAAGATGAAATTGAGTAGAATATGAGTAATAAGAATTTCATAACAATTCTACCCTTAAACCTGGAAGTATGTCCTCGTAAGTCTAGTGAGATACAAATTTGATAACTTCTTATGAAAGACTAAGGCTAATAACTGGATTGTGATGAATTGATTAGTGACTTATGATATGAATTGAAATTGATATTTGTGGATTGCGTTTGTGCTGATATGATGGTGATATTAAGCGGGAAGCGGCTGCCCGAAGGGGCCATCATTATTATGCCGGAAGCGGCCGTCCGAAGGGACTATTATGATACTAGCTGGAAGCGGCTGTCCGAAGGGACCATTCTGTTAATATGTTGGAAGCGACATGTGTGTGGATTGCATTATTTACTTAAAGATTGTTTTGAGACTTCGTGTGCATATTTGTGTTTCTTCCAGCGAAGGCTGCAGGTATTGAGTTAGATTGTGATTTCTCCTCTCCTAAGTCAAATTATGATTATGATTTTTTACCACCTTACATACTCAATACATTGTCCGTACTGACGTCCTTTTTCCTGGGGACGCTGCGTTCATGCTCGCATCCCCAGATTGTTTAGCAGGTTAAGTGTATAGCTAGGATGCTTGGACATCAACTGGGATTGGCAAGTTCCACCTCATTCTGGAGCTGTGCTAAGTCATGTATAGATATGTATGATTATGGGTATGTCAGGGCCCTGTCCTGACTCATAATGTTCAGTTTACTTCTTAGAGACTTCTGCAGACAGTGTCCTATGGTATGTTTGTCGAGGTGTCGACAAAGTGATGTCAGTTGAGTCATTTGTGGATTTTAAAAGAGTATGTATTTTAGATGATTTCAATTGGTTTAAAGTACTTATTTGATTAAAAGTTTTCATAATCGTTATAAAGATAATGATTTCTATTTGGAAAAGTTTTATGTTCTTAAAAGTTTTTGAAATGACAAGTTTTGATAGAGCGAATGTCTGAGGGTTCGCTCGACTCTAATGAGAGTCGAGTGCCCGTCATGCCCTACCATTGTTTGGGTGTGACATAAAATCTCTCGCGAAAGAACATTGGCAAAGAAAACGCAAGAGCGACAAAAACTTCCACACTAAGACACCAAAACATGAGCTACCCCACCCCCAACAAAATAATAATGCAGTGTCCCTAATGTATCAAATGTAAAACAAGAGGTGAGGAGCTCCCTGTAGACGTTTTAAGCGTCCGTCTGAGTCGCATCTGGGTGAGCAATGTCAGACTATATGTGTGGAGTCAGCGTCTGATTAGCAGGAAGGACCGCCAAAGGTGGTGTAAGATCAGGATCACCACTCAATGGTTCCTCAGATGTAGGTCTAGTCGTCTTAGGTACGACTAACTATAGAAAGGGGATATCAACTGAGGAGCTGACGAAGTACTTGCTCCACTGGACAGTGTGGTTGGTGGCACTGCATCGGCACTCTGGCCTCGAATCTCTGGTTGCTTCTCCATATATTGTTGTAATGCCATGAAGGTGTCTACATCGGCCTCGGTAACACCGGCTGCCAAGGCTTCAGTGCGGGCTCTCTCCAACCTCTCGTCAGCTGAATCATCCTCACCCCATCCTTCACTCTCACCTTATGTCTCTTCCTCACTCTCCTCCTCATCATCTCCAGCTTCCTCAGCAGACTGCTCATCGCGTGACTCGGTGGGCCGAGTGGGAAAGAGTCTCGATGCAGGTGGAAAGATCTTTCAGTAGACTCCATATCACTTTTTAACTCTCGAATGTCTGACTTTATCTCTATCAAGTCTTCTCGAATAGAGGGAAGGCTGCCATCACCACCACTCTCAATACGCTCAAGTCTGAGCTCAATCGACTAAAGCTGTTCTTTCATCATGTGTTGTTCCTTCTTCACTTCCTCAATTACTGCTGCATGTGGTTCCAATGCTAACTCAATAACATCTTTCAAAAAATCTAAAAACTCATTCACAAGATTGTTCACTTTGGCATCCGCAAGTCGGATCAACTGCATACCTTTCCTCAGAATACATTGCACGATGCTTGAGCAGATGAAGTGGCCATAAAGGTGGAGGGTGTGGAAACTGATGTAGTGAATGGAGCAGTAGTGGTTTGACCATCTGTCTCAATAATGTGTGGATTAAGCTCAGTAGTGGGGGCCTTTGATTGCTGCACAGTTTTCTTTCTCTTGTAATGTTGTCATCACCACCACCCTCAATATACTCAAGTCTGAGCTCAATCGACTGAAGCTGATCTTTCATCCTGCATTGTTCCTTCTTCACTTCCTCATTTGTTGTTGCCTGTGGTGCCAATGCTAACTCAATAGCATTTTTCACAAAATCTAAAAATTCATTCACGAGCTTGTTCACTTTGGCATCCTCAAGTCGGATCAACCGCATACCTTCCCTTGGAATACCTTGCCCCGATGTTGGAGCAGATTAAGTGGCCATAGAGGTAGAGGGTGTGGAAACTGACTGGCTGGAGCGGTAGTGTTCTGACTGTCACGACCAACCCCGTAGGCCGTGACTGGCGCCCTAGTTGAGCACCCTGACGTACTTATTCAATCGAATCACACACAAATAGCATATACGGCCATAAATACTATATGCCGTCTCAAACTATATCAAACTGTTCAAACACAACTCAACGCAACCGTATGCAGATATATATATATATGTCAAAAAGCCGGCAAGGCTATCAAATGTATCAAAAGCCGACAAGGCTATCAGATGGCGCAACGGCTCAAAACATATACATAATGCACGCCGACAAGGCTGCCATAACGAGTGGGATCATACAACCACATCTGAACAGAAGTAGGCACACACACCCACAAATATGTCTACAAACCTCTAAACAGACCAACAGAAACATATGGCGGGATAGGGCCCCGCCGTACCCCTAAACAAATATATACATACACAGCGAACGAATATATACCAAAATATGTGCTCTGAAATGAGAAGTGCACTCCAAACGGCAGAAGAGGGTGTCCTAGACTGGTGGATCACCAAACTGTGCGTCTGTACCTGCGGGCATGAAACGCAGCCCCCGAAGAAAGGGGGTCAGTACGAAATATGTACTGAGTATGCAATGCAGAAGATACAGAAACAAATCTGAAACATAAACGAAATAGTAGTACAGAGACTAAGTACAAATCCAACATATCAAAATGTTCACTTTAAAAATATGTAAGTCATGCATAAGGTACAGGAGAATATGGTCGCCCGCCCGTCGATGGCGCCATAACACAGCATACACCAGAAAGGTTTCAAACCTCCGAATCCCCGTCGCACATCATAACACAGCATAACACCAAATATAAGTGGATCCCGACCCTCTTTGGCGAGTAGCTCGGTGAACCATAAACACAGCATAACTCCGGAGTATATCAAAGTGCGCACGACAACTGAACCGGCCCGGGACTCGGCGAAAGGGATAACAGAATGCACGAGTAGAGTCGTGAGTAGACATATGCATAAAATCATTATCATAAACTCAACCATAAGTAAAATGATCATACTTGAAAATCGAATCATAGTCATAACAAATTCTTTCAAAGGTTCTTCGAATTACATGAAAGAAAGTCGCGGGACCCACGGACGGGCATTTACCCGAGTCGGGCCCGCCTATGGAAAACATACATATCATATGTCATATAGACCCCTACAAAAATATTGATGTAATCCAAGCATTTATGTGCAAGATATGGCATTCAAGAATTACGAAATTCCTTAAAGCGAAACCTTTCTATACAAAGTTCGGAATGCGACTATTTCAAAGACGTAACGGTTCATACTTTTATCAAATCAAACATAAGAGTGCCAAGGAATATATATATAGATCATATCATCCTCGGATTTTGAATCATAGGATTTTCCTAAAGGCTCGTAATCTAGCCTATCTAAAACTAAGGCATGCCAAAAGAAAGAAGGATTGGGCTTTACATACCTCGAACGCACTCCAAGCTAGCCGATCTAAAGTTATTGCCAATCTACGCCTCGAGCACCCCAAGGTCTACAAATATGCCAACGAATATCCCATATTAACCATAGACACTTAAGCAATTATTTATTCCAAACTAACTCTAAATTCTACAGAAAATTCGGCAGCATTTCCCCTGTAAATAGGCCAACCCGAGAATTTAACTCGCTCAAAATCAACAACAACAACCACAATAACCAACCTAGCAACATCGATAATCAATTCGAAAGGCAAAATAACATTAATAGCTCTCTTTTACACCATTCGACAACTTTCCAAATATTCAATTCAACGACTTACCTTCAAGCCAACATCAACGCTTATACATTCAAATACTAACCCAAACCCATACTAACAAAATTCAAGAACATTATAAACAATTCACATAATATTTCCAACAATCCACAATTTTTCCATCTATGGCCGAAAACAGCCCCCTAGCCGTGAGCAGCCCCCTTTTCACTTTCCTCATTTTCAAGTCATGTTTTGTATCACAATCCACAACATAACGATATTATTTTCATAAATATACAAATTACGTCAAACGCACAACAAGCATCAAATCAGCCCACACAATCTCAACATCAATCTTGAGTCATTAAAATGCTCATTTCCGACTAGAATTCATAACGACGACAACTAAAACGCTAAGCGATATTAATGCGGTCTTCGGCATATTATGTGACCCACATTCGTCCACACTACACATATACTTATGTTGATGGTCCTCATAAATAAAGATTACATTAAGTGCACCAAATTCTCCAAATCAGTCCACACATTTACCATATAAATTTTGGGACATTAAACTCTCATTTCCAACATAAAAGTCATCACAACAACCATTTCGACGCTAAGCGATATTAATTCATTCTTTGCTACAAATTGGAGGCTATATACACGGCTACATACCCACCTATATACATATATCGATAGTTCTCATTCATTTCTTCACCCTACAACAATCAACATACTAAATAGAGTTAATTCATCACTTAGTCACAACACCCATTTACACAACTTCACACACCATACACGACCCAACTTCCAACATACTACATTTCATGATTTTTCATCCATATTGACATACTATAATATGCATACAACATTTATAACACATAAACAAGATTGGAACTCACATTTCTTCTTCAATCCACAAGAAGGCTAGGGTTTACGATTCACAAAACGGATGACCCAATCGCTCCAACGACACTTCCACGCTACTTAGGGACCTCAATATAGTGGGTTTGTACCAAAGAATAAATTTTTGGAAGGCTTGAAATGATCTTGGTTTTCTCCCCTTCTTGGCCGTGAGCAGTGGAAGAATGGAGCTCCCAATTTTCTTGGTTATTTTTCTAAGTGTTGAAGTGGGAAATGAGGAAAGATGAATACATAGTCATCTATTAAGTCCCACAAATATCTATATTGTCTTTGGCCCACACAATGTGTTGGACCAATTGAAATTGGCCACACAATGTGTGGGACCACTCTCATTTACACGGCCAAGGGCCCTTTCTCTTTGCAAGATTTTAACTTCCACTTATATGAATTTTGGTCCCAATTTTTCCTAAGTGTTCAATACCAACAATTTCATGTACAACTTATGTCTCAAAATAAAATCAAAGGTCAAACGTCCCGACTTCAAATCCCGGAATAGTCTTGGCCTTAAATTATCATAGTTAACCCGGGTTGTCCCAAGGTATAAAAATACGGGACGTAACATCCTCCCCCCCTTAAGAACATTCTTCCTCGAATGTTGGACTAATGCTACGGATCTTACTCAAATTCGGGGGAGTTTCTTTTATAGTCATCATATACAATTCATTCACAAATCAACATAGGAAAACAAAGAATTTCGATTACCTGAAGGTGCCAGAAATAGGTGAGGATACTTTTTCTTCATCTGCTCCTCAGCCTCCCAGGTCATTTCTTCCCGGTTTTTATTCTGCCACAACACCTTAACAGAAGCCACATCTTTATTCCGCAACTTTCTTACCTGACGATCCAATATGGCCATAGGTTGCTCTTCATAAGATAGCTCATCTGTGACCTGTATATCATCTGTAGGAAAAATTCTGGAAGGGTCACCAATACATTTACGAAGCAGAGAAACATGGAATACTGGGTGAACCGCTCCCAAATCAGCTGGCAGATCCAATTCATAGGCCAGTTTGCCTATCTTGCGAATAATCTGATAAGGCCCAATATATCTCGGACTGAGCTTTCCTTTCTTGCCAAATCTCATAACCCCTTTCATAGGTGACACTTTCAGGAACACCCAATCGCCAATCTGGAACTCTAACGGTCGACGTCATTTATCAGCATAAGATTTCTGTCGACTCTGGGCCGTTAATAGTCGCTCTCGAATCAGTTTCACTTTATCGACCGCCTGCTGGACCACATCTGGACCAATTAACTGAATCTCACCCACATCAAACCAACCGATCGGAGATCTGCATTTCCTGCCATACAAAGCCTCATAGGGTGCCATCTGAATACTGGAGTGGTAGCTGTTGTTATAAGCAAATTCGACAAGCGGCAAATGATCGTCCCAGCTACCCCTAAAATCAATAACACAGGCACGCAACATATCTTCCAGCGTCTGAATAGTGCGCTCGGCCTGTCCGTCGGACTGAGGATGAAATGCGGTACTCAGACTCACCTGGGTCCCCAATCCCTCCTGAAATGATCTCCAGAATTTAGTTGTAAACTGGGCACCTCTGTCGGAGATAAAGACACTGGAACTCCGTGCAGTCTCACAATCTCCTTAATATATAACCTGGCATAATCTTCAGCTGTGTAGGTAGTCCGAACTGGAAGAAAATGGGCTGATTTTGTCAGCTGATCAACGATAACCCAAATGGAGTCGTACCTCCGTGGAGTGCGAGGCAAGCCTACAATGAAATCCATATTAATTATCTCCCACTTCCACGTTGGTATCTCCATCTCCTGCAATAACCCACCGGGTTTCTGATGCTCAATCTTTACTTGCTGACAATTTGGGCATTGGACAACGAACTCTGCTATGTCCTTTTTCATACCGTCCCACCAATACAGGCATCTCAGATCGTGATACATCTTCGTCGACCTTGGATGAACAGAATACCTGGCATGATGTGCCTCACCCATAACCTGTCGCCGCAGTCCCGCAACGTCAGGTACACATAATCTGCCCCTGTATAATAATACTCCATCGGATGAAATCTCAAACGGGGTCTCCTCTTTGTCACGGACTGTGTCTCTGTACTGCATCAGAACAGGATCCTCATACTGACGCCGCTTTATCTCACCCAGAATAGAGGACTCGACCACTCCTCGAACAGAAATCCCAGTATTTCCAGAATCGGCTAAGCGAACTCTAAGGCTGGCTAACTGATGAATATCACGAACCATTTCATTCTTACCAGACTGTACATCAATCAAACTGCCCATGGACTTGCGACTGAGTGCATCTGCCACGACATTAGCTTTCCCTGGATGGTATAAGATATCAACATCATAATCTTTCAGCAATTCTAACCACCGCCTCTGCCGCAAATTCAGTTCTTTCTGTTTGAAAATATACTAGAGGCTCTTATGGTCCGTATAAATATCAACGTGGACCCCATATAAATAATGCCGCCAAATCTTCAGAGCATGAATCACCGCGGCTAACTCCAGATCGTGAGTGGGATAATTATTCTCGTGCGGTCTGAGCTGCCGGGAAGCATAGGCTATAACTCGACCGTGCTGCATTAACACACAACCCAAACCCATACCAGAGGCATCACAATAAACCACATACCCGTCTGGTCCTTCTGGAAAAGCCAAAACTGGAGCTATAATTAATTTTTACTTCAACATCTGAAAGCCGCGCTCACAGGCATCAGTCCACTGAAATTTCGCTGCCTTCTGAGTTAACTTTGTTAATGGCGCCGCAATACAAGAAAAATTCTCTACGAACCTTCTGTAATAACCGGCCAACCCCAGAAAGCTGCGTACCTCTGTAGGTGTAGTAGGCCTGGGCCAATTCTGTACAACTTCAATTTTCTGCGTATCAACCTGAATACCATCTGCTCCGACTATATGCCCCAAGAATGCCACAGAAGTTAACCATAATTCACATTTAGCAAATTTAGCATATAATTGCTGCTGCCGAAGAGTGCCAAGCACCGTTCTCAGATGATCAGAATGCTCCTCCGCTGATCGTGAATAAACCAAAATATCGTCAATAAACACAATCACGAACATATCAAGGAAAGGCCGAAATACCCGATTCATCAAATCCATGAATACCGCTGGAGCATTAGTCAGCCCGAAAGACATAACTCTGAATTCATAATGCCCGTACCGGGTCCTGAAAGCAGTCTTCGGAATATCTGCCTCTCGTACCCGTACCTGGTGATACCCCGAACGCAGATCTATCTTCGAAAAATATTTGGCACCCTGCAACTGATCAAACAAATCATCAATCCGGGGAAGGGGATATTTATTCTTGATAGTCACCTTATTTAATTGCCTGTAGTCAATACACATCCGCAGTGACCCATCTTTCTTTCTCACAAATAATACCGGCGCTCCCCAAGGCGATGTACTGGGTTTGATGAAACCTTTGTCTAATAGATCTTTCAACTGCTCCTTCAATTCTTTTAGTTCTGGCCGGTGCCATTCTGTACGGAGGAATAGATATGGGCTGCATATCTGGCAACAAATCAATAGCGAAGTCTATCTCCCGTTCCGGCGGAAGACCCGGAAGCTCATCTGGGAATACATCTAAAAATTCATTGACAACCGGAACTGACTGCAAAGTAGGTGCCTCGGCTGTAGTATCGTGCACCCGGACCAAGTGATAGATATAACCCTTCTGAATCATCTTCTTAGCCTTGAGGTATGAAATAAACTTACCCCTCGGTGAGGCTGTACACCCGGACCACTCTATAGCTGGTTCCCCTAGGAACTGGAAACGAACTACCTTCTTTTGGCAGTCAACATTAGCATAACAGGAAGCTAACCAGTCCATGCCCATAATAACATCAAATTCCAGCATATTTAACTCTACCAAATCAGCTTTAGTGCAACGATCATATATAATAACAGAACAATCTCGATAAACCTGTCTGGCTATAATAGAATCCCCTACAGGTGTAGCTACCTCAAAAGGCTCTATCGGCTCAGATTCTATCCCAATTTCATTAGCAACAAGTGGAGAGATGTATGATAAAGTAGAACCGGGATCAATCAATGCATACACAGATCGGGAGAAAACCAATAAAGTACCTGTAACAACATTTGGCGAAGCCTCCTGATCCTGGCGGCTAGCCAATGCATATATGCGGTTCGAAGGACCGCTGGAACCTGAAGCACCGCCACGGCCTCGACCGCGACCTGCCTGTACCGGCATACCTCGCCCCGCAGGGCGCACAACTGAGGGAGTAGAAGATGAACCTGCGGCTGATCCCGTCGGCTGAACTGTACTGCCAGACCCACTCAACATCGGACAATCACACATAATATGGCCCTGACGGCCGCAAGAAAAACAGGCTTCTGTAGCTCGATAGCACTCCCCTGGGTGCGATTTCCCACAATAAGTACAACGGGGCCTGGGTGGTCTGGACTGGCTGGAACCTCTGGCTGTCTGTGAACCTGATGCTCTAGAGCTCTGACCGGCCCCAGATGGCCCTGCACTATCAAATCGCCTGCCGGCTGACTGTGTACCCCGGCCTGACGGAGGAAAATATCTGCCTGACGAATGCTGCTGAGGCTGTCCGCCTCGAGAATCTCCAGAATACCCCGCGGACCTGGCTCTCTTGGGCGGCCTCCTGTCTCTATCCCTACCAGCATAATCGGCCATATGTCGGTCCTCCATACCCTGAGCGTGGGCCTGTAACCGGGCGATATCTATATGTGTCTGTGACGCCATCGCCATGCAACTGTCAATCAAGTAGCGGTCCAATCCTATCACATACCGGTGCATACGGTCAGCCATATCCGCTACTATAGCAGGGGCATATCGAGCCAAAGAATCAAACTCCAAATTGTACTCGCGAACACTGCGGCCTCTCTGCTGCAACTGTAAAAATCTATCAACCCGCGCCCGCCGTAACTCCGGGGGCAAAAAGTGGCGGAGAAAAGTAGTCACAAACTCATCCCAAGTAGCTGGGGAAGCACTCTCACCCCTGGACAGCTCCCAGGACTCAAACCAATTAGCAGCAACATCTCGTAGTCTGTGTGAGGCCAACTCAACGGACTCGGTCTCTGAAGCCCTGACCAGATCTAATGAGTGCCTCACCCCCGAATGAAGTCGTGGGGGTCCTCTTCGGGCTTAGACCCGAAAAACTCTGGGGGACGGCATGTCAGAAAATCACGAACCCTCAGGCAATCACGCCTGTCATCGTCATCATCATCTCTCAGCCCGCGTCTGCGAACCTGTCCCGCTACCAAGGTAGTCAATAGCTGTACTGCCTCCCTCAACGTCCTATCCTCCGCCCCTGGCTGAGGAGCTAGAGGCTCGGGCGCTGGAGCCTCTGGAGTCAATGGTGAAGCCGTCCCCTGATCCCTAGTGGCAGCGGCTGGTGCTCCATACTCCTCTGATGATGATGACGTAGCAGAGTCTGTTGGCCAGGGTGCAGTATCACGCATAATCTGAGCAAGGGTCCGAGTAGCTTTCTGAGCCCGGCTAGTCTCTCCGCCGCTACTGACTTGCCCTTCTGGGCAGCTGTCGCCTTTTTCGGAGGCATCACTGAAAAGAAACACAACAACTAATCAGAACAGAGTCATCCTAATAGCACAGCTCTATCGCACGATCTAAGATCCAAAGAAAGGAAACACCCTAAATGTCCTGTAGCTTCCTGTTTATAGATGTGGTGCACAACACACCGATAAACAAGACTCTACTAGACACGGTCTGTAGACATTCCGAGGACAAACCGCTCTGATACCACTTCTGTCACGACCCAACCCCGTAGGCCGTGACTGGCGCCCTAGTTGGGCACCCTGACGTACTTATTCAATCGAATCACATACAAATAGCATATACGACCATAAATACTATATGCCGTCTCAAACTATATCAAACTGTTCAAACACACCTCAACGCAACCGTATGCGGATATATATATATATGTCAAAAAGCCGGCAAGGCTATCAAATGTATCAAAACCGACAAGGCTATCAGATGGCGCAACGACTCATAACATATACAGAATGCACGCCGACAAGGCTGCCATAACGAGTGGGATCATACAACCACATCTGAACAGAAGTAGACACACACACCCACAAATATGTCTACAAACCTCTAAACAGACCAATAGAAACATATGGCGGGACAGGGCCCCGCTGTACCCCTGAACAAATATATACATACACAGCGAACGAATATATACCAAAATATATGCTCTGAAATGAGAAGAGCACTCCAAACGGCAGAAGAGGGTGTCCTAGACTGGTGGATCACCAAACTGTGCGTCTGTACCTGCGGGCATGAAACGCAGCCCCCGAAGAAAGGGGGTCAATACTGTCATACCCCATTTTAACCGGGATTAAAGTAGAAGTACGACATATTGGAGATTCCTATTTTTGTTTGTTGTTAAGGAGTCGCCACCTAATTATTTATGGTGAATTAGGACACCTAAAGTTTATTAAAGTAGTTATCTAAAGTTGATTGTGTTTAAGGTCTGCGAAACTTAAGATTCTAGGTAAGGGTTCAATTAGTCTAAAGGGAAGGTATTAGGCATCCTTTAAGACCCATTAACAATGGTTAACCGACATGACTAAAATTTAATTAGGCTAAATGTAAATATAGTATTACAAAATATTTAAGAACATATCTTAAAAGTATTACTAAAGTTTTAGATAGAAGTAAAATGTTATTTAAAGTAAAAAAAACTTGTAGAAAAAATAATAGTTGCATAAAGAGTTTAAAATAAACTAAAAGAAAACAGGACATGTGATATGTATTTGAAGGAAAAGTGAGTTATGCCGACTCACAAATTGAAAGAGTTATCGTAAGATTAATGTTGAATAATTTTTAAAGGTTTCATATAAAGATTAATAGTTTAATGTATATGTTGCACTAAGGTTGTTTCAACAAAATATGTATTTCAAGTGTTGAAAAAAAAAATTAACATGGAAGAGTTATCTGTTAAATTAGTTTGCCCTTTTATTCCTTAGATTAAGCTAATCGTTAGTGTGAAATTTGTGACCTTTTAAATTTCTAAATTTCTAAGATAGTAAGAGTAATTAGTGATTCCTTTAACCCAAAAATATGTAGGCATACTATTTGAAAACCAATTAACACAGCAGGAGGTGAAACACAGATCAAACGATAGGTTCAAATTCTCAAAATTTCTACACACAAATAATGCTAGTAGGCATATAATGCAAGCAAGCTTATCACAGACCTTAAGTAACGTGGTCAATCACTGCCGACATATGAATCGTGCTTAGACAATCATACGCATACAAAGACAATTAAACACTTTAAAACAAACATCATTTTGAAATCCCAGCTCTATTGACCAAAAACCGAATGTACATGTACTTAGATATGACTTTATGTTTCTAAATAGCGAACTCTCAATCACATACGGGTCATGTGAATCGTCAAACATGTCATTTAGATATCTAAATATTTTCAGCATTTGCAACTGAACAAGATATTAAGACTGGCACAGTATTCATCAAATCACTCATTTACATAATTAAGCCATCTCCAAATGGACAGTGCTTGTGAAGAAACAGATACAACATACTTTTTCACACATTTCTGAGCTTGTACACATACAAATCCACACACTTAACAGCTGTGTATGTTGTGTTTAGTTCATTGACATTACTGTATTAATCAAGCATGATGATAAATCCAATTGACTAAAAAAAAGGGCAGGACTGCAACTCATGCATCAATTTATTATAGGCTATATCTCAATCTTATTTAGACCATATAACAGGTATTCAAATACTAAGCCTAGTGTTCAAGCGACAGACAGACATATACTTGACTGGGGATGAACTAATGGACATACTAATCTCACACTCCATAAACTAAAGGCATATTCAGAACCAAATGGCGGACTAATCGACCTAAACAGAACTGGATTTGGTCAGATTAAGCACTCCCTTAACAGTAACAATGTCACTGCTGCTATTTTGTACTAGCATTAACAAACAGAAAACTCAAACTTGCAGATGGAAGACAATTACATGGATGATTCAGTGTCGGCCTGTTCTAATCATATACGCAATATACCTAAGCTATACACACCATCAGATGTATATCGGATGTATATCGAATGTATATCTTTTCTTATCGTGATAATCCACTGTATATCATATGTATATTCGACTTCATCTAGATTCTAAGTCTTGGAAATTTAGTCTGAACCTCCAAGTCACAATATACATCCTTCAAATTCGTTTTAGCAATTAGTATTCTATCCTAAACAGCTCTCAAACATCAAATAAATAACATGACGATAAGCAAACTACATAACTGCCACCAAAAAAATAGAGCAGAATAGGCGAAGATTTCAACTAAAACAGAAAAAAAAAACTAAAGACTAAAACAATAAGTGTGTCGAAGTTCACCTGTTTTGTGCGCAATGAACTGAGGCGTCGATGTCGTCGAATCTACTCGAACTTGAAAAACGATTAAAGTAAATAAGGCTTCGGGTTCGAAAGTAAAAAATAGAGTAATATGTGGCTATATCATTGATCAAAATTGATGTTTTGTAAGGGATTTTCTGGGTTCCAAATCCTCTTTTGATGTTCGGATTCTTCTTTTCTTCTCCGTGATTTTTCATCCTTTTATAGGGCTGTGATTAGGGTTTAAGAAAGAGGAGAGGGGAGCATATGAGAGAGGCGTGGGGGACAGGCGTGGATATGTCAGATGGAGATGGCAGGTGAGGGACAGGGGGTGTGGGGGTGTCAGGCGGAGTGGGGGTAACGTGGGGAGCAGAGGGAAGTGGGGTGTCAGAGGTGTAGGTGACGATGAAGGTGATGAGGGAAGGAGCGGCGGAAAAGGGGAGGGAGCGAAAAAGAGAGAGTGAGGGAAAGCGATGGAGGGAGGCGGCGGGCGTAGAGAAAGGGCGAGAAGAGAGAGAGATGAGGCGGAAGATGAGAGGAAAGAAAGAGAAAGGGAGGAAGGGTTAGGGTAAAGAAAAAGAATAAGTGGGCCGGGTAAAAATAGGATTGGGCTGGTCCGTTTGGGCTGGCCCATTAATTTAAATATGGGTTGAAAAAAATGTGGGTTGGGTATAAAATGTGGGTTGTTTATTTGGATAGGGAATAATATTGTATTGGTATTTTGGGCCATTAATTGGGCTGAGAATTGTTGATCCTTCCTCCTCTATTTAACTATTTTTTGGGCTTCTAATTTAATAACTGGTACAATATATATTTTGTATAGAAAAAAATAAGGATTTAACAAAGTATTGTCTTGTAATTAAATTTAACGAGTCCAAACCCAAAAAATGAGACGATGACGATCATTTAAAATTAGTGATAAAGTAATGCTCATAATGTTGAAAACAAAAGTAATGATATTAGTAGTAGTGGTAATAAAATAAAATAAAGTATTTAGCTCGTCAGTAAATTTAGAAACCCGAGTAAATTAAATAAAAGAGGGACAAAATTGGGTGTCAACAGATGCCCCTCTTCGAACGGAGATGATGTAAGAATCTTCGGGCGAAGAAGTTGACGTAGTAGCCAATTTTGTTTGGACCGACGAATATAAATTTGTAAGAAAGTACGGTTTAGGAAAATCGATGGAAAATATGATGAGGTCCGAAGGAATTATGGAAAATTATGGCTTAATCTTAGTTTTGAGTTGCCTACATATCTAGGGTTGCACTAAGGCCATGTCTAGTTCGAAAGTTTTTGTGGATTCATAATCTAGCGGGGGGGGGGGGGGGTGGGGGGTGGGGGGGGTTGTAGACAGGTGACGAGAACGTTCAAGAATAGAACATATGCTTATAGCCTCCTAATTATAAATGTGGCGCGCAACACACCTTTAAGTAGGACTCTACTGGGCACGATGTAAATTCTTCAAAGATGCCCCAGTGTTGAGTTATGGAGACACTAGGGGTGTAGAAAGGAATGTGAGATTGTGAAAAGATTAGATTTAGTAGAGTTTTAGCAGAGGATGTGAAAGAGAAATTAACCTACGTATCACGTGTTTGTGGACATAGGCGGAATTGAGTTCGAGAGTAGATTCGTGACCTTTGTTTGTGAGTTTGGTATTCCTCTTCAGCAAATTTGCCCCAGTTCACTGCGTAAGATAAAGTTCCACGTTGTGTCGCGTCTCTGCAGGATGTATTTTCTGCCAAAACTGAAATTCGTATCAAAATTAGTAGTAAAGTTGAAGTTATAGAGAGTGTAAAATGATAGTAAATATGAGTGTGGGAATGAAAATGAAGCCGTGTGGCCAATGTTGTCTCTGGTTGTCTTCAGGGACTTGAATGAATGCGTGATGTGTATGCTGAGGATGTGATAATATCTCTAGTTGCGTTTGAAGATGATAGTGATAAGGCATCCGGCTGTCTTCCGGGACTTGATGATGTCTGCGAATTTTAAGGTAAAATTGTGAAAGTAGGCAAAGTAGATGATGAAATAAAGAAATGAAGTAAGGAGTAAAGTGAGTGTATAGCCGTTTGGCTTATGCGAGTGAGGCCGTATAGCCATGCGATGTCTCCGGTTGTCTTCGGGGACTTGATGATGCGTCTCCGGTTGTCTTCGGGGACTTGATGCTATGTCTCCGGTTGTCTTCGGGGACTTGATGTTGTGTCTCCGGTTGTCTTCGGGGACTTGATGCTATGTCTCCGGTTGTCTTCGGGGACTTGATGTTGTGTCTCCGGTTGTCTTCGGGGACTTGATGTTGTGTCTCCGGTTGTCTTCGGGGACTTGATGCTATGTCTCCGGTTGTCTTCGGGGACTTGATGTTGTGTCTCCGGTTGTCTTCGGGGACTTGATGTTGTGTCTCCGGTTGTCTTCGGGGACTTGATGTTGTGTCTCCGGTTGTCTTCGGGGACTTGATGTTGTGTCTCCGGTTGTCTTCGGGGACTTGATGTTGTGTCTCCGGTTGTCTTCGGGGACTTGATGTTGTGTCTCCGGTTGTCTTCGGGGACTTGATGTTGTGCCTCCGGTTGTCTTTGGGGACTTGATGCTGTGTCTCCGGTTGTTTTCGAGGACATGATGCATATGTCGTGTGAGGTTTTTAAAGAAATGATATCCTATTAAAGGCGGACGATCCTAAAATGTCCTATTTTAAGGCGGACGAGCCTAAAGTGTCCTATTAAAGGCGGACAATCCTAAAGTGTCCTATTAAAGGCGGACGAGCCTAAAGTATCCTATTAAAGGCGGACGAGCCTAATTATCCTATTAAAGGCGGACGAGCCTAAAGTGTCCTATTAAATGCGGACGAGCCTAAAGCATGTCTCCGGTTGTTTTCGAGGACATGATGCATATGCCGTGTAAGGCATTTAAAGAAATGATATCCTATTAAAGGCGGACGAGCCTAAAGTGTCCTATTAAAGGCGGACGAGCCTAAATGTCCTATTAAAGGCGGACGAGCCTAAAGTGTCCTATTAAAGGCGGACAATCCTAGAGTGTCCTATTAAAGGCGGACGAGCCTAAATGCTGTGCGTTTGCGAACAATGATGTTGTCCCTTTGTCGGGCATTTGAAATCAGTAGTGCATATGACGCTTTGAAAAAATGATGTCCTATTAAAGGAAGACGAGCCTAAAATGTATAGTTATCCTCGGGGTGTGATATTGATGCCTCCAGTGGTCTTGGGAGATGCCTTCAGCTGTCTTTGGAAACTTAACAATGATTCCTGCAAAGTTCACAGCAAAATGGTTAAAGCTGGTAAAGTATATGATAAAGTAATTGATAAAGTGTGGAGTAAAGTGGTGGAATAGCCATCTGGCTCATGATGTTGATGGTATCGTGACAGGCCAAATTGAGGACACGTAATCCTGATTTAATTCGCCTTCAATCTCGTCAACCTACAAAACAGGTGTATAAAGTTATAAAATTATTTTGATAAAAAATAAATTAAAATATAAGGTTGGAAGTAAAGCCGTATGGCTTTTGATGCGAGGCCACAATGTCCAAGCGATGCTTTTAGTTGTGATCGATAGACTTGACTGTTGATGTCGTGGCCTTTTGATTCCTGCGCTCAAAGAAAAATTCTTAGTTTGGGAGGGGAAGTTGACTCGTGTTGACTCGAAGCTTGACGTTGTTGGCGCTCCATTTGTCTTGTTTGTTTGGATCTTGTGATCTCCGTACAAATCTCGGTAGATGACCAGTAGTGAAAATGATTGAAAGAAAGTATTTCATTCGAAAGGTGGGTATGTAAGTATATGTATAAGGAAATGTATGTATATAAGTTATGAAATATGTATATGTAAATGTATGTATGTAAGGAAAGATATATATATGTAAATATATGTATGTAAGTTGTAAAATATTCTGTCAACTTCGGATTGTGACACTTCTAAAGTAACTGGCTTAAAATACTTCCTGTCTGATAGCCTTAATCTTGTCGATGTCCAACCGTTCTTTCGTCTATATCTTTTCAAAATATGCCCCAGTTTTGGGTTCAGAAGGGTGTACTAAATTTATGTTGTGGGGTGTGACCGAACCTTGTATAGGTTGCCTACGTATCCGCCAAGGAATCAGGTCAGAACGTAGTTCATGAGTACATAAAAATGGTTCAAAATTTTCTAATAAAGGGACCGAACCTGATGTGGATTGCCTACGTATCCCACCAAAGGAATCAGGTCAGCGTAGTTCTGTTATATAAATGGTAAAGGATTTGTTGGATTTTATCTAGGTGTGACGGATCTGTATGTTAATAGTCTACGAATCCCGCCGAGGGAATTACGCTAAGCATAGTTCTCCTTGTGTAAGGATTTTTTTTTGTTATAGCACAACCGAACCCTGCGTGGGTTGCCTATGTATCCCACCTCGGGAATCAGGTCGGAACGTAGTTCGTACGCATGTAAATGGCAAAAATTCTAATCTAGTATGACCGAGTCCCTATGTGGGCTGCCTACGTATCCACCGAGGAATCAGGTCAAGCGTAGTTCGCACTACCTAAGATTTTTGGATTTTTTAATATAAAGCAACCGAACCCTATGTAGGCTGCCTACGTATCTCACCATGAGAATCAGGTCAGAACGTAGTTCGTACTACCTAAGATTTTTGGATTTTTTAATATAAAGCAACCGAACCCTATGTAGGCTGCCTACGTATCTCACCATGAGAATCAGGTCAGAACGTAGTTCGTACTACCTAAGATTTTTGGATTTTTTAATATAAAGCAACCGAACCCTATGTAGGCTGCCTACGTATCTCACCATGAGAATCAGGTCAGAACGTAGTTCGTATTTGGTTGTTAAAGGAAAGGTTGCAAACTAGGTTGTCTTACCTAATGTCGTCTTTTGATTTCTTCTTGGATTGCTAGCTTTCAGGCTTATGTCATCACCTATCGGCTATTTCAATTTCTTTCGAGTGGAATCTTGTCTTGTCCCCTAGTTTCTTTGTTACTCTCTCGGGATGTATGTTTGTCTGTTCGTTTATTTCATGTCACAATCGTAGAGTTGACAGATTTGATAATTATAGTAGAAAATAACAATAATGGATGATTAAGGAAATCAGAAATGCATTCATAGTTTTGCAATTAAGCTTCCAAAACATGAAGCAAAGCAAACAAAAGTTTTAGGCATGGTTCAAGCCTCAATTTTTTTAAAAAAACAAGTTCACCACATGTTCAAACTACCAAGACTACCGGCAAATCAGAGACGGAGTACAAGTCCAATTCTTCAGAGTCTCTCTTGGTTCGGCACTTCGTGTGATAGGTGTCTCGATGTTGTGAGTGGTTGTAGCAGTAATCTTCATGTGTGTTTGTCTTTGGATTGTTCACGGGAACGACAAAAGTTGATGACATGTCCCTTTCCGCACTGGACTCCTTCAAATCTTGGCACCTCCGTGAGCAGGCAAAGGATTGTTGACCACATTGGGCTTAGCTTCAGCGAGCTGGATTACTCCTTCCTTAATCAGGTCTTCGATTTTGTTTTTAAGTCCATAGCAATCTTCAGTGGCGTGCCCAACAACTCCAGAGTGGTATGCACAGCGTTTGGAACCATCAAACCATTTTGGGATAGGTTCGGGAATTTTCCCTTCAATCGGTTGTATTATGCCTGCTGCTTTCATTCTTTCGAATAGTTGAGCCAAGGGTTCAGCGATCTGAGTGTAATTACGGGTATTTTTGGTGTCAGGGCTTGGACGGGCTCTAGGTATAGTATGTGGCCGATTTTGGTAAGCTGGAGCTTGGTTGGGTTTATACGGACGTGGGTTTTGATGTGGAGACGCTCGGGGTTGGTAGTAGTTTGCTTGGGCGTTGTAGACAGGGTAAGGGGATAGTGGAGCTTGGTAGGGTTCAGGGTAGTGGTAAGGGTAGAAAGGTTGTTGTGGGTGGTTAAAGGATGGAATGGCTTGGCTCGGCTTATGCCCTTGGACGTTCATGATTGCAGCGACATCTTCCTTCTTCTTTTTAACCCCGTTGATAGAACCAGATTGAATAGCTTTGTTTATTGCTTGTAAAGCAATAAGATCCTGAATTTTCCCCGATTTGATTCCTTCTTCTAAGGCTTCTCCCATTCGGACAACTTCTGTGAATTTTTGTCCCATCATACCTATCATTTTCTCGTAAAATATGCCAGTCTGGCATTCAATGAAGGTAGCAGTCATTTCTCTATCATTCATCGGAGGTTGAACCCTTGCTGCTTCTGATCTCCAACGTAACGCGTACGCGCGGAATGTCTCAGCTACTTTCTTAGTCAACTTAGTCATGTAGACTCTATCCGGCGTGATATCGGTATTGAAACTGAATCTGTCCATAAAGTCTTGCGCCATGTCACTCCAACCACGCCATTTACGGACGTCCTGTTGTGTATACCAAGTAAGTGCTTCGCCAGATAAGCTTCTTATGAAGAGCTTCATCCTTATGTTCTGGTCTCTGCCCACTCCAACCAATTAGTCACAATAAGCCCTTAAGTGTGTATGAGGGTCGCCTGTTCCATTGAATGTGTCAAATTTCGGCGGTTTGTAGCCTACGGGTAAATCGACGTCAGGTTGAACACAAAGATCTTCGTATTCCACACTCTTAGTTCCCCTAGCAACTTGAAGGTTTCTCATTGCTTCTTTGAGACTGTGGATCTCTTTTAGCAATATGTTATCTGCCCCTGCCTTTGCATCCTTTTCCATTTCTTCATATTGATCCACCTCGGGTTGGAACCTGACCGTTACTGGGTTGGTAAAGGCTTGTGTTTCTGTGGCATATACTGGAGGAACATATTGTGCATTTGGGGTGACAAAGTGTGCCCCGTGCATATGCTGGGTTGGATAAGTTTGGGCGATGGGGGTGTTTTGGAACGGAGGTGGTGTGTTATAAGTGGTGTTTGTAGGTGGTTGATTTGGTGGGTTTAGAGAAGTAGTTGTAGGTGGTGGATTAGTGTTGGTGGGCAAAGGAACATAGGGAGTGTGAACTAGCGATTGATTTGGTGGGTTGACGGGTGGTGGATTAGGAGTAGCATAAGTAGTGTAGGTGGGTGGTTGGTTTTGTGGAGAAGTATAGTTAGTGTAGGTGGTTGGTTGACTTTGTGGGGGAGTATAGACGGATGTTGGATTTGGTGGATTTGCGGGGGTGATCGGAGGTAAGTTGTTGTTGGTAGGTGTATTGTTTTGGGGAGGGAAATGCTTAGGAACTGGGGATTCGAGTGATGGGAAACGAGGTGGTTCTGGTGCAGTATTTGTAGGTTCAGAGGGTGGACTTTGGAGTGTGATGGATAAATTTGTCAAGTCCCTAACCCGATTTAGTTCTCCACGTAGATTCTCAATTTCTTGAGTCAGGCGGGCGATATGTTCATCCCGTTGAATAGCAGTTCCGTGTTCGGAAGTCTCGGGCGGATCGCTAGAGATCACAATGTTTTCCACACCAGTTGAAATAGATGCGGTTGGATCAGACATAATAATTTCTTTTCCTTGAATAGCCCAACTACGTCGCGGTAATGATGATGTCTTTGACCTTGTGAGGTAAGGATGGTCAGCCAGCTCGAGTGTCAACACGAATCAACTGTTTTGGGAATAAAATAAAAGAAACATAAAGTATAAATGATGTTAGTCTCATGAACATCTCTAGGTATAGTCAAGATCACGTAAAGTCAAGTAAGACATGTAGCAAATAATTCATCAAATAAAGTCAAACAAGTTGTCAAACAAGTATATCAAACAATAACGCGTCCTAATATGCATGTGACCTCTTTGTGCCAGAGGTAGGCCTAACGTTTGTTTGAAGGGTAAAGTGTGCCATAATATGTCATCCCGTTGCTTTGATTAATTAAACAGATTCTATTTCTCAAATAAAGTACAAGATAATGTAATATTTATTACATGTCAAATGAATACAACATAAGGTGTTTCCTAATCTAAATAAAGTAAATAAAATTTCTATGCCTAACTTCTAGTTCCATTTGTGATGCCCTTCGTCATTTGTTGTACTCCGACGCAAATGCATACCTGTCATAGAAACGTCAGTCATTCCCTCTTTCCTAAAGTTTAATTAATTAGAGCAAATAGTCAATATTTAGGCACAATTATCCTTCAAACATGCATATAAAGTATGATTGGTGTCATTCGGGGTCGTGAACCCGCTTGGACGTTTGGGTAAAGTCGTCTAATGGGTTTAATACACCAAGGGTATCAAACCTCCTAGGTCATAAAATGTATGCTCTTAATAAAGGGTGTTGGTTTAGCTCTATCTTAAGCTGACTAAGAGTTGGCTTCCTATGACACAAGGTTCCCCCAAGCGGACAACTTGGGAGTGGAAAGTCCGTGGCCGTCGACTGCACCGCCGATCGACTAAATCCACAAGATCGATCCAACTAAAAGGTAATTTAATAGTGAACGGGCGCGAACCGCGAAGCTGTTTTGAGTGTGTGAATATGTGTGAGTTTTCCAGGAGTGGAAGAAATATGAACGGAACGACAGTTTATCAAAGCAGTAACACATAAACAGTTTATATCAAACAAACAGTTTATATCAAGCAAACAATTAATAGCATGTAAAAACAGTTAACAAACAAATAAAGTAATTAAAATAAGCACACAAAACCTATTTAAACTAAGTCCGTTATGGTTAGAACCTAAGTAATTCCCCAGTGGAGTCGCCAAGCTGTCATACCCCATTTTAACCGGGATTAAAGTAGAAGTACGACATATTGGAGATTCCTATTTTTGTTTGTTGTTAAGGAGTCGCCACCTAATTATTTATGGTGAATTAGGACACCTAAAGTTTATTAAAGTAGTTATCTAAAGTTGATTGTGTTTAAGGTCTGCGAAACTTAAGATTCTAGGTAAGGGTTCAATTAGTCTAAAGGGAAGGTATTAGGCATCCTTTAAGACCCATTAACAATGGTTACCCGACAGGACTAAAATTTAATTAGGCTAAATGTAAATATAGTATTACAAAGTATTTAAGAAAATATCTTAAAGGTATTACTAAAGTTTTAGATAGAAGTAAAATGTTATTTAAAGTAAAAAAAACTTGTAGAAAAAATAATAGTTGCATAAAGAGTTTAAAATAAACTAAAAGAAAACAGGACATGTGATATGTATTTGAAGGAAAAGTGAGTTATGCCGACTCACAAATTGAAAGAGTTATCGTAAGATTAATGTTGAATAATTTTTAAAGGTTTCATATAAAGATTAATAGTTTAATGTATATGTTGCACTAAGGTTGTTTCAACAAAATATGTATTTCAAGTGTTGAAAAAAAAAATAACATGGAAGAGTTATCTGTTAAATTAGTTTGCCCTTTTATTCCTTAGATTAAGCTAATCGTTAGTGTGAAATTTGTGACCTTTTAAATTTCTAAATTTCTAAGATAGTAAGAGTAAATAGTGATTCCTTTAACCCAAAAATATGTAGGCATACTATTTGAAAATCAATTACTCAAATAAATGTTATAGATACTATAAATAGTTTAGAAAATAGAAGTGAATGTAATTTATGGAATCAACTACCGATTACTAAACCAAAACCCTTAATATACTAGTATTTATCTAAGTTAATAAAATAAGATGAGATGTTAGTCATACAAAGCAAATAAAAATATACACAACAATAAAAAATAAGGAAAAGAGTAAAAGAGTAAATGGGTTTGGCCTATTTATGAGGGCCCAACTGAACTGTTCACGTTTATTGGGCTTAGGCCCAATAAATTCCTCTATATTGCTGATGTGGGCTGTCTTGTCTATTGGGCTTTGGCCCAGATTTTGTACTCTTATTGGGCTGCAGACAGGGGTTGTCACAGGAGGAGTTACGTTGGGCTTTTAGCCCAATGCCAAAATGCGGAAGGAGGCGAATCCCCTTGGACTCGTATGTGATGTTCATGCATTTAAAACGAACGAAAAGGATTAGTACATGATTAATGAATAAAACTAAACATACATAATGTAAACTCAAGAGAAGGACAGGTTAACAACTCACATTAACTCCTATACTGCTATGTATAACTAGTATATTCCATGTATACATATTGATAGGGAACATAGAAGCAAGTTGTCAACTACTTAATAACCTTTAATTATCAGTGAACTGCTTATAGTTAAATATATTTAACGTTCTCTAAACTAAAAGTAAGGAAAGAGATTAAACAAATGTAGCAGCCCATAACAATTAAGCAACAACCCACAATGGTCGAAAGATATCTAGCCAAAGTAATGGCCCCGGAACCTGAAACCAGTAAGTCCTTTCTTTGGTATCAAAATGATATATAGCAGTAGTAATTTTGCCTTCAAAATGGTATATGGCAGTAGTAATTCAGCCCAAACGAACAGCAAACCATCGGTGATATATTGTAATAAACAACGATAGCAACAGGCAGCCATCCATTGCAACAACCATATTCTTTTATCTGGTGCGATATATATTCATTTTTTTATTGGGCTGCATATGCATGTATAATCATGATGGTTGAAGTGTTAATATCAATAATCCAGTCAAAACAAGTTACAACCCAAATCTTTAAAAGAAGAATGCTGTTTTTGTTAATTCCCTTTAGTTCAATTGTTAATTCCCTTTAGTTCAATAAAGAGCAGGTTAATACGTGACGACTTTAAAGGGTACGTATGCTATTCCACCTAGAATTTCTCCTTTTGTCTTATCTTTCAAATAATCAAACAAACTACAGGCAATTCAAGCAGGCAGTATTTTAGTCCAAGTTAGGTGAAAACTGACTCCATTAAGCCTTAATAGTCCTTACCCTTTTATCCGAACAACACATGTGAAAAATCTGGACAGTTTGATCCTTTATTAATGCATCATGGATCACATAGAGAACTCAAATCAGTATACAGATGCTTGTTTGGCAAAATTATGATCAATTATCCAACAAATGTGCTTATAGAACTAATTTCCAGTATTACCAGACCACTTCGTGACAGATAAGACAACATGCAAGTATTTTATGAGGAAGAAACATGTACAAGTGCAGGAGAAGGAAATGAGCTAAACCAGGCATACTGGGATTCTTAACTTCATTCTAGGTAAGACAAATGTAGTATATAGCATTTTCCACGAGATCATTTGTAAATTTAGGAACCCAGAAACTGTTTTGATGGAACATAATGTATGCATATTTAACACAGCAGGAGGTGAAACACAGATCAAACGATAGGTTCAAATTCTCAAAATTTCTACACACAAATAATGCTAGTAGGCATATAATGCAAGCAAGCTTATCACAGACCTTAAGTAACGTGGTCAATCACTGCCGACATATGAATCGTGCTTAGACAATCATACGCATACAAAGACAATTAAACACTTTAAAACAAACATCATTTTGAAATCCCAGCTCTATTGACCAAAAACCGAATGTACATGTACTTAGATATGACTTTATGTTTCTAAATAGCGAACTCTCAATCACATACGGGTCATGTGAATCGTCAAACATGTCATTTATATATCTAAATATTTTCAGCATTTGCAACTGAACAAGATATTAAGACTGGCACAGTATTCATCAAATCACTCATTTACATAATTAAGCCATCTCCAAATGGACAGTGCTTGTGAAGAAACAGATACAACATACTTTTTCACACATTTCTGAGCTTGTACACATACAAATCCACACACTTAACAGCTGTGTATGTTGTGTTTAGTTCATTGACATTACTGTATTAATCAAGCATGATGATAAATCCAATTGACTAAAAAAAAGGGCAGGACTGCAACTCATGCATCAGTTTATTATAGGCTATATCTCAATCTTATTTAGACCATAAAACAGGTATTCAAATACTAAGCCTAGTGTTCAAGCGACAGACAGACATATACTTGACTGGGGATGAACTAATGGACATACTAATCTCACACTCCATAAACTAAAGACATATTCAGATCCAAATAGCGGACTAATCGACTTAAACAGAACTGGATTTGGTCAGATTAAGCACTCCCTTAACAGTAACAATGTCACTGCTGCTATTTTGTACTAGCATTAACAAACAGAAAACTCAAACTTGCAGATGGAAGACAATTACATGGATGATTCAGTGTCGGCCTGTTCTAATCATATACGCAATATACCTAAGCTATACACACCATCAGATGTATATCGGATGTATATCGAATGTATATCTTTTCTTATCGTGATAATCCACTGTATATCATATGTATATTCGACTTCATCTAGATTCTAAGTCTTGGAAATTTAGTCTGAACCTCCAAGTCACAATATACATCCTTCAAATTCGTTTTAGCAATTAGTATTCTATCCTAAACAGCTCTCAAACATCAAATAAATAACATGACGATAAGCAAACTACATAACTACCACCAAACAAATAGAGCAGAATAGGCGAAGATTTCAACTAAAACAGAAAAAAAAACTAAAGACTAAAACAATAAGTGTGTCGAAGTTCACCTGTTTTGTGCGCAATGAACTAAGGCGTCGATGTCGTCGAATCTACTCGAACTCGAAAAACGATTAAAGTAATTAAGGCTTCGGGTTCGAAAGTAAAAAATAGAGTAATATGTGGCTATATCATTGATCAAAATTGATGTTTTGTAAGGGATTTTCTGGGTTCCAAATCCTCTTCTGATGTTCGGATTCTTCTTTTCTTCTCTGTGATTTTTCATCCTTTTATAGGGCTGTGATTAGGGTTTAAGAAAGAGGAGAGGGGAGCGTATGAGAGAGGCGTGGGGGACAGGTGTGGATATGTCAGGTGGAGATGGCAGGTGAGGGACAGGGGGTGTGGGGGTGTCAGGCGGAGTGGGGGTAACGTGGGGAGCAGAGGGAAGTGGGGTGTCAGAGGTGTAGGTGACGATGAAGGTGATGAGGGAAGGAGCGGCGGAAAAGGGGAGGGAGCGAAAACGAGAGAGTGAGGGAAAGAGATGGAGGGAGGCGGCGGGCGTAGAGAAAGGGCGAGAAGAGAGAGAGATGAGGCGGAAGATGAGAGGAAAGAAAGAGAAAGGGAGGAAGGGTTAGGGTAAAGAAAAAGAATAAGTGGGCCGGGTAAAAATAGGATTGGGCTGGTCCGTTTGGGCTGGCCCATTAATTTAAATATGGGTTGAAAAAAATGTGGGTTGGGTATAAAATGTGGGTTGTTTATTTGGATAGGGAATAATATTGTATTGGTATTTTGGGCCATTAATTGGGCTGAGAATTGTTGATCCTTCCTCCTCTATTTAATTATTTTTTGGGCTTCTAATTTAATAACTGGTACAATATATATTATGTATAGAAAAAAATAAGGATTTAACAAAGTATTGTCTTGTAATTAAATTTAACGAGTCCAACCCCAAAAAATGAGACGATGACGATCATTTAAAATTAGTGATAAAGTAATGCTCATAATGTTGAAAATAAAAGTAATGATATTAGTAGTAGTGGTAATAAAATAAAACAAAGTATTTAGCTCGTCAGTAAATTTAGAAACCCGAGTAAATTAAATAAAAGAGGGACAAAATTGGGTGTCAACAAGTACGAAATATGTACTGAGTATGCAAAGCAGAAGATACAGAAACAAATCTGAAACATAAATGAAATAGTAGTACAGAGACTAAGTACAAATCCAACATATCAAAATGTTCACTTTAAAAATATGTAAGTCATGCATAAGGTACAGGAGAATATGGTCGCCCGCCCGTCGATGGCGCCATAACACAACATACACCAGAAAGGTTTCAACCCTCCGAATCCCCGTCGCACATCATAACACAGCATAACACCAAATATAAGTGGAACCCGACCCTCTTTGGCGAGTAGCTCGGTGAACCATAAACACAGCATAACTCCGGAGTATATCAAAGTGCGCACGACAACTGAACCGGCCCGGGACTCGGCGAAAGGGATAACAGAATGCACGAGTAGAGTCGTGAGTAGACATATGCATAAAATCATTATCATAAACTCAACCATAAGTAAAATGATCATACTTGAAAATCGAATCATAGTCATAACAAATTCTTTCAAAGGTTCTTCGAATTACATGAAAGAAAGTCGCGGGACCCACGGACGGGCATTTACCCGAGTCAGGCCCGCCTATGGAAAACATACATATCATATGTCATATAGACCCCTACAAAAATATTGAGATAATCCGAGCATTTATGTGCAAGATATGGCATTCAAGAATTATGAAATTCCTTAAATCGAAACCTTTCTATACAAAGTTCGGAATGCGACTATTTCAAAGACGTAACGGTTCATACTTTTATCAAATCAAACATAAGAGTGCCAAGGAATATATATAGATCATATCATGCTCGGATTTCGAATCATAGGATTTTCCTAAAGGCTCGTAATCTAGCCTATCCAAAACTAAGGCATGCCAAAAGAAAGAAGGATCGGGCTTTACATACCTCGAACGCACTCCAAGCTAGCCGATCTAAAGTTATTCCCAATCTACGCCTCGAGCTCCCCAAGGTCTACAAATATGCCAACGAATATCCCATATTAACCATAGGCACTTAAGCAATTATTTATTCCAAACTAACTCTAAATTCTACAGAAAATTCGACAGCATTTCCCCTGTAAATAGGCCAACCCGAGAATTTAACTCGCTCAAAATCAACAACAACAACCACAACAACCAACTTAGCAACATCGATAATCAATTCGAAAGGCAAAATAACATTAATAGCTCTCTTTTACACCATTCGACAACTTTCCAAATATTCAATTCAACGGCTTACCTTCAAGCCAACATCAACGCTTATACATTCAAATACTAACCCAAACCCATACTAAAAACATTCAAGAACATTCTAAAAAATTCACATAATATTTCCAACAATCCATAATTTTTCCATCTATGGCCGAAAACAGCCCCCTAGCCGAGAGCAGCCCCCTTTTCACTTTCCTCATTTTCAAGTCATGTTTTGTATCACAATCCACAACATAACGATATTATTTTCATAAATATACAAATTACGTCAAACGCACAACAAGCATCAAATCAGCCCACACAATCTCAACATCAATCTTGAGTCATTAAAATGCTCATTTCCGACTAGAATTCATAACGACGACAACTAAAACGCTAAGCGATATTAATGCGGTCTTCGGCATATTATATGACCCACATTCGTCCACACTACACATATACATATGTTGATGGTCCTCATAAATAAAGATTACATTAAGTGCACCAAATTCTCCAAATCAGTCCGCACATTTACCATATAAATTTTGGGACATTAAACTCTCATTTCCAACATAAAAGTCATCACAACAACCATTTCGACGCTAAGCGATATTAATTCATTCTTTGCTACAAATTGGAGGCTATATACACGGCTACATACCCACCTATATACATACATCGATAGTTCTCATTCATTTCTTCACCCTACAACAATCAACATACTAAATAGAGTTAATTCATCACTTAGTCACAACACCCATTTACACAACTTCACACACCATACACGACCCAACTTCCAACATACTACATTTCATGATTTTTCATCCATATTGACATACTATAATATGCATACAACATTTATAACACATAAACAAGATTAGAACTCACCTTTCTTCTTCAATCCACAAGAAGGCTAGGGTTTACGATTCACAAAACGGATGACCCAATCGCTCCAACGACACTTCCACGCTACTTAGGGACCTCAATATAGTGGGTTTGTACCAAAGAATAAATTTTTGGAAGGCTTGAAATGATCTTGGTTTTCTCCCCTTCTTGGCCGTGAGCAGTGGAAGAATGGAGCTCCCAATTTTCTTGGTTATTTTTCTAAGTGTTGAAGTGGGAAATGAGGAAAGATGAATACATGGTCATCTATTAAGTCCCACAAATATCTATATTGTCTTTGGCCCACACAATGTGTTGGACCAATTGAAATTGGCCACACAATGTGTGGGACCACTCTCATTTACACGGCCAAGGGCCCTTTCTCTTTGCAAGATTTTAACTTCCACTTATATGAATTTTGGTCCCAATTTTTCCTAAGTGTTTAATATCAACAATTTCATGTATAACTTATGTCTCAAAATAAAATCAAAGGTCAAAAGTCCCGACTTCAAATTCCGGAATAGTCTTGGCCTTAAATTATCATAGTTAACCCGGGTTATCCCAAGGTATAAAAATACGGGACGTAACACTGACCATCTGTCTCAATAATGTGCGGATCACGCTCAGTAGTGGGGTCCCTCAGTTGCTGCACAATTTTTTTTCTCTTGTTTGTGTGGTTATCATCATTCCTACTCCTGGTGATGTCAATGGTCCTCTCAGCTTTCATTGATTTGTCAAGTCAATCAATCTTAGGCACTCCCGATTTCCAACACAAAACTGTAATGAGGCATGGGAAGGGCAAGGAAGTATTTTTCCTTCGAGCATGCTCCTTGAGCTCCTTCCGAATAACCTTCCCCACATCAATAATGAACCCCGACATGAGGGAAGCAACCATAATGGCCTTTTCGAGCGAGATATTAGTGTCATTCTTTGATGGTAACACCCTTGAAGATACGATAAATAATTAGAATTTTGCTTAAATATTGAGTGTGCTTTTGTGAATATTAAATTTCGGATCAAGCCAGTCTGGTGTTCCTGTGGAAATTATGGAGGCTGCCCACACACGATGATCAGATGGATTTGCAACTCTCAAATTGTATTCTGAATAACGGCGTGGCCACCCTCCTTCTAGATCTTCCTGTTTTTGCTCGAGATAGTAGTATTTATTGCATTACCCGAGCAATCTACTTCAACCACCCGAACTGTTACCAAATTGAGATGTTCCTGCAAATGTAGTATGCGCTGTCTTTTGTTCCTCAACAGAGCCCCATATGCAGCATAGAATTCGTGTAGCAAGATTGGACTGAACTCTCCTGGATGCTTTGTGAAACATTCCAATCGTTGAGCCTTCAACTTTCGCATAACACCCGGACAAGTTTCTTTCAGCCCTTTCAGACTCACCCTTTTTTCCTCATAAAACCCATTCGTAATATTTCCATCATCTTTCACTTTAATTCCAGTGAGGTCTAATTCCTTAGAGCCCTGAACTAAAAATCGGAGCTCTTCTTCTTCCCTTTTTCTACCTCGCTCAGCAGCCACATTGACCTCCGGCAAACTAGACTCTCCTTGAGGAGTTCGGTGTGCATTTGTAGTAGCCAGAGCCTTGTCTGTCTCCTCTTCAAACTAGGGGACATCATCTGTAGGAGCTATGCGTTTCCGCGAACCAGAAGCAGCTTTCTGAGCGCTCTTGTTCCCACCTCGTATAGGCTTCTTTGAATTGTTAGTCTTGGCCATCTTGTATACAACAAAGAACAATATTTTTATGGTTTTTCTTAATGAGTAACCATGAAAATTAAGCAAAGGAAAGAAACACACAAGAAATGAAAAAGAGACAAGAAAGAAATTATTTTTTTTGGATAACAGCATCTATGTTACACCTGCGTCTCGTAGGCATGTCATGTGATTCGCAGGTGTGACTCGCAGTGGTGCCATTCACAGGCATCGGCCACTGTCACGTCATGTGACAAACCTGCGATTCATAGGTTAAACCTGTGTCTCGCAGGAGCTGCCTTGGCTGAGACAAGGGTGTCCTAATGCGTATTTTATTCAAGATCAAACAACAAGCACGGCACACACAATTCATTCCTTACACGAAAGCTCTCACACACACACCCATTCGATTAAATTTCTTTTTCGATTCATTGAACATTTTTACTAAGTACGCGAAGGCGTTACGAGTTCCGTACACATTGAGAATTGTCGGGTACTCAAGAATTCCTCGAGTTCCACATCTAGCAGCCCGAAGCAACTCATGTAAACACCCACTTTCATCGAGGTCAAGCAAACATTTTCATTGAAGTATTTTATTGAACATGTGGGCATTCATGGTTTAGAAGAGATTTTGTCACAATGGGTACTCAAGAATTCCCCAATTCACCATTGAACGCAGCTCTAGCGTGAATAATCACGTACCATCTGGTACGATTCACTTTTACACGAAGCATAAAAGCTACTTCGAGGTTGTGGACTCTTTTGGATTTTATGTTTTTAAGAATCACCACCTAATTTAGGAAAACCAATTTAAAGGGTTTATTCAAACAAGAGAAAAATCTTTTTAAACCATAGTTCGAGCTAAGGGTTCTAGTGATTCCTCGAGGAAGGCATTAAGACACCCTGATATTAAGAATCTATAGAATACAGTTGACCTTCGAGCATCAATGTGTGGTTATTGTAATTTGCTTAAAATTGTTTAATTTCTTGTATAACTTGTCATGGCATATCATAAAACATTTTGGCAAAATTTCCTTTATGTGAAGATAGAAAGAGTTGGATTTCTTTTGAAAATGTATAGAAGGTCTAAAGTCATTTCATTTCCGGACCAAAACACACTTAAGATTTCTCTTAAGTAGAGTTCAACTTAAACTTGGTCCAATGTTATGTCCTTCTTGTCCTTATAAATTTTATTGAAAACTTTGAGTGTATTTCTTTTATAATGTGACTAGGTTTGTGGAAGACAAAATGGGAGAAGCCCCGAATCAATCAGGGCGTTCTCTAAGATTATTAATGATTTTTCATTAATAGAATCTCCCACTTCATGGTGGTAACTTTACAGAATGTAGAAGTAAAAATAGTTCATGTGCTTACAAAGTGTAGAAGTAACTCTTTTTGGCGCAGCTCAGTGATAAAGATTGTTCAATTTTGGTCTCACATCGCAGGTTCAATTCCGCATTAGAGCATTTTTCGTACATATTTTGAATTTTAGTAATTTATTTAAAAATAAAATCATTTGATTTTCTTTTTAGTTATTTCAAAAAGTATGTTTATATGTTTAAAATTTCATCGTCTCCACTTGTAAAACGCTGTGGAAGATCGTTTCCCGGTTCATTCCTTTTTTCTTTTCTTTTTTAATTCTCTTTTGAACCTTCCAATTTTTTTGCTTTACTCGTGCGTGGTGATTTTCTTTATTGGACTCCTTTGAATGATTTTCTTTGCTCAATTAAAATTTTAGTGAAAATCTAAATAATTTTCAAATTTAGTGATGGATTATATATGCTATGAAGACAAACTACGATGCGAAATGACAAAGCTAAATATTATATATGTTCGATTTAAATTTTTTGGTGCACCCACTCTTCAAAAAAATTATTTACTTTATAAGTTTGAATACTCTCACGCCACTGCTTCTAAATTAGATAGGTTTCTCATTTCAGATAGGTGAGATAAATAATTCAAATTCACTAAGCAAAGAGTCCTTCCTAGCTAGAACCATAACTGGTCCCTTATGGTGACTGGAGAAGAAGAACAGGATACAAATTCGAAAATACGTGTGTTTGAACATAAAGGCTTTACTAATTTGGTCAAAACTTGGTGGGATTCATATGAAATTGCAAGAGAATTTGATGTGGTCTTGCAAAAAGGTTAATGTTGCTAAAATATGATATGATAAAGTGGAATTGGGAGATTCTTGAAAAGCTGGAGGAAAGAAAAAATAAAATCATTGGCAAGATTAGAGGAGTTAGATCGCATAGAAATAATTATGTTCTAATCAACAAAGAGAGTAAAAAGGAGCTAGAAGAGGTGGCAAAGGCTGATTTTTTTATTTTTTCTTAGAGCCAGAATTTAGATGGTCGTTGATTAAACAAGTAGATAGAAATTAATATCAAATTCGTTCATAAGCAGACCAATGGCCACAATATATACAACAACAGATAAATTAGTTATTTTAGAAGAATTGGTGGAAGATAATAAGATGAAAGAACATATCTTGAACTTTTATATGAAACTGTTTAGTGAATCAAAATAATGAAGGCTTAACTGACTTTTCACTATTACTACATTATTCCTATGATTAGTTTTATCCTGAAAATATACTTTATTATATGTTTTGTAGTCTAAAGTTGAAGATGAAGCCGACTTTTAGAATTTGTCCTTTCGATATGCATGTGGAATCAATGTATTGGTCACTTCGAAATTTGAATTGTTCACTTTCATCACTTTGCAATGTTGCATTACATATTCTTTGTTATGATGAGCCATATCGAATCAAACTTAGCTTCCCTTTGAAATAAATAATGTAGTATATTTAGACTGTTTTAAAATTATAGTACTCTAATTTTAAAGTGACAATACAAACTTAACATTACAGTAATTAAGTGTAATTCATTAAACTTGTGAAATTTTGCAAGCAGAAGGATTAAAAGTGTACCACTTCAATTAAATGAAAGTTCAATGGGCTTAATTAGATATTGTAAAGACTAAAACTAGAAGTGTGGGGGCGCGGGGGTGGGGGTGGGGGTGGGGGATATAACCGGACTTTCAATCGCCTGATATTCTCTTCAAGTCCAATCCAAATATAAGGGATAATACCTTATGGATTTATTAGTTCCTAGCCAGCACCATTTAGCATTTGGAGAGAATCTTTTGACATTCTTTTTCTAGTTAGACGTGGATTAATTAATTAATACAGGATTTAAACGGCAATTAATGATTTTCAAAGTCGAGTATAGGATAAAATAAATTTTCCTAATTGTTATAAGGTGCGTTCCGAGATCTTCGCGTGGGAGAAATGGATTTTTGGTCCTTTACAAACTCATTTTAGTTTTGTGACCATTTTACAAGAGATCTTCATTTTTTTCACATAAGAGATCTGAAAAAAAAATATATAAGAGATTTGAAAAAAACATTTTCCTCTATTCAAGTTGTAAAAGGCTAAGAGATCTTATTTCCTCGCGTTCCGATGACATTTTATTGTTCGTGATGTGGTAACTCTGCATACAAGTAAGAAAACACTAAATTATGAGTTTTACATAAACTTACCGTTGCTGCAATTAGAATCCAATGTTTGGTCAAAGACATTCAACCGTCCTTAATCAATATATTAGGATCATATTAACAAATTTTAACCATATTAGTATTCGAAATAAGATTTCTAATCCTTCATTAATTTTTTTCATCGGAATAGGAAATTAAAAAATTTGGACATCTAGGCTAACTTTACAACGTCTCGTCCCTTTCCCTTCATTTGAAAAGTAAGATTTGATGTTATATGTGGATCGAGTCTGTACATAGCTAGAACACTTTGCGCTTTTAATACTCCCTTAGTTCATTTTTACTTGTTTACAATGGATTTTGTACTCTCCTCATGAGTAATTGATAACGTACATATTTTTATTATAATACCCATAAATATTAACATTTAATTTCAACAGGTCTTCGAAAATAATTTGGCGAATGAGTAGTTAATGTTAAGGGTAAAATAAAAAGAAAAAAAACTTCTCTTGATATGCTAAGTGAACAAGTGAAATAAATGGATGGAGTACTTATTTTCTAATTCGAGAAAATAATTCCCGTCAAGTTTAATCCTGCAAATACACTTTCGTTTTTAACTTGAAGGTGAAGCAGATTTATAGAATATGTGCTTTCGACATGGATGTGGAATCAATGCATTGGTGACTGCGGAATTTGAATCTTTCACTTTTAATACTTTGCATTATATATTCTTTCGTATGATTAACCATATCTAATCAAACTTCAGCTTTCCCTTGAGGGTAAATAATTCAAATGATGTGCATCTCTTGACTTCTACGTGGTCCAATTAGCTACTCCACTATTTAGTACACTATACACATGAATGAATCAGCACTGGTTGATGATATATATATTCCAACCTGCCATATATTCTTATATGAAATTATAACAACTTTAAGGTCTTGTGGAATTGACAATGCGAAAAGATTTTCTCTAAACGTAGGAGCAGGAAACAAGTTACGAAGTTCATTGTATATACTGGTTAATCTAACGATGGCAAATCGGAGATAGAGTTGAATCCTATATTCAAATTGCATTGGTTTATGGTTTGCAGTTTACTAAAAATTTGGGTTCAATTAAATTTAATTGGTTCAAGACGTTTAGGATGATGTCGTGAAATTTCGCTTGTGAAATTTGAAATTATATTGTTGGGCTAAACCTAGATATGCTTAACAATATGGTGCGATATTGTTTGTTTTAGGTCAAATTAAAACTTTATAATTTTCCCCAAAAAGTCTCACACCGTTAAGGGTATCACCACACTTTATATGTAACTTCTTTTACTTTTCAAAAAGGAAAAAGGGTCAAATTTACCCTCCATGTATGGTTTATAGTTTACATTTGTCCTCCGTCAAAGTTTGAGATTAAATTTGCCCTTATGTGGATGGATACTTGACAAATTTTCCCTTATATGGATCGAAGTCTGACTTAGACTCCACAACACAAAAAAATTAGCCACGTCGGATCCACATAGGCTCCACGTAGACTCCCAATCCCAATTCTCTTTTGAAAATGCCCTTGCAGCGTTTGTTTTGTCACAGTGAAGGTTTCTTCATGAACTCTTCAGAGCATTTCTAAACAGAGGAAAATATTTTTTCTCAGAATACATTCCTAAACGTATACCGAAAGTAAGATCAGAAAAGCTATGATCCTGCAAAAGTTATAACAAGACAACAAAATAAATTTATGCAGTTCAGCTTTGAAAATCCATTTTCAGTTCTGTTGAATAGTTTTTGAGAGGTTCAAACAAGGAGGTGACAACAATGAATTAAGTTAGCTCCGTCGAAGTTCACCTAAGATAGATGTCATGTTCAAGAAAGCTTTGCTGGTCAGATAAATTCTATGTTTCTGGAGAGAACAACGAATCCTTGGTCGTATTAAACATTTGTTGTTGCTCCTGTAGAAAATTTTCTTACATGCCTCCTATTTTATCACATGCATTACGTGTGTACCTCGATACGATTAAAACTCCGAATTTTCACATAACTACATGCATGGTGCCTTAGTGCTAGCAATAGTCTAGACGGGTTAAGAGAATTGGGATTGGGAAACGGGTTAAAAAGAGAATTGGGTTTGGGAGTCTACGTGGAGCCTATGTGGATCCGACGTGGCTAATTTTTTTGTGTTGTGGAGTCCAAGTCAAACTTCCATCCATATAAGGGCAAATTTATCAATAATCATAACGGGGAGGGCAAATTTGATCCCAAACTTTAACGGAGAGGGAATTTGATCTCAAACTTTGACGGAGGGCAAATTTAAACTATAAACCATACTTGGAGGGTAAATTTGACCATTTTCCATTACAAAAATCAATGTAGGTTTGTCCGCACATATCAACTATTGGTGTTTCACCTATAAAGTCACTCAATTATTGGTGTTTCACCTACAAAGTCACTCAATTTTATTTTCTACCAGAAAATCACTCAACTATTGGTGTTTCACTTATAAAGTCACTCAACCTATTTAAGTGATTTTTTAATTACATTTTACTGATTTTTATTTAAAGTCAAAATTGTAAGAAATTAAAAGTACCCATTTTAACCATTTTATTGACCCGGCTAAATAAAAATAATCATATTGTTAACCTGATAAAAATAATTACTGATTTGGTATAATAGGTTAAACTATACTTATCGTATAGAAAAAGTTCTATTGTTAATTAGCTAAAAGAATCACCCTATTAATCAGATTTCACAGCTTGTTTGTAAGTGAGTCATCTAAGTCGAGTTGTCAAACTGTGATTGAGTAATGCAATTAAAACTCAAATATGATATAACTCCATGAAAATGACTGAATCTTTTTCTTATTATTCATTGGATATTTTGTTGTTTTTTCCTTAGCATAGTGAATGGAATTGTATAAAGTCATCTAATTCGATAACTGATTGAGAAGTGTAAGTAAAAGTATATGATTTAGCTCCATGAATATTTTTAAAAGGTTTTGGTCAATATATTTTTAGTCGGGTTAAGTGGACGGGTCAATAAAATGTTTAACATGAGTACTTTTTTATTTTTTATAATTTTGACTTTAAATAAAAATCAGTAAAATGTAATTAAAAAATCACTTAAATTTGAGTGACTTTGTAGGTGAAACAACAATAGTTGAGTGACTTTCTGGTTAAAAAAAAACAAAGTTGAGTGACTTTCTGAGTGAAACACACATAGTTGAGTGACTTTCTGGTTAGAAAACAAAATTTAGTGACTTTCTGAGGAAAATACCCATAATTAAATCACTTTCTGATTAGAACATTGACACAAAATTTGCGGATAATGGAAGTCACAATCTTCACTTTATACTAGTCTCCCTCAGGCCTCAGCATCATATTTCCCGTCCACATTATATATAACAAATGTTGAACTAGATTTTTATGTGAAATAAATACAACGTGAAGCATCCGACTACTGAATGACCGAATATCTATCTTAAAAGAATCACAAGTTGATGAGGCAAATTCCTTTTTCAGATTCTTAGAACTTTTCTACGAGAAAATAAAAAAATCTGTCCCTTATGTTTGAGGATAGGTTCAAAATAACCCCTAAGTATATGCACTGAGCAGTTTTGATCTGTTAAGTTTGCTAAAACTTAACACTTTTGTTTGCCTTCAAATATTTATCGAATTTTATTTGTTAGGTTTGACGGAAACTATATATACAAGAAAAAATTAAAAAAATTAGGGGTAACTCATATATAGAGGTACAATTTTTCGACGTTTCTGCTATTTTTATTTTTTTCTAGAGTCTGGTGCAGTTTTTTGAGGTGTGCGTAATTTCTATACTTTTTTTTCATTTTTTTTTTGTAATATCTTCTTAGTATCTTGTGCATTTTTTGTGTTGAACATTTTTGGATTTGATGAGACTTTTTTTAGTGTTTATGGTTAAATATTCTTTTCCCCATGTTTGCGTCAAATGTAACGAGAAACTAAGTTGTTAAATATATGACGGAACTAAAAATGTTAACTTTTATACCAAACTTAAAGAACTAAAATTATTTAGCACATACTTAAGGGACTATTTTGAACCTATCCAACATAAGGGACCATTTTTATCATTTTCTCGTATCATTTATTTTAAGACCCCTTTTTTTAGTGCCTATATAAAGGGTTTCTAATGAATTTATCTATACAACAGAAAGCAACTAAGTTATCTACTTTCTTCAATAATATGGCACCTCAAGGAGAATTTGTGAGGATGTTAAGCAGAGATCTTGGACTTTCCTTCTTAGAAGGTAGAAAGAGAAGTTCTTCTCCTTCTTCTAGTCCACAAAGGGTGGCAACAACTAATTCAGCTAAAGAAGAACCAAAACAAGCTTGTGTTTATAGATATTATCAGCATGCTACTGAGGAAAGAGTTTTCAACAGCAATTATCAAGTGGCTCAAGTGCAATTTCCTGAGAGAAAATCAATTGCCTTGGCTTATTAATTATGTTAGCATGTAACTTAATATAATATGTCCTAATGCTTATTGGGTCACAATTAACTGAGCTTTTTAGTCTGGTCACCAATCATGTGGCGTTTTTGTTTCCTTCTTCCTTTTTTTTCCGTCGAATAATTAACAAGGAAGTGAAAAAGAGTTTGGTTGCTGTGATTTTCGTTCATATGTGACCACTTTGCGCTATTTTCTTGAGGAACTATGTGCTTTCTTTGTTACTACCTAATTCTCTAAAAACGCCATTAGCAGGGCGTCTCAATAATATTGGGGCTAAAGCCAAATTTCATAGGGAGGTTCTAAATTATTATTTTTTAAAAGGAAAGATCGCCGTGCATTTTTTAATTTAAAGTCAACTTTCTAGATTTTTCAGATGCGAAGTCATTAATTATTGTTCTATAATCGATTTGTTCTAGCAATTCCTTCTCAATTGATAATATATCTAATTTCAATGAAAAATATAAAATAAAGTTAGAATAATAAAACTTGGCTCAAGAATGTGATAACTGATATCGAAATAATGTTGCGCTGCTTCAATATAATGATTGATTGTTGCAATGCTTAAAATTTTGAAGATGGCGACAATTTTTTTTTTTTGATCTTTTGTAACTTATAAGCAACAATAAGTTTTACGGCTGTTTGAGAGACTTCAGAATATAGAATAGTAAAAGGGAGAATGAAAAAGGTAATAATAATGTGGGTCATATTAGTTGTTAGGATATAAATGAGGTAGTAAAATAGGAACTCAATTACCCACATAAGGAAAGAATTATTGTACTTTCAACCCTAAAATTTCTATTTAAATTTAACAGTACACATAATTTTTTGAATAATATACATAATACATCCATTTTTTTGTGTGGATGGCTCTTCAAAGCCACTGGTCTTTAATTTTTGTCCCTCAAATTGGTGTTCTTTAATTTTTGAATTTCACCTAATACCTCGAGGTTCTGGGTTCAAACCCCAACTCAGTAAAAAAAAAAAGTAATTTCGCAGGGTAGAGGTTTGGATTCGCAAGGCAGAGTTTTGCATGCAAAACTCTCCTCAGACAGAGTTTTGAATGCAAAATTCTACCTTAAGGTAGAGTTTGAAACTCTGCCTGAGGCCTAACTTTGCTACGAAACTCTGTCTTGCGATTTCTTTTTTTTTTTTTACTGAGCCGGGCGAAGGACAAAAATTAAAGACCACTAATTTGAGGGGAAAAAATTAAAGACCAGTACCTTTGAAGGGTAATCGTGCAAGAAATTGGGCCCCCAAAAAGCTGGGGCCCAAAGCCATGGTTGTAGTAGTGTTCAGTCAGCCCTGGTCATTAGATGGGTGTCAGATCCTTCAAAAGTAATACGTACCTTTTTTTTTTTTTTGGGAGAAACCGACACGGATGTGTTGGAGAGTACAAGCAACATAGGTTACTATTAAACAATGCCACTTTGGTAAATTAATCAGTTTTACCCATATAAGTTTGAACGTGAAAGTTTGTCTTTAATAAATTTCTATGCCAATAATTATCAAGTGCAGTTTCCTGAGAGAAAATCAATTTCCTTGGCTTATTAATTAAGTTATTAGGTCATATATGTAACTTAATATAGTATGCACTAATGCTTATTAGGTCTTAATTAATTAACTGAGTTTTTTAATCAGGTCATCAATTGTGTACTTTTTATGTAGTTTCTACGTTCTTGTTTTCCCTTTTTTTTTTTTTGGATTTCCTCGAATAATTAACAAGGAGGAGAAAAAACCTTTGGTTTAGCTCATATGTGATGACTCATCTATATATTACGCTATTTCCTTGAGGAACTATATGCTTTCTACGTTAGTATTTATGTTGTTAAGACTTTTAAAAATATTGTGGAATGCGTGTCGAATTTTGCAAAAATAGTGCAATTATGAAAAATTCGATATGAGCGCAAGCGAGCAACATATATTACAACTAAGCAATGTCACTTTGGTAAATTAATCAGTTTAATTTCTGCAATACAAGTTTGAACGTGAAAGTTTGTCCTTAATTAATTTCTATAACAAAGATAAAGTTAAGGAGATGATTATTTGTTTCTCTTCTTTAGTTGAAAGATTGACATTCTCACTCATTCACTACTAAGAGTTCTATCGAGAATTAAACATTTGTATAATTAGTATCTGTATAGCTTTTTGTTTGAATTATTTTTTTCTTATATGAAAACCAAGTGATTGCTATGAATAAATTCTTCACACAAGCATTTCTCCTAACAAAAAAACTCAATATAAATACGGCTGTTGACCCAAAACCTCTTAAACCTATGACTCATAATTCATGAATAAATTCCCTAAAAGGTCAACCATGTACTGAGAATTGTCTTCTAATATCACTTTTGTTTCTTTTAGGATTAGAATATCACCCAACAATCACTATTTTCCTCAGAATATACTAAACACACAAAAAATCCGTCTCTCCTAATTGGCATGCCATGTCACATAAATTTGTATTTTTTAAATAATAAATTTATTTAACTCCTCCAATCTGTTTAACACAACCCAACCCATGTCTATGAAATTATCTAAAAGTTCTTTGTTTCCTTTTTATTTATTTATGTTAGACTGGTAGTTATGTGTTGAAGAATTCAGCTTGAAGCTTTAATTTAGGAAATTCAAAGGTCGAATGTTTTGGGGTTTTCTTTAATGTAATTATCAAGTTCACTTCTAATATAAAAACGGGATTTTGCTGCATCTGAATTCTGGATTAAAAAATTTCAAGAATTAAATGGGGAAATAAATAAATAAAAAGCCTATGAAGTTGATTTTAGCTTTTTCTATCTGGATACGCATTATAGATTCAAATTACATTTTCTGTTTGATTGTTCTCAAAATGTTTATTTTGTTTAGCAGTAGAAGTGATTTTAATTTTGTTCTCGCTTTTTTGAAAATTCAGATATTTATACCTGCATGTCGTAGGGCCTCGTGGCGAAGATAAAACCACAAGCTCTATTGTTATAAAGCAAAAAGTGTTTTCTAATCGGGTTAAATGGGTATAAGATATGGATTGGTTGATGAAATGGGTTTGAGTTGAGTCGAGTTAAATAGATTGAACGAGTTAAATAATTTTATTAAAAATAGAATTATGTGACATGGCATGCCAACAAGGAGAGAAGGAAAGTTTTGTGTTTAGTATATTTTGAGAAAAATAGTGATAATCGGGTGATGTTCTAGTTCTAAAAGAAAAAAAAGTGATATTAGAAGGCAATTCTCAATACACGGGTGACATTTTAGGGAATTTACCTTCCCATGCTTTTCTTCTCAAAACCTTTATTAAACCCAAATTTTCAATTCAACATGTTTCTCTCAAATCGTGGAGATTTCTTAATCATTAGAGGTGCTAAAATTAGCCCATAAAAAATGATACCTGTTCAATTTTGAGCGAGTTAGTCATGCACCCAATTATCAATCAACCCATTTCACATGTCTAATTTAACTTATCTAAAATTGGACTGATATGACTAAATATGTTGCCCAAATTAATCCTAGAAACCTTATCAAAATATTTTTAAACTTTCATTTTATTTTTTATGATAAATATAGTCATAATAGAGGAAAACAATTATTTAATAACTAAAACAAATTATAAGAAACAAAATAATGAAATTAAAACTTTGAAAGTGTTGGAGAGTTGAGTTATTAAATAATTTATGTAATACAATGTTAATAAATATTTTATGTATTGTCATAAAATAAAGGCTATAAAGTAAATTTATCAAAGATAATTAAAGAGACTGATATATTATTCAACCTTTAACTTAAGAGAGATTTCATTGTCTATATAATTTCTACAAATGAACCTCCTATTTATAGGAGGAAAATAGGAATTGCTTTGGGCCCAAGTAAACTCGGTGGCCAAACAAAGGATCACAACTTGGAGGCCAAGCATACTTGGTTGCCAAGTTTCCATGGTGGCCAAGTATACTTGGTTTCCAAGTATACAAAATGGACGGTCATATTATTTATAACTCTCCCCCTTGGATGTCCATTAATAGATGATGTGCCTCGTTAAAACCTTATTAGGAAAAATCCTGTGGGAAAAAGCCCTAATGAAGAAAAAATAGTTCACATATCTGGTAATACGCTTTGAGAGCTGCCTTTATAAAAACCTTATCAAGAAAATCCAATGGGACAAGACCTTGGTTAAGGGAAAAAGGGTACAACACGTATTTCACTCCCCCTGATGAAGATCAAAATTCAGATGTCGGAGTCTTCGCATTCCAATCTTGAATAGCATCTTCTCAAGAGTTCAAGTTGACAAAGATTTGGTGAAAACATCTGCAGGATTGTCACTTGAACGGATTTGTTGCACATCAATATCACCATTCTTCTGGAGATCATGTGTGAAGAATAACTTTGGTGAAATGTGCTTCGTTCTATCTCCTTTTATGAAGCCTCCTTTTAATTGAGCTATGCTTGTAGCATTGTCTTCATATAATACTGTGGGTATTTTTGTAGCACACTTCAAGCCACATCTTTCTTTGATGAAATGTATCACTGATCTCAACCACACATATTCTCTACTTGCTTCGTGAATAGCTATTAATTTAGCATGATTTGAAGAAGTAGCAACAATGGACTGCTTTGTAGATCGTCGTGATATAGAAATAACCTGCGCATGTAAACATATAGCCTGTTTGAGATCAAGCTTTATGTGGATCAGATAAATAACCTGCGTCTGGATAACCAACAAGATCTGTACTACCATTGTTAGCATAAAACAGACCTATATCGCTAGTTCCCTTCAAATATCGCAATATATGCTTAACTCCGTTCCAATATCTTCGTGTAGGAGAAGAGCTCTATCTTGCTAGCAAATTAACAGAGAACGTTATGTCAGGTCTTGTAGCGTTAGCAAGATACACTAGTGCACCAATTGCACTAAGATATGGTACTTCAGGACCAAGAAGCTCTTCATTTTCTTCCTGAGGTCGGAACTGATCTTTACTCACTTCAAGTGAGTGAACAACCATTGGAGTGCTTAAAGGATGCACATTGTCCATGTAAAATCATTTTAAAACCTTTTAGGTATAAGAAGATTGATGGATAAAGATCTCGTCTGCTAAATGTTCAACCTGCAAACCAAGAAAAAGTTTTATTTTTTCGAGATCTTTCATCTCAAATTCTTTCTTTAATTATTCAATCGCTTTTTGGAGCTCTTCTAGAGTTCCAATTAGGTCTATATCATCAACATAAACAGCAAGTATAGCAAACTCTGATTTTGTTTTCTTAATAAAAACACATGGACAAATGGTATCATTTATATAACTTTCATTTATCAAGTACTCACTGAGGCAATTATACCACATGCGCCTGTTTTAAACCATATAATGATATTTGTAATCTGATTGAATACATCTCCCTAGACTTTGAACTAATTGCTTCAGGCATTTTAAATCCTTCAGGAATTTTCATATAGATTTCATTATCAAGCGAGCCATAAAGGTAAGTTGTAACCACATCCATCAGATGTATTTCAAGGTTTTCATGTACAGCTAAACTGATGAGATATCGAAATGTTATGCCATCCATAACTGATGAATATGTTTCTTCATAGTCGATATCGAGCCTTTGAGAGAATCCTTGTGCAACAAGGCGTGCCTTGTATCTCACAATTTCATTTCTTTCATTCCTTTTCCACACAAAGACCCATTTGTGGCCAACTGGTTTTACACCGTTAGAAGTTTGGACTACCGGTCCAAAAACCTCACGTTTAGCAAGTGAATTCAATTCTGATTGAACTTCCCCTTGCCATTATAGCCAATCATATCTTCGTCGACATTCTTCGACAGATTGAGTTTCCTGGTCCTCAATATCTTTCATAACATTTAGTGCAATGTTATATGCAAAAACATTATTCACCATAATCTTCGATCGATTCAAATCTATACCATCACCAGAAGAACTTAATAATAGTTCTTTACTCACTTGTGTCTTGGGTTCCTTGATATCTTCAGGAGTATCAAGATTAATCAGATCTTGAATATCTTCATGATATTCTTTCATAGTGTCATTCTGATCATTTTTCATATTTTTTTTTTAGGATTTATATCCTTAGAACCCAATGGCCTACCACACATCAGACGTATATGAGATTCAAAGGCCATGACACTAGTATATTTCTTTTCTCTCTCTCCCTAATTATGGGAAATTTGTTTCATCAAATCGACAATCTGCAAATCGAGCAGTGAATAAATCTTCCATTAATGGATCAAGGTAGCGAATAATAGAGGGTGATTCAAACCCAACATATATTCCTAATCTTCTTTGGGGGCCCATCTTAGTGCGCTGTGATGGTGCTACCGGCACATATACAACACAATAAGAGATTCGGAGATGAGCAATATTTGGTTCATGACCAAATACTAATTATGACGGAGAGTATTTATTATAATGAGTCGGTCTGAGACGAATAAGAGATGCTGCTTGTAAAATAGCATGACCCCAAACGGTAGTTGGCAACCGTGTTTTCATAAGTAGCGGTCTTGCTATCAATTGTAGTCGTTTAATAAATGACTCAGCAAGGCCATTTTGAGTATGAACATGAACTACAGGATGTTGAACTCTTATCCCAACTGATAAATAATAATCATCAAAAACTTGGGATGTAAATTCTCCGGCATTATCAAGGCGTATAGCCTTAATGGTATAATCTGGGAACTGCGCCCTTGAGCGTATTATTTGTACCAATAATTTCGCAAACACCAGATTGCGAGACGATAAAAGGCACACATGAGACCATCTTGAAGATGCGTCTATTAGGACCATAAAATATCTGAATGACCCAGAAGGTGGATGAATAGGTCCACATATGTATACGCTCTAGAACGGTATGGGATTCAATGTTAACTTTCATTAGAGATGGCTTAGCTATCAATTTCCTGATACATGAAAATTCACCACTTTCAAGAATCTTCAGGTTCTTAAGTGGATGTCCATTTGAATTTTCAATAATTCGTCTCATCATTATTGATCCAAGGTGACCTATTCGGTCATGCCAAAACACAAAAGTACTTGAATCATTAAACTTACGGTTTACGATCGAGTGTGCTTCCATTGTACTAATTTTTGCATAATACAGGCAGAAGACGAAGTTGGTAATTTCTCCAAAACATATTTCTGGTCGGAGACATTCTTTGTAATGACAAGATATTCATCATTTATTTCGTTTAATGTCTCAACGTGATACCCATTACGGCGGATATCTTTGAAACTTAACAAGTTTCTTGGGGATTTAGAAGAGAATAATGCATCTTCTATAACAAGTTTCGTCCCCTTAGGCAGAAATATATTAACTCTTCCGGAGCCTTCAATCAATTTCAAATTGCCAGAAATTGTACTAACATTTCCCCCTTTTCTAAGCAAGTGAGAAGTATTTCTCATCTTTGAATATGACATGCGTTGTTCCACTATCTATCACACAAATATCTTCATGATTGGTCATTGATCCAAACAATATTTGAGAAATTTTCATATATTTTTCAAAATGAAAGAATAGACAAAGTGAACATTAAAGTAGATATTATTATTAAACATAGCATTACACAAACTTTATTCACATAACTATGGAAACATAACCATTATAGCTAATAGTAACAACATGGATGAAAATATCTAAATTATTACGGATCCATCACCGCTCAAATGATCTATTTTTTCTTCTGGGTTCAAAGAAATCTGTCACATCTAGATGCATGGGCTCAACATTATCTTTAGAAATAAAATTTGCTTCGGCATTCTTTTCTGCCTTTTTGAGGGAGGCTTGATAAAGCTCAACTAGATGCTTTGGCATACGACAGGTACGTGACCAGTGCCCCTTTCCTCCGCATCGGTAGCATTTATTTTCTGAACTTTGTTTTACACAGCTTCATGCTTTTCATCCTTCTTTTTACACTGCTGGTGGTAAAGAGTATTATTTGGTGCAAGACGAGAATCATGATTAAAATTTCTTCCTCGACCATGGTCGTGACCACAATCTCTTCTACGCCTAAAATGGTGAAAACTCACCTCATTCACTTCAGGGAATGGGATAGTACCAGTAGGTCGGCTTTCATGATTTTTCATTAATAATTCATTATGTTGCTCAACCACTAGAAGATGTGAGATTAGTTCAAAATATTTCTTGAACCTCATCTCTCGGTATTGCTGCTGTAGGAGCATACTCGAGGTAAGAAAAGTGGAGAATGTTTTCTCCAGCATATCATGATCAGGGATATTTTCACCACATAATTTTAACTGAGAAATAATTTTAAACATGGCAGAATTATACGCACAAATAGATTTAAAATCTTGTAGCCTTAAATGGATCTAATCAAAACGTGCTTGTTGAAGCACAACCATCTTCAGGTGGTCATATCTATCTTTCAAATTATTCCACAACATAAGAGGATCTTTAACAGTGAGATATTCCATTTTCAAGCTCTCATCAAGGTGATGGCGGAGGAATATCATTGTCTTGGCATGGTCTTGATTCGATGCCTGATTTTTACCGTTGATGGTGTCTGCCAGACTCATCGCATCAAGATCAAGATGAATTTCGGCATCAAGAACCCAAGACAGGTTGCCAGATATATCTAAGGCAACAAATTCGCGTTTAGAAAGATTTGCCGTTAATTAAGAAAAAGAAAGTCAATACATTCGAGGCCTTCAGAGTATTTGCTCGAGATGACAGAGTCTCGTGCTGATAATGTGTTATAAAATAAAGGCAGTAAAAGTAAATACACCAAAGATAATTAAAGAGGCTGATATATTATTCAACCTTTAACTTAAGAGATATTTCATTGTCTATATAATTTCTACAAATGAACCTCCTTTTTATAGGAGGAATATAGGAATTGCTTTGGGCCCAAGAAACCAAGTATACAAAATGGACGACCATATTATTTACAACATGTATATGATATTTGTTATTGAATTATTTGAAATATATATTTATTAATTTGCCTGTTTTGATAATTTTTTGGAATTAAAAAAAGAACCTTTCATATTGCCAAACATTACTCACGGTTAAGCGTCTATGCTACAACTACAAGTAAAAAATAGCAGTAGATCCTTTCAAATCTTCCATTTCAAAAGCACACGGATCGCAATCCGTGTCATCCCTCTAACCTAAATATTCACCGTTCCTAAAAATCAAATCCTACGGTCTACAACTCCACATTCTAACCCGCCGAAAACTTTTCCCAAAATTTCAAATTTTCCTCCCCAAACAAATCTCTAAAAAAATCCCCCCCAAAACATCCCTCAAACCCATATATACACATCTCTCTGCCACACCAAAATCACAACAAATCCTCTATTTCTATAGCAAAAAAAAAAAAAACAGTTTTTTTTGCTATCTTTCAAATTTGTTTCAATGGCAAGAACAAAGCAAACAGCACGAAAATCGACAGGAGGAAAAGCACCAAGAAAACAATTAGCAACAAAAGCCGCAAGGAAATCAGCACCAGCTACTGGAGGAGTGAAGAAGCCTCACCGTTTCCATCCTGGAACTGTTGCTCTTCGTGAGATCCGTAAGTACCAGAAGAGTATTGAGCTTTTAATCAGAAAGTTACCGTTTCAAAAGACTTGTTAGAGAAATAACACAGGATTTCAAGACTGATTTGAGGTTCCAGAGTAGTGTTGTGGCTGCACTTCAAGAAGCAGCTGAGGCGTATTTGGTGGGTTTATTTGAGGATACTAATTTGTGTGCGATTCATGCTAAGAGGGTGACCATTATGCCTAAGGATATTCAGTTGGCTAGGCGTACTAGGGGTGAAAGGGCTTAATTAATTTTTTGTTCTGGATTAGTGTTGTAATGTTCATGGTGAAACATGAAAATGATGTGTAGTGGCCAGTGGGTTTAGTTGTTTTTGTTTGAAATGTAATGAAAACTCTTGGAAATGAATATCGAAGTTCCTTTAACTCTCTTGTTTTCATGTATAATTAAATTTAATGCTACTCACGTGGAATTGCAGAAAGTATAAAACCTTCTGCAGAACAATTCTAGTCAATAATGAACATAATCACATTGTTTACTGTATTTGAAATGTGGATAATTCTGTATTTTTAAAGATTAATAAAGCTTTATCATAAATGTAGGTATGGTAAGTTTAAGTCTAATGACAAATTGTTGCATAGCATGTGGAAATTGTAAAGGGGCAAGTTGTTATTTTGCTATGTCCAAATAGTGTGCTGCAAAAGAATTCTCATATTAGCAATACCATTAGTTATAAAAAAACTAGATGGCCGCACGGGCCCAACACTTTAGATTATAGTGCATCTATGTGTATGTAGTTGTCTTTGAATAGTGAATATATATATATATATACACTATATATTATGTTCAAAACACGATTAATATAACATTGTAGTTTGTGCTCCGTATCTAAAACTTTATTATACTAGTGTTTGCTACGAATACAAAGTCTGCACATTTTTTTTTTTGACATTGTTTGTTTTTTAATATGGGATTCACTTTTTTTTATATTGCTTGATTTTGTTAATATGGGGTCTACTTTTTTTTTCCCCGTGAGTTTGGAGATAGTGGGTTCCGCTTTTTTTACTTTTTTTTTAATGTTCAAAACACAATTAATATAACATTATAGTTTGTACTTCGTATCTAAAACTTTATTATATTAGTGTTTGTTACGAATACAAAGTCTGCACGTTTTTTTTTTGACATTGTTTGTTTTTTTAATATGGGATTCACTTTTTTTTTATATTGCTTGATTTTGTTAATATGGGGTCCACTTTTTTTTCCCGTGAGTTTGGAGATGGTGGGTTCCACTTTTTTTTTTTTTTTTAATATTGGTTGGTTTGTGTTTAATATGTGGGCCCACAATTAACATTATAATTTGTGTTCCGTATCTAAAATTTTATTATATTAGTGTTTGCTACGAATACAAAGTCTGCACGTTTTTTTTTGAGATTGTTTGTTTTTTTTAATAGGGGATTCACTTTTTTTTTATATTGCTTGATTTTGTTAATATGGGTCTACTTTTTTTTTTCTCCGTGAGTTTGGAGATGGTGGGTTCTACTTTTTTTACCTCTTTTTTTTTTTAATATTGGTTGGTTTGTGTTTAATATGTGGGCCCACAATTTTTTTTTTGGCCCACAAACGGACGACGAAAAAGTGCCCTACTATGTTCAGAACACGATTAATATAACATTGTAGTTTGTGCTCCATATCTAAAACTTTATTATATTACTGTTTGCTACGAATACAAAGTCTGCACGTTTTTTTTTGACATTGTTTGTTTTTTTAATATGGGATTCACTTTTTTTTTTTATATTGCCTGATTTTGTTAATATGGGGTCCAATTTTTTTCCCCGTGAGTTTGGAGATAGTGGGTTCCACTTTTTTTACTTTTTTTTTTAATGTTCAAAACACGATTAATATAACATTGTAGTTTGTGCTCCGTATATAAAACTTTATTATATTAGTGTTTGCTACGAATACAAAGTCTGCACGTTTTTTTTTTTGACATTGTTTGTTTTTTTAATATAGGATTCACTTTTTTTTTATATTGCTTGATTTTGTTAATATGAGATCCACTTTTTTTTTTCCCCTTGAGTTTGGAGATGGTGGGTTCCACTTATTTTACTTTTTTTTTTTTAATATTGGTTGGTTTGTGTTTAATATGGGGACCACACTTTTTTTTTTTTTAATATTGGTTGGTTTGTGTTTAATATGTGGGCCCACAATTAACATTGTAGTTTGTGTTCCGTATCTAAAACTTTATTATATTAGTATTTGCTATGAATACAAATTTTGCACGTTTTTTTTTTACATTGTTTGTTTTTTTAATATGAAATTCACTTTTTTTTTATGTTGCTTGATTTTGTTAATATGGGGCCCACTTTTTTTTCCCCGTGAGTTTGGAGATGGCGGGTTCCACCTTTTTCTACTTTTTTTTTTTAATGTTCAAAACATGATCAATATAACATTATAGTTTGTGCTCCGTATCTAAAACTTTATTATATTAGTGTTTGCTACGAATACAAAGTCTGCACGTTTTTTTTTAACATTGTTTGTTTTTTTAATATGGGATTCACTTTTTTTTATATTGCTTGATTTTGTTAATATGGGGTCCACTTTTTTTTCTCCGTGAATTTGGAGATGGTGGGTTCTACTTTTTTTACTTTTTTTTTTATATTGGTTGGTTTGTGTTTAATATGGGGACCACACTTTTTTTTTTTTAATATTGGATGGTTTGTGTTTAATATAACAATTTTTTTGGGCCCACAAACGGACGACGAAAAGTGCACCATCCGGTGCTTCTAATATAGTAGAAAAATGACTCAATGCTAACATTTAACATTGCATCAGCTATGATGTTAAAGAAATAGGATTACAAATACTACTGAAATAGCTGATGCAACACTATAATTGATCAAGCAATTCTAACTGAATATTGTTGAAAACTTAATTCTGACTGGAAACACACTGCCATGGCAAAACTAAGGCAGCAAGATGACCGATAAACTGACAATTGTGAACAGTTGGAATCTTAATAGCACTACTAGAGGCCTGCCTGCAGCAGCCAATGTTGACATGAAACCCAAAATACATACTTCCCCATCAAGGTGGCTAGTGCTCAAATAGGTAGCTTCCCATTCCTAAACTGACATTCACGAGCCATGGATAAAGGATAGTATTGATTTTATTAGTGTCCATCTTGGGGGAGACACTGCTGTGGTAATATGGTATATCACATCGCGAATTGATCGGAGGCTGGGACTCAAAACATATGCAACTTTCCAGCAGCCACAGCCTATATCTTGAATATTATTTGCTGGTTGAGCACATGAGTATGTCAGCTGCAGCACGATAAAGTTGCTCAAAAGATAATTCCTTCAGTCCAAATATAAAAAAGCTAAATACTTTCTCATCCTCGAATTCTAGAGAATAGGCGTCAGGTCTATATCTTGATGAACTTTACATTGTTCAGTTCTCATGAGTCATCAGTAAAACTATGGTACTATTCCGATACTTCTGAAAATACAAACACCATAAATAGAAAATACTTATTAAGCAGTATGTAACAAGAGTAACCGGTACAAGAAAAAAACTAAAATCATGCATTTCAGCTACTAAACACTGTCAGCTGGAGTGCCATATCCAGGTGAGTACATATTGTAGATGGTCAAATGGTCATGTTGACCACTTTGACTATTCTTTCATGTAATAGGGACTCAAAAATGAGTGCCCTCTCAAGAAACTGATGCGCCAGAATATTCAGGTAAAAGTTTCACAGCCTTTGTTGGAAGTTGTTAACTTTTGCTGTGTCACGTCGTTAACAAAGTTGGCACCACCGGAATTCCCACCTTTGCCGTCTCAGGGCGAAAGGAAAAATAAATTCAGGCTCCTAATTCTCAACATCAACAGAGGTCTCTGATAAAAACATCCACTTATTCTCCTGGTACATACACAATATCACATTCATCAATAGATACTTTGAAGAACAAAGATATGCGACGGAATAAAGGCAGAGTTAGAAAATTAAAGAACTTGGAAACACTACTGTTACCTAATCTCTTTACCTTGTGCCAAAAGGCCAGTATCCACTGATTGGTGAAGGACTTGGGTGAGGGATAGAGAGAAACAGGGAGAAAGGGGTTAATGTTTGCTTGGACTGGGCAGGTCTTCCTCTTTCCTTATTTAATTTCTCTTCAACGTCACCCAGTATGTTTAATGGTATTAAGAAGAGAAAGCAATCGTTATGCAAAATGCACATCGGTCTTGCTGAATGATAAGTCTAGCTTTTTAAGACGAAAGGAGATTAGTTGCAATAGATAAAAATGTCAAATACTGATCCATACAGCAATTGGTCATGTCATTGTTCAATTGCGTAAAGCAAGAACTTTTGTGCCATATGCTGCTACCATAACTCAATTATCAAATACTTAGACTAACAAATGAAGAAAACATTTTATCCGCAACGACCTGTTGATAGGGTTGAAGAGAAACCAACAAAGTAACAAACTTCCTACCTGAAGAATGAGTTCACAAAATCCAATTGAAAATATCTTGCTTTTGTTTGTGGTTGCCTCTAATAGATAGACTTGTTCCTGTAAATGGTTTAGAAACAAAGGTAGATCCATTGTCCACCGAGTTCGACGCTGAAACAACAGATTTTTTGGTCATAAAAATTTGATATAAACCAATATTATCTTTTATGATTAAACACAATTCTCCCTTAATTTCCATTCGATTTTTCAATAATCTAGCATGTTGTGTCCTTAGCCCCATAATTAGTATGCGAAATGGGACTAAGCTAAACAGAGAGTAGACCTAAGATGCTGAGGGTGGAGAAATCCAATGATTTTATTCAAACTTAGGAGATCTGATATGGCCAAGGGCAGTTTTTGCCGTTCCACAATTGGTTAAAGAAATGAGCGACAAGGGAGTATTTAAAGTAAAATGTGTGGTTTTTATTAACACCAAATCTCCAAAATCCTAATACAAGCAACAAGGTGATCAAACATCTTTGCTAAAATTGCATATCACATTTCTATCTAAATAGCATGCAATGAGCTCCAAACATAAACTAAGCGAACCTAAAATTACTGATCACAAACCCAGTATCGAATTGGTCAGGGACGTCGGACATTGGTGGAGCTAAACCCTTTTACATTGAAGTGTATTTACCTATTTAAACAGGAAAAGAAAATTGAAACAATCTTTTTGTTGGAATTGGAAAGCTAAAATCGCAATACCTTATTTGGTCAGACAGACCTGCCCTTCCAAATGCAAACTCATCCAATGAATGTCCTTATATTTCCATCCCACTTCTCCAAGGCCAAGGCATAGACAGAAAGGAAAAGGCAAGCCGAAAGTGTTTAGGATGGCAAAAGGCGAGGCGTGGCGACAAGGGCTCGCCTCACGCCTCATAGCGAAGCGTGGCGTGGCGAGCGCCTTTTAGAAGCGAGGCGAGAATTAACACAAAAATTAAAATATTAAATATGCATATATAAATACCCAAAAACTCAAATACCCAACAAAATACTAGCAAATATTTCAATTGAAAAACTAAAAGTAGATAGTTGATACTAAAGTCTAAAAGTCTCCAACTAGATAGTTAATAAGTCATAAAGTCCCTGAGTGTTAGCATTAACCAAATTATAACGAAGCAACATTTGTTCTTCTTCAAGATCTCCAAATTCTTCAACCACAAGAGTGTTAGCATTATATTGTCTCTTTATTCTGTTCTGTTTTAAAAAAGTCAGCCAACTTTTTTAAAAAAAAATCAAAAGGCGACGCCTTAGTCGCCATACGCCATAGCCTCGCCTTTTAGGAAATGCCACGCCTTGGTTGTCCATGGCAAGGCAGGCTCGCCTTGCCACGCCTCACGCCAAAAGGCGTAAGGCGAGCGCCTTTCACAACACTGCCGAACAATTCTTCTTACTACTAACAAACATTTTCACTTTATTCCTAATACAGCATGAGAAATGATTGTTTCACTAGCATATTTAAAGGAATATTGTACTGAGTACATAACAAGTAGCTTAGTGAACATAGCCCATTCCTCTAGCATTCCAACTGTACAGATGAAACACAATTAAGACATTGCACTTACTTCTTCAAAGTCAATATCAGCAGATTGCAAGACCCAGGAATAAATTTGAAGTAGCAAATAAGTATATGAAAAATAGATGTACCCTTATTTCAAACTTGATACGCAGCAAATGCAACATGTTTGCTTTTGTAATCATCGCTTGTTCATCCAGAATATTAATCTGATCAATAAATGAACAATGTCTACTTATACAAAAAATAAGACACATTATGTATCAGTATGTGACAACATTATTGCTTAACAAATTATAACACTGACTTATCTTTCAAAATGACATCGTTGTACCCAAATATTCTTATAAAACAAGAGATCAGTTGCTCTTGTATCACTTCTTCAGCAGGAAGCTCTACATCTGCCTCTTTCCTCAAAGATGTAACATCTTTATCCATAATACCACAAGGCACAATATGCTTAAAGTAGTTTAAATCCGGATCCATATTGAATGCTAATCCATGAGATGTAATCCCAGATGAAATTCTAACCCCAATTGCGCCAATCTTTCTGTCCTCAACCCAAACCCCTGTTTCGCATTTATTTCCAACCTGTGCTTTCACACCGTACATAGATGCCAATTCAATCATGGTTAGCTCAAGCTTCTCGACATATTTTCGAGCCCCCAAACCAATATCGCGCAACGAAACAATGGGATACAAGATTGCTTGGTGAGGGCCATGAAAAGTAATGTCACCTCCTCTTTGTGTATAATGAAGTTCTGCCCCAATGGCTTTTAGGTCTGTATCTGGAATGCGTAGATTATGAACTGTTTCCCTTTTGCCAACTGTATATGTCGGTGGATGTTGTAGAGATAATAGGGTATCAGTAATTTTAAGGGCTTTTCTCTCAGATGCCATCTTTTCTTGGAGCTTCAGCGCCTCCAGGTAATTGACAGTGCCCATCTTCCAAACCTCAAGATTACGCCTCATTTACCTGAAAATCACGGAACAACAAACATTCGTGTAAAGTGAAAAACACCGAACCCCAAAAATTTAAGCATATCACTGATAGAAGTGCTAAGGCTCAAGACTATTAGACAACAATTTGACAAACATAATAAGCATAATGTCAGAACTGCGCTTCTATATTGGTTGCCGGAGCAGTTTCTCAGGCCACGAACGTATCCCAAATGTTATACTCTACATTTTCTCAAAGTAAAGACAAAGATACACCTTACTAGGAAATAGGTGAACTGTGGTAGTGAGAGGATAGCAGATCATGTAAGATGCAATATGCAAACTCGATGATATCTCTTTGTCCTTCTCTGTTCCTTGAGAACTAGAAAACTAAGATTTTTAAGTCTCGTATGTTATATGTAAGATGCAATAAGTAAACTCGATAACATCCCTTTCTCATTCTCTGTTTCTTGAGAACTAGAAATACTAAGCTTTTTAAGTCTCATAAACTCTTAACAACAAAAGGATAAGTTTGAAAAACAAATTGAGGAAAGACCTAACTAGAGCTTCTTGGAGAGATTTCAACAGAAGAAAACATATCTATGCCAAGAACCATTTAATTCCTCTGGAAGGAAATTTCTTTTCTAAAATGACCCCGTTTCAAAATTGATGCTCTTTTCTACAATGTCAGTGACAGTAATTCATGCACCAGCCAGCCTCACTGATCTCGTATCCATGTCCTTTGAACCCACTGTAACCATCAAGCGGGGAAAAAGGTGCAATATATGGAGTTCAAATTAAATCTATAAACCTTTCCCCGACCCAGGTTGGAGGCAACGGGATCATGAAAAGCAAGATTATTGACCTTCCTTTCTACTCAATTTTTATGACCGGCAAATCCTCTGGGGCCCATCTTTTGGGCCAATCGCAACCTTCGAAACTCGGGATGATGGGCCACTTCCTCTACCCCTATCCACTTAAATACTAGAGTTAGTTCGCTTGGCGCAGGGCTCGAACTGGTGACCTAAGAAACAAGTCCCTCAACCTTTGCCAATTGAGCTAACTCCTGGGGATTCTAGTCGTTTCTTATATTGCAAAAACAGCTCAATTAGGGTAATAGTCAGGAGCGAGTCTCGATAGAACTGTCACCTCCCGTGAGGTAAATCATGATCATTCGGATAATGCTTGGATTCAACTCTGAGCAAATAGTCATTAGGAAATCTAAATTCCTTTAGTCACATAAAATTCAGTCTTTATTGATGCCTCATCATTATAATCATGCTAGTTTACTGCTTATACTGGTTCTTGCCTACCCTAAAAAGATTCTTCCTCATCAACCTAAAACATAATTTTTTTAGTTAGCCCATAATAGTGGGAAAATTTTGATGACACAACCTGGTTCGCACATCTCAATAATGTTCTTAATCTGATTATTCAATGTAATGCCAATTCAAGATCTGGATTTTCCTTCTGTTTTTGGATAGCTAATCAATTTCATCATTTAGTATACCGAAAAAAAGAGCATCCCTTTTACAAAATACAACCCTCAAGGCTCAAAAGTTAAGGGACCTGACAAAGCAAGATCTGTTTTTTTTCTTTATTGACCAAAGAGAACAGTCTCTCAATATTAACATCAAACAAAGAAGCTTACACACTTAAAAGCTCCCATTTGTTAGTCCATTTGATAGTTACCACTTAGATATAAAAGTAATAAACCTTTCCAGTACTGCCCTTGAAAGCATATGAGTCAATTTGTTATCTTAACTGCTGTTACATAGGATATCCCCTAATTTTGCAGAATTACATCTAAATATCCACCAAGAATGGATCTTTTTCCCATTTACAGCCCTCTAATGGAGTAATATATTACTCCATCCATTTCAATTTGTTTGTCTTACTTTCCTTTTTAATCCGTTTAAAAAAAATGTTTCTTTCATCTTTTGGCAAATCTTTAATTCTAATTTTTCACGTGACCCATTTAAGACAACTAGATTTAAGTTTTCTTTACTTTCTAAAATTTCATGCCAAGTCAAAACCAGGGGAGTAATATTTTTTGATGATTTCTTGGCCAATAAGGTAAAATTTTCAATACATTGCTAATTTTGAATGAGAGAGGAGTAATTCAAATCATTTCCAAGAAAGAAAAGAAAGTTACAATATATATATACACAAAGATGAATAAGCTAGAGAGAGTACCTATAATATGGAGTGAAATACACTGGAGCTGAACTCTCCAATGGTTTTCAAAGCAAAGCTTCAATTCACTGCAAAAGCTTATTGTCCGTTCAATTTATTTCTGATCTGTCTGTCTGTCTGTCTATCCCAATCTTCCGACACGGTCTCCTCAACTCTCTTCTATTCTACGGAGAAAACAAAAAGAAGAAGTCCAAAATAGTCCCATATTTTTGTGAGTAGGCTTTAAATGACCCCTCGTTTATAACTAAGAGCATAATTCATTATGTTGCTCAACCATTAGAAGATGTGAGATTAGTTCAAAATATTTCTTGAACCTCATCTTTCGGTATTGCTGTCATAGGAGCATATTCGAGGCAAGAAAAGTGGAGAATGTTTTCTCCAGCATATCATGATCAGGTATATTTTCACCACATAATTTCAACTGAGAAATAATTTTAAACATGGCAGAATTATACGCACAAATAGATTTAAAATCTTGTAGCCTTAAATGGATCCAATCAAAACGTGCTTGTTGAAGCACAACCATCTTCAGGTGGTCATATCTATCTTTCAAATTATGCCACAACATAAGAGGATCTTTAACAGTGAGATATTCCATTTTCAAGATCTCATCAAGGTGATGGCGGAATCATTGTCTTGGCATGGTCTTGATTCGATGCCTGATTTTTACCGTTGATGGTGTCTGCCAGACTCATCGCATCAAGATCAAGATGAATTTCGCCATCAAGAACCCAAGACAGGTTGCCAGATATATCTAAGACAACAAATTCACGTTTAGAAAGATTTGCTGTTAATTAAGAAAAAGAAAGTCAATACATTCGAGGCCTTCAGAGTATTTGCTCGAGATGACAGAGTCTCGTGCTGATAATGTGTTATAAAATAAAGGCAGTAAAAGTAAATACACCAAAGATAATTAAAGAGGCTGATATATTATTCAACCTTTAACTTAAGAGATATTTCATTGTCTATATAATTTCTACAAATGGACCTCCTATTTATAGGAGGAATATAGGAATTGTTTTGGGCCCAAGTAACCAAGTATACAAAATGGACGACCATATTATTTACAACATGTATATGATATTTGTTATTGAATTATTTGAAATATATATTTATTAATTTGCCTGTTTTGATAATTTTTTGGAATTAAAAAAAGAACCTTTCATATTGCCAAAAATTACTCACGGTTAAGCGTCTATGCTACAACTACAAGTAAAAAATAGCAGTAGATCCTTTCAAATCTTCCATTTCAAAAGCACACGGATCGCAATCCGTGTCATCCCTCTAACCCAAATCTTCACCGTTCCTAAAAATCAAATCCTACGGTCTACAACTCCATATTCTAACCCGCCGAAAACTTTCCCCAAAATTTCAAATTTTCCTCCCCAAACAAATCTCTAAAAAAATCCCCCCCAAAACATCCCTCAAACCTATATATACACATCTCTCTTTTGCACCAATATTTTTTTTTTTTTTTTGCTATCATTCAAACTTGTATCAATGGCAAGAACAAAGCAAACAGCACGAAAATCGACAGGAGGAAAAGCACCAAGAAAACAATTAGCAACAAAAGTCACAAGGAAATCAGCACCAGCTACTGGAGGAGTGAAGAAACCTCACCATTTCCGTCGTGGAACTGTTGCTCTTCGTGAGATCCGTAAGTACCAGAAGAGTACTGAGCTTTTAATCATAAAGTTACCGTTTCAAAGACTTGTTAGAGAAATAGCACATGATTTCAAGACTGATTTGAGGTTCCAGAGTAGTGCTGTGGCTGCACTTCAAGAAGTAGCTGAGGCGTATTTGGTGGGTTTATTTGAGGATACTAATTTGTGTGCGATTCATGCTAAGAGGGTGACCATTATGCCTAAGGATATTCAGTTGGCTAGGCGTATTAGGGGTGAAAGGGCTTAATTAATTTGTTGTTCTGGATTAGTGTTGTAATGTTCATGGTGAAAGTGGGAGATAGGTGGGTTTAATTGTTTTTGCTTGAATTGTAATGTAACTTTTGGAAATGAAAATCAAAGTTCCTCAACTCTCTTGTTTTCATGTATGATTAAATTTGATTCTATTCATGTAGAATGACACAAAGTATCATCCGTTGAAGCATCTATTAGTTTCTTCCACTCGTTTGATTGATTCTTCTATATTTTTATTTGTTTTTCTAGTTATTCGATATGTCCAAACGCTGCATAACAATAGTCCTTCAATCTAAATCAGAATAAAAAAAGCAAAATACTCCCTTTGGTCCAAATAATTGATATTTTAAACTTGGGCACATGAATTAAGAAATTTGCTTAGAGAAAAAAAAGGTTAATATTGCTTGAAATGAGCAGGTCTTCCTCTTTTTCCTTTTCCCAGTTTGATTTCTCTTCATAGTCAATTGGTATTTATGTTATTAAGAAAACAAGACAGTTCCCACGAGTTCGCGAAATCCAATTGAAAATATTTAGCTTTCGTTTCTGGTTGCCTTCAACAGATTGACTTGTTTTATAAATGCTTTAGAAACAAAGGTCGAGAGACAGACCCATTATGTGCCGAGTTCACACACCCTGTTTATGCGAAACAAAAAAGATAAAGTGAATTCTCAAAGAAAGTATTTGAACCTTAGCAGCTAGGAGTCTCTATTTTCCAGCTTACGTTTTCTTGGAAATTTCAGTATCTTCTTTAATCTTCATTTGGAAATAAATAAATACATTCAAACAGAAAACAGTTATCTGCAGATTGCTCATTTATATGCACGTATTATTATCACAGTAGCTAACAAGCTAATGTGCAACATGCATCTGTAGTCATAATTGATGATTTTGTGACTTGTAACAACCAGCAATTTGCTCTACTTCAAGAAATTAGTAATGAGCATCAGCAAGAATTGTAAAAGTGAGCGAAGGTAAATGTGCATCCATTAGTTTTGCTCTTCAGTAGCATAAAGCCTTTTGATCTCCTCCACATCATCATAACTACCAAGGAATACTGGCGCCCTTTCATGTATATTCGCAGGAACTAAGTCCAATGCCTGCATAGCATGGTCAATCAGAGTTCATATAACTGACCCCAACTTGTTTGGGACTAAGGCGTAATTGTTGTTTTTCAAGTTTTCACTAGATTCAGGTAATCTTAATCTTGATTCATAAAAGTACACATGCATTGATAACTCGAGCACTAAACTCAAGTCCCATGAAGAAAGGAACAATAGAACTGGAATGAGAATGTCAGCTCCACCACACTTCTCATTTGTCTAGGAAGTTTTTTTTTTTGGCAAGAACTAGAGGTGGAACCAAAACAAACTTGCAGTTTGTCTTTCATTATAGTGGTAAACAAATATTCAGAAATCTTACCCGCTCCTTTCCAGTAAATGCTTGGCCTCCTGCTTATTCCATCAGAAATGACATGGGAAATACTTCATAGAGAACCCTGTTTCATACAGTATCATTTGTAACCTCAGAAATTATCGTTGAGAACTTCCTTCGTGACTCATAAGATGTTTACAACTTACCGCAGCTTTCCGTTGGGGCTTTTTTTATCAGCTGGGTACAAAAATATACCTCCATAGAGTAATGTACGATGAACATCAGCTACCATGCTGCAAGTTACATTCCATATGTCATGTAAAAAGAGATGGTAATTATCAGTTGCATCAGGCAACATTTAACTTACATCTAACAAAACACGATTAGTTCATATACACAGATTTGTCTAATAGAAACAAAAGTTGTTTTATCTTCCCACCATTATGGCCAACTGCAAAGTAATATGCAAACCCAACCGAGAAAACCATCTTTTGCATTTTAATCAGGTCTGCTAAGCAGGACTTTAGCAATAAAAACAATTGAAATTACATAATACCAACATCAAATGATTGTTGATTTTCAGAATTCACAAGACCTATAGATGCCTCACTCAAAAAAAATAAAAAAAATAGAAGAATTAACCAAAATAGCTGCCCACCCAACTGCTTAAACTAAAAATAATCCGGCGGATGTATAATATGTGTATAATCAGTGCATAATCTATGTATACCGGCTAGGAAAAGTAAACAATGAATCTGGACGGCTATTTGTGTAAAGTTCCCCTCAAATAGGAGCCATTCTGGTTAAACCCAACCCACCCAATCGAACCAAACAAGTCGAGAGCTTGATTTATAAGTGTTTGACATACATTCAACCCTGTCTGCACATTTCATATGAACCTTTTAACTTTTGAAATTTTGAACTTAGTTGACTTATAAGAGCTGCAGAATGATCATGGAATGATTCTTAGCAATAGATGACAATTCGCCAGAAGTTTTTCATCTCTATTTTTGTGTATATCTTAGGAAGTTAATTCAATGACTGAGCAGTGAATTTGAAGATGCAATCCTTTGATGAAAGGAAATGATATCATAACGGTTAAAACCCACAACAATATACATTTAAAAAAAAAAAAAAAACACTAAGCAATTTAGCACTTAAAATCTCACAATACATAGCTCAAGTACCTTCCAATATATCTTAAGGATTTGGGTGGAGAACCATCCTTGGGGAACTTGCAGCTCTCCACATATCTGAAATTCGAAGAAATGTAAGACATCATATAAACTGGAAATGTAGATTATTAAACTCATTAAGCATACTTGGATGTAGGACCATCCCAATTCTTGGCATTTCCTTCATTCACTGAATAAATCTTCCCTTTCCTAGGAATCTGCATGTAGGAAGCAATGTTATGACCTTGCTAGACAGAAAGATGCCTCAATCCAAATAACATCTAACAAACAAATATAAAATCATAAATTGCAATGCTGATGGGCTGAGAATAATATTTACAAAATCTAGACAGGCTATGGAATGAGTTATGTGGAAAAGATAAGGTCAAGAACTCAAAATATCAAATAGCAGAAGGGTAGATAATTTTAATGGGTATGGAGACATGTGTATGCTTTAAATAGAAGTAATAGTTGACGAACAATGTTACCTTGATATCTGGATGAGTTAAGATGAACTCGCCAAGAGAGGGGTCAAGTGTAAAACCATTAACACCTTTTCCAGTGCTCAAGACAAGCTGCAAACAACAGAGCCCGAAAAAGAGATATTGTCACTGTTACTTGCAATTTACACTTCGAAACAGTTTCCAATAAGAATCACATACTAATTCGTATAATTTTGGATCTAAGTTTGTGGAATCTAACAACACTCTCAAATCTATTACAATAAGAGGAAATATACGTACCGTACAAGAACTTCCATACATGCAGTATCCAGCAGCTAACATATTCTTTCCGGGTTGCAAGACGTCATCTAGTGTTGGCTCACGAACATCTTTCATCATGTAAATCCCAAAGATCTAGATAAAACAGATGCATTATGTCATTATGCCATCATGTAAGAAGTAGAAATTATACTAGTTGAAAGCCTGTGAATGAAAAATTAATAGCTCAACGTGGAATAATACTGTTCCAATTGAAACACCACAATCAATGTTGGAAGATCCATCCAGAGGATCAAAAACTACACAGTACCTGTTTTTAATATTGTATGAAATGCAGTCATATTAATGCTAACCCAAATGAAAAACCTTAGCTCTTGAAAGTTGTGAAAACTGTGAAGAGCTACGATACGTACTTTCCACGCTTAGCTGGCTCTACGAAAGTAGCTTCCTCGTCTTCTTCAGACACAAGAACGCACTGTATAATTTGAGATCTTTCAGATCAGGACCACTAGGTATTTTAACACAGTACAGTAAAACATGAGTAGGTCTTACTGTTCGTCCACTGCTGACTAAAGCCTTGATGAAAACTTCATTTGAGAGTACATCCAGTTTCTTTTGGTCTTCACCCTTCAATTAGAAATTATAACATTCTGATAAGAAACAAAGAATTAAATACTTTAACACTACAAGTACAGCATTTCTAACAACTTGCCTGCACATTAGTCTCACCAGCAAGCCCAAGGAGTTTGGCCAAGCCTGCCTGAAAAGATGTATCCACAGGTAAATACATCAATAATGGAAGGAAAGATAAAACAAAACAACGTAAAACTAGTCTAAGTGCATGCTGAAAGAATTCACATTCCTCCATTCAACTAAGTACTATAAGGAAAAAAAATATTATCAAAGAAAAGCTCAACCTCTTGCACATGAGCTTGTAGAATTATTTTCACCCAGATTAAGAGCTTGTTTGGAACGACACCTTGTAAATTGTAATTGGATTTGAGTGTTATAGAGTATGAGTTTTGGATTGTTTGTCTGGCCAAGTAATTACTTGATCAGCATGAAGTTTGATCTAATTGAAGGAGAGCATTTACACTCTCCAATTCTCAAGGGGTGAAAATTGCCAGAAATATAATTACCAGGTGATTTTTCAAATTCTCCTAATTATTTTTCAAATATATTATTCTTTTTACACTCTATATCTCTTCTATTTCAAATATGTGAGGAAGAAAAATACTTTCTAAACTCATATAGTTTATTCTATGAGTTTAGATTATATAATTAGGATATCTCTTGAGATAGCAAGATTATACATTTTCATGCATAGCCTAAGCAGAAAAATCCCTTTTTATAGTAAAAACTCAAAACCCATATTGCAATTACAGATAGCGGAGTCCATACTTACACCTAACCAACGGCGTAAAGTGGACATTGTCAAATATAGTAACCCAAATAGATTGAGATCGAATCTCAGTTACTATCGTAGTGTGTTACTTAACTTTTGTCTTAATTCGTATTCCGATAAGTTTACATAGAGAAAATGAAAAAAATCGCTAAAACCGATGGTGATTCAGCAAGCAAGATTATAAAAAGTGAGTCAACGATAAAGAGACCTTGTTAACGGCAGAACAGACGAATTTACAGCCAAGAACGATGTGACTGAGCAAGATAGTGAAGTCGCCACGAGATTCAGGGTATTTAGTCTGCTCATTCAACACGAACCTTGTTATTGTCATCAAATCTGTCCTATGCGCATCTGCTGCGTGATCCATTACTACTTACCCTCAACTCTCCTCTATCTACGTTGGCACGCAATTCGATGTAAAAAGAAATGAAGGGGGATTGGATTGGAGGGGCATATCTGATGTCAATGGAAGTTTCCTATGACACGTGGAGATAAAAAGCCGGAGCCATAGTACCAGTGCCTTTTTCTCTTTTTTCTTTTCGTCATGATTGTACCAGCGGGTAGCAGAAGATAATGTACAATTTTTTGTTCTCATGCTATGTGAACTTTTCAAGGGCATTTTCGGGCAAGTACCTGCGCGTGGCGTACTAAAAACGCGTTGGAGGGTAAATGAAAGGTATGAATAACCGCGGTTTGACCGAGTCAATTTTTTAAAAAACACCTGTTATCTTATTTAATTTTCTCCCAAATTGACATGAAGTTTTTAGTTTTCTTTACTTATAATATGATGATATGCAATAAATTTTAACGTAAAAATTTCGGGATAATGTAGCTGTGAATGTCAATTTCACTTTTTTCGTTTCAATTTTCGAAAATAAAGCTGACTAATTTTCTCGACATATAAAGTTGACTAAAATAACCTTACAAAAATAGAACACTTAAACTTAAAGTTTTCAAACAAAACTTCTTCATGCCTTTGCTTAAATGATTTTTTTAGGTTATTTTGTAATTAAAAAAATGACACGTGACTTTAAAAAAAGTCTATCCATTTTTTTTTTGTAGACATACTTTTCTAAAGTCACATAGTAAATTTTTTTCCTGATGGATGGGTCTGGTTCGTTTAAAAAAATAAGTAGACTTATTTTTTTAAAGTCATAGAGATATTTTTTTAAAGAGACCATACCCGACACAGTAGAAAAAAATTATATTGCAACGTTGGCTTCTCTCCTTAATTGTTTTTTTCTTTCCCTTCCTTTTCTTTTCACGTGTCTTTTCTATTTTATGTATTATTTATTATATATTAATTATTATTGGGCAAAGGTGCAAATATGCCCCTTAACTTTGCGATTTAGAGCAGATATATCTCTCGTTACAAAATGATGCAAATATATTCCTGCCGTTACAAAATTGTGCAAATATACCTTTTTCGCTGTGGGATTTTTTTAAAAATCATTTAGGATATTTTTTAATTAAAAAAATGCCACGTGACTTTAAAAAAAGTCTACCTATTTTTATTTTTAGTAGACATATTTTTCTAAAGCCATGATAATTGTTTTTTCTAGTGTGTCGGGTATGGTCCCTTTAAAAAATATCTCTGTGACTTTAAAAAAAATAAGTCTACCTATTTTTTAAACGAACTAGACCCGATACATGAGGAAAAAAAAATTACTATGTGACTTTAGAAAAGTATGAGCCCGTTTGGATTGGCTTATAAGTTGCTTATAAGCTGTTTTCAGTTTTTTTAAGTGTTTGGCTGGTCAGCTTAAAGTCATTTTGTGCTTAAAATAAGCTCAAAAAAATAATTGGGCCCATTTGACTTAACTTATCTAAAACAGTTTATAAGCCAAAAAAATAAGTTAGACTACTCTAACTTATTTTTTTTTAGCTTATAAGCTGTTTGCAGCTTATAGATATAAGTCCATCCAAACAGGTTCTATGTCTACTAAAAAAAAATGGATTGACTTTTTTTAAAATCACGTGTCATTTTTTTTTAATTACGAAATAACCTAAATGATTTATTTTTTTAAATTTCATTAGATGGTTCAACTTCCAAAAGATGGTGAATGAATTTTTGTTTCAGGAGAACAGGTATGGTGAAATCTCTAGATCCATCCCACCCCTCTCTCTCTCTCTCTCACTGATGATTAGAACCCGAGAAATCAACAAAGAACAGCTTTTAGTCTCCAGATCTGTATCGTTGTGACTTGTGAGTCTCAGCTCTTAGTCTCCAAATCTGCATCGTTGTGAGTCCCTTTGAACTTTTACTTTTCTATTATTTTATATTTGAGATTTGGAAAGTTAATTTTGTTTGTATAAGTAGAAAAGGAGGTCACAGATGTATTAGAAGATACAGAATCCAAGCTTAAGTTGATGAAGAAAAGAGTGGTGAAGCAGCAACCTATAATCGAATGAAATTTGAAAATCAATATTGTAAGGCTGAAGCCAAACATAGTAAATATATGATGGGGAATTGTTAGATTATGGGTACCCAGTATCCACTTAATCACTTATAGAAGAAGTTAGGCATGAAGGTTGTGAAGCAAAGGGATATCAATTTTTTTTTTCTGGGGTATTTTGGTTCTGGACTCTAATGATGAGTGGATGAAGATTTCATATTAAACGTTATCTAGGCTATTATCATTTTTTGTGTTGGTACATTTCTCAAAATAATTGAAATAACTTTTTTTTTTTAATTGTTGGTGATTTATTTGAAGAGTCTTAATGAAAATTTTACTTTTGTTAAATTTTTAGTAATAAAATTATAAAATTAAAAATACACGAATACGCCCCATAGATCAATAGGATTTACGCCCCATGCTACTAAAACGTCTCGCCTTTCACCCGCCTCTTAAAACACTGATTGTGATATGCTTAGTATAATTGTTTTGCTACCGCTGCAGTGGCTGCTGCTGCTCTCCTCATGCATCCTCTGGTTGACCTTTCTTTTTAGTAATAAGCTAGTAGTGGAAATTTGGTAGAGATTCTTGGAGTAATAACTCAAAAAGGCTTTTTGAAAATTTTAAGAGTAAAATCCCCGATGTTAGAATTTGTGATAAGGATTGTGCTTTAGCGGGATTAAAAATAACTGATGTAAACATTAACATAAACAATATTACTCCCTATATTAGTTGGCCACATTATTATAAATATTTATCCATTTATAAAATTAAGATAATATTAATTAATTTTTTCCTATTTTATCTTAATATTAATTACTCCATTTTTTAAGTAACCAATATTGATTAGAGTGTAATTAATTAAAGAGAGATAAAAATAATATAATAAAAATATATTTTTATATATGAATTCTTAAAGAGCGTATAAATGAAAAAGTAGACAAGTAATATAAAAAGGAGAGAGGATGTTTAAATGAGGTGTAACAATTGTTAGCCCCAACGATTACTTCAATGATGAAAAATTTGAAGCAACAAAAGAATTTTGTTTAATTTTTTTTTTTAAGCAACCACTAAGCAATGCCTAGTGACTTTATTTTATTACTAAACTAGATGGCCCGTGCCCGTGCTCATGCCCAACACTGAAGTTCATTTAGTATAAAACACTTCTAAAGTTGTTGGCTTAGAGTAGAACAAGTTTAGAAACATAGCACTTACAAGAACATTAGTCTTATAGAAATCAGCTTGTGGTAATTTGATTTCCATCCTCCCTTAGTCTTTGATGAGCTAATGATACCACTCAAAAACACCTAAGCTAGCCAATTGCAGAATTAGTCTGATGAAATTATATTCTTGCACACATTCTCATTTTCTCATTGTGGACTCAAATTTCACAGAAGTAAATCAAACGATTCATATTTTGCAGCCCTTAAGAAAAACATACAGGAAATCATGTGAAAACTCAACTACAGCAATCAAAAAGAATATTATAAAGGTGTCAACTATGAAAACCTCACATAGATAAAACTAAGAGTCTGCCGATACATAACTCTCTTGCTTACTGTAAAGGCCTTTGGTGATCAAATTAAGCACTGAAAAGTAGCCTCCGAAAACATTCATTCATTCATTCTTCTTTTTTGGTAGAGATTGAGACCAAGAACCATCTGACCATTCTTTAGACACACATCCATTGGGTCGATTCATGAATCGCCAAGGCAAGATTTTGCACCCTCCCCATCATAAAGCTTAAGTGATGATATACAATATTGTCCTATCCGAGCAGCAAAAATTTGCGTCGAAGACAGGCCATGCACATGTAGACCAATCTGTCAAACCACCATTGTAATGCTACTACCTCCCTTTCTAGCTAGGATTCTTTCCCAGCTTCTATCTTGCTGTCGTGATTTCTGGTGGTCGAGTTATTGCGGTTTCTTTCTTTTTCCTGTTTGAAGTTACTTCTTGAATTTGCTTACCAGGCTGACGGTAACCCCGCTGTGTCATGTACAAGAAATGATCAAGCAAAATGGATAGGATAATTGAGTTAAATTACCTCTATTCTCAAGCATATGGTACTTTCCTTGGTCTAAGGATATTTAGTTCCTCAATCTTCGCTAAACTTGGCATTCCCACAATATCTCAACTACACATGCATTATGCAATAAATGGGCTGTGACACTATTAGTTGATGACCGACGACACTGTTTACAAGCATCTAACCCTCATCTGTTTTTAGCACAGAAGAGGAATGACCCTGCAGAAATCAAATAGATACTTGAGATTTGAGTATTGAGATTCACCAGTTCAAGTTTAAATCATAATAATGGAACATTTACGGAACACCAGCAGACATAGATCTCGTGCCAAATACAATAACGGACTATGAAGCCCCTACACCATATTTAAAGTTCATTTTCAAACTAAAGATGAAGGTTGAGCCCATGACCTCCACCAAAAAGGGACCAACATTACAAAGTACCACTGTAAGAGAGTACTTGTATGAGTTTAGACTCGAAACGGAAGTTTGACAAATACGTCAGCAAGCTGATTAGCATAGTCAATGCGCAATGCTTTCCTCCTTTTTAAGAGAAAAGGATAAGTCAAAATTCTACAACTCCCAACAGGGCAATCTTGAAGGATCTTTATATATCAATAGTTTCTGTTTATCTTTATGACCCAAGGAGAACTACTATCCTTATGACCAAACAAGAATCAACTTCTTACCTCTCGAGCGATAGTTCAAGCCTAGTTTTATTAAGACAAAATAAAGCAACATTATGGAGGCACTGATGCACTTTCCTAAACCAGAAACTAAATACTAATTCAAGGGAGACACAAGGTTAATTGTGTACTCCCTCCGTCTCAAAATATTTTTCGTCCTTACTAAAAATACTTGTCTCAAAATATTTGGCGTTTTATTTAACCAATATAAAATTAAGTAGATTTTTCCTATTTTACCCTTGTATTAATTAGCAACATTTAAGAGGTTCTCACCATTGATGGAGTAAACATTTACTGAGGAGAGATTACATGATGAAATATGTTAAGGGTAAAACAGTTAAAATACTACCCTTATAAATGCTTTCTTAGTGGTCGTGTCAATGAAAAAAGCGATAAATATTTTGAGACGGACGGAGTAGTAGACTACAGATGCTGGATTATGATGTTCAAGAGAAAAGGACAAGCTGAATTCTACAACTCCCCATGAGGAGAATGTCTGATCTTTATTTAAGAATAGTTTATGTTTTAAGAACTCCAGCAACAGGAAATCATTACCTTTAGCAATTTTTTGCATTATTTGGGATAACTGTTTCCGGACATCTGTCACAAACACCATCTGACATACCTATAATTGTTATATTTATCAAAATATTTTCCCATCTCACTTCGGTCAATTAGCAATATATTTTTTCTGTAGACCTCAAAATTAATAGAATCTCCTTATGTCCAGAGGCACAACAAGTAAAAAAGATTTAACATACTTCAAATAACGGTGAAAGCCGGTAGTACTGGATAGATATATTTGAATGACGCTTTTATGGAACAGTAAAATACCTATAAATTGTTCTCTTTACACAGTCTGTGCTGTAGTCAGCCTGCTACCATTTCTGACAAAGTTGGAGTAACAGGATGCGATCACCCAAGCCGAGCAAGCTAGGGGAAGAGTAGAAGAAACTTGCAAATTCTTACTTTTCCAACCTTAAATTGCATAAAAGGACATTGGCCCTCTTGAAGAAGCTGATCAAAATTAATTGCATTGATGCTAGTGATTCTTAAAACTTATGCTCCCTGATTGTTAAGGGAGAACCAACTTAAAGTTACCTTGCACGCGCTCATTTATGGAAAAAGTTACTTAGCTCTCATTTACAGGTTCTCATTAAATCTCAAGATCTCATGTCTCTTCAAAGACTTAGGAAGAAGTGTTCTCTTCTCCTACCTCTCTTGGTTTGGTTAAATTCCATTTAATTGGGGAAGAGTTGAAACTTGAAAGGAAAAATTGAAAAAAAGAGTGGATAAGAATATTCATTATATTCAACTTTGTTCAGGCTTTCTTTGCCATTCTTAAATTCTAGCTATTGGTATCTAAGACATTTTTTTATTTTGAAGGTCAAATTGGGCTGTTCCAATAGGTGATTAATCACCTATTGGATACCAACAGCTAGAATTTAAGAATGGCAAAGAAAGCCTGAACAAAGTTGAATATAATGAATATTCTTATCCACTCTTTTTTTCAATTTTTCCTTTCAAGTTTCAACTCCTCCCCAATTAAATGGAATTTAACCAAACCAAGCAAGGTAGGAGAAGAGAACACTTCTTCCTAAGTCTTTGAAGAGACATGAGATCTTGAGATTTAATGAGAACCTGTAAATGAGAGCTAAGTAACCTTTTCCATAAATGAGCGCGTGCAAGGTAACTTCAAGTTGGTTCTCCCTTAACAATCAGGGAGCATAAGTTTTAAACTAATAGAAAGGCAATTATAGATTAATAATTATTTCCTAACAGCAATATATCTACAGGAATTAGAAAAGAACGATCATGCTAAAAGTTTATGTATTTGAAATGTGACAGAGAGAATATAAAATGTTAAACTTAAATCAAATATCTGCTATTTTTCTTGTTAGCAATGGATAAAACTTCTCATTGTCTTTACTTGTAAACAATTCTCAAGATAACATTTCGGGTCCTATTTTACAAATGAAGTAATCTTGCTTGTGTGAAGACCACTAAAACGCTAAAAATCTGTACATTATTTTATCTCTCGAAACAGGCATCTACTGAGTATTGGATCCTTCATAGATGATGGCATAAACAAAGCTGTAAGTATGGCTGTCTAAAATTTCTTCTGGATTGGCTCCTAGTTAACAGGAGTGTTTTTATTGCCATAAGCCAGTGCTGTCGTCACAAGGAATCCTTTGCAATTTTGCATGTATTCAAGTTGTACACTATCCTCATACTACATAACAACAGAACAAAATGATTAAAATCGTAGAAATATTTGATACCAGGAAGAAGACACATTAAGTTGTACCTGACTATATTTGAAAGATGTTAATGTTTCATGTAGCATAATAATTTCAAGAATACTAACATTCCTTCGCCCCAATAAGATATCTCAATTTCTACAACACGCATTGTTTCCATTAGTTAGCAAGTAACAAAAAGGTTGTATTGACTTTTCCAGAGTTAGTAGCGATTTTGGGACCAATTCTTCAGTTTTAGAAAATAGAAGGATCAAATAGAATACAAAGATCATGCCTCTGGAACTGAAAATTGTACCTAAGACCATAAGCTCTGGTGTCACGCTCGCTGTAATCAAATCTGCAAAAAGATTATTTCATGTAATGAAGCTGCAAGCGCACACTTTAAGTTGCATCTTATGAAAGTAAAAGGAGAGGGGGAATTACTTGTCAACATCTATTCCACTTCGCCCATTAGCAACAATGTCATACAAGAACTGCTTCTCTTTCAAGCTCTGTATAGCAAGTCATTATAAAGAGAAAATATTCAGCACATGTTTTCAAATATTAGGTACTCCCTCCGTACCAATTTAAGGGACTTACTTTCCTTTTTGGTATTTTCCAAAAAGAGTGCCTCTTTCTATATTTAGTAGGTTGACAATTCAAACATCCTACATGACAAGTTTATAATCACAAGATAAAATGATATTTCAGAAGTCTCTCTTTATTTCTTAAACTTCGTGCCTAGTACACTTAAAATGGGACGGAAGGAGTATTTAATATCTTAACATATTCACTGAAATCATCCCATTAAAAATACTTACCAGTGATTTACCTTTCTCAAAAGCAACTATCATTCCCCGTGTATAAAAGAAGAGAGATTCAATACCATTCAAAGGATAGTCAAAGGTGGAGCTTGAAAGCAAAACTACCCCCAGAATTCAAAATTAAATTCCACAGCATACCGAAAAGGTCATGATAATGATCAGTGTGAAAAGTTGTCAATCTTACATGATATAATTTTGAAAGCATGACGCACAGCTCAAGAAGAAGAAATTCCAAATCCATAGTAAATTATAGCTTAAAGAAAGATAAATTTAGAGCGAAAATCTGATTTAACAGATGTAAAAAGGCATCATAAGTTAACATGTGTTCTTTTAATCCAAACCTTTACTTTCTTCAAACAGTCAGAATCAACATCATTCCATGATCATCACAATGTAGTCTATCATGTTCAAAGACATATCTTCTTGGGACCTGAAATTTTTTTATTCCATTAAGTGGTTAAATATATAGAAAAACTAAGATAATGAATATAAATCTATTCAATCTGTATCAGTTTTTACTTTCCACAAAACTGCGCGTGATAGAACGAAGCTAAAGTGGATATATACAAAAATTGACCAAACATATAAAGTGCCAGTTGATCGTGACAGGTGAACAAGTAGCATTGGCATGCAGAAGAGAATAAAGAAATAGAAAAATAAAGATTCTTTTATAAAACCAATTCAGAAACATACATTAACAAAAATAGTATAGCAAACTGGGATTTACACATGCAACATCAGTGTGTTTAGCGGTTGGGCAAGCGTGGTAATGACTTCCACAACAGAGAAAAATAACCTACTCTGAGTACTTTACACTGTCTCACTCTGCATTTCAATATATTTTGTTCTGAGCCTGTACGCAATCTTCCTCCTTCAACAATCCGTCTTCCGTCTTGATAAAGAAATCACACTTGAAATCATTTTCACCGTTAAAGCTCCTACAAATTTGGAGGAGAACTTTTTGCGACCCAAAAGATATCGAAAAGTAACTCCAATCTATAACTCAAAAATCCTCAATTATCATTCAATAATTGAAAAAATGGAACCTGATGAGCATAAGTGGTGCGAATAGTGTGGAATCAGCTGGGATAAGATCAGTGAGCCACGACCTTGTAATCCCAGTGGCAACACAATTGATCATGAACACATTCAGCAATATCAAACATTAAAATGAATGAGAAAAGAGAGAGAAAAGGAAGTGAAAAATTGAAAAGTGAGTGTAAGACCTTCCATGTTTAGAACCTCTACAAGGCTCTATTGAGAAGCACTGAAAGGAAGCTACTCGTATGTACTACGGGTTTGCACAATTCAAAGAAGTAAAATTACCAGTATGCCCTTCGTCGTACCACCCGACTTACACTTATTATATAGTTAAATAAATAAAAGAGTCTCTTTACAATATGTTTCGACAGAAACATCTGGAACCAACAAAACAAAAGATCAAAAATAACTAGCTAGATCCAAGAACTAAGAACAGAGACAAAGAGCCCGTTTGGATTGACTTATAAGTTGCTTATAAGCTGTTTTCAGCTTTTTTAAGTGTTTGACTGGTCAGTTTAAAATCATTTTGTGGTTAAAATAAGCTCAAAAAAATAATTAGATCCATTTGACTTAGCTTATCTAAAGCAGCTTATAAGCTCAAAACAGCTTATAAGCAAAAAATAAAATAAGTTAGACTACCAATTTTTTTTTTTTTTAGCTTATAAGCTGCAAACAGCTTATACCAACAGGCTCAAAATCTCTTCTCACATCAACTCAGTCTCCTAGCTTAGCAATCAGGTATGATTCTCACCCATTTTCATTCCTGTCAATTTTTGTACGAACTGAACTGAAGAAAAGTAAATGGTGTATAATTTTGATTCTTCCAACTGAAAACCTAGCTTGAAGATCTGTTGTGTTGAATCAACTCTTTTGAGCTTTGTCTGTTCCTCTCCTCCATTGTTGATGTGCTTTGAAATCTCTAACCTTTACCCACTTCTCAAATTGATTTGATAACTTAAGTATTCTGTCCTGTTGATTGTTAGATCTTGTTTGTCTTGAGTAAGTAGCATTCTTAAGCCCGTGATTGGCCCCATTAATATGTCCCTCAAGCTCTCACCAGAGACATGATTATCAACCACACTAAGATTATCTCTAGGCTTTACAATTGAACTAAATAAACAAGACTTACTTTCTCTTTAATCAACAGGCTACTTGAGTTTAAAAAATTATCCATTCTCCTTTATTGACCCGCCCTTCATCATCATCATCGCTTCTTTCATGAAAAAAAAAATATATAAGCAAAAACACACCCAAATAATGAAACCCAAAATCCACCAATGATTTCACCTTTAAATCCAACTCCGATTCTTCAAATATCCTTTGCGTCGTTCAATCAGTAAGATATCTAAGCATGGTTTTTTCTGTATTTTTTTATTCCTCTTTAGGTTTTATCTTCAGTTGTTTGGCTGACTACCAACTGATTTGTCAATGTGTTTATACTTGTGTGATATATAATTCAATGGCTTAGTTTCTGCCACATATTTTTGTATAGCTGAGTAATAGTAATTAGTAGTACCAAATTTATACGTATGGTGAATTTAAATGTTACCCATTATTGATTGTCTGTTCTGCCTCTCTTTTATATGAGCTGGTTATGAGTATATAGATTTTACCAAAAGAAACCCAGCAGTTTGGTTCTTCAATGGTGTTTTTCCAGTAATTCTAGCAACAATAACTTAAATCGAATTTGAAGCTCTTAGCTTCGAATCCTCGAAAAAGTGGTCTTGAAATTCTTCTCAAAACAGTGACGATGCACAAATTTTAGCTGAAACAATCAAATTCAAATGAGATTTCAGTTCGGAGATTCAAACAATGTCAAAATTTTGCCTTTTTTTTTTTTAATTTGATGAAAAATTAAAAGAAAATACCAAGAATCGGAGTTGGATTTAAAGGTGAAATATTAGGTGGGTTTTGGGTTTCATTATTTGGGTGTATTTTTGCTTCTTTTTATTTTCTTCTCCATGAAAGAAAGCTTCAAAGCTTGATGATGATGACGACGATGATGATAGGCAGGTCGGGGTGGGTCAACAAAGGAGAATGGGTAATTTTTTTGAAATCGGATAATGAAGAGGATTTGAGATTTCTAGCCAAATAGGGGGGGGGGGGTAGTTAAGGATATTTTTGTTCACAATACAAGGAAAAATGAATTATCTACTTATGGCAGTAGGTTCTTTCCCACGGTGTTCAAAAGTCAAAAACACTTTTTTTGGCGCAAACACCTCAAATATATATATTAAAAAAAATGGTTTTAGCTTCTTATAAGTTTGTTTAGATTACATTAGTTTTAATAGTGTTAAAAGGTACTTTTTGTTAGTTGAACCACATGCACTAAAGTTTTGCAAACTTAGGGAACTTAAGGGACTATTTATGCTCTAAGTTATAAATAGGGGGTCATCTAAAGCCTACTCACAAAAGTAAGGGACTATGTTGGACTTCTCCTTTTTATTTTCTCCTAAAATACATATCGGAAAATTGTGATACACAGAGAGATCAGAAAGATATTGAACGGAAAATTAATACAACAATAGGATTTTGCAGTGAATTGAAACTTCCATTAAAAAGCTTATTCATCTTTATTTTTGTAACTTTCTTTTCTTTCTTGAGAATGATTTGAATTACTCCTTCATTCAAAATTGGCAATGTATTGAAAATTTTACCTTATTGGCCAAGAAATCCTCAAAAATATCACCCCCTCCGTCCAATTTAATTGTCTTAGTTTGACTAGGTATGGAGTTTTAAGAAAGTAAAGATTGACTTTTGAATCTTGTAGTCTTAAACTAAAGATACATTGAATCTACCAAAATGCTCTTTAAATCTTGTGGTTATAAATTTGTCATGTAAAATGTTTGAATTGTCTAACTTACTGAATATAGAAAGTGACACCCTTTTGGGAACAAACCAAAAAAGAAAGCAAGACACTTAAATTGGGACGGAAAGAGTACTACGTAAGAAGGCCTGTAAATGGGAAAAAGATCCATTCTTGATGGATATTTAGATGTAATTCTGCAAAATTAGGGAATATCCTATGTAACAGCAGTTAAGATAACAAATTAACTCATATGCTTTAAAGGGCATTACTATCAAGGTTTATTGGTTTTATATCTAAGTGGTAACTAGCAAATGGACTAACAAATGTAAGCTTCTTTGTTGGATGTTGATATTGAGAGACTATGTTCTCTAAGGTCAATGAATAAAAAAAACAGATCTTGTTTTGTCAGTTCCCTTAATTTTTGAGCCTAGAGGGTTGTATTTTATAAAAAGGATGCTCTTTTCTATATGTTTTGTAACTTTCTTTTCTTTCTTGAAATTGAATTGAGTGTTTTGCTTTTTCTAATCTGAAAAATGCATCGAATTACTCCTCTCTCATTCAGAATTACAATATATTGATTTTTTCCCCCTTATTGGTCAAATATAACTCCATCAGATGATGAGGTGTATATTATCCTAAAAGCATTTGTATATGATATATACAAATACTATGGAAGGTCGGGGTGGGGGTGAAGATGAGGTGTGTTGGAGGGTGGGGAGGACACAGTCAATGTGGAATGCCACTTGTGGAACTTGTTTTCCCTACATCCACTAGGGAAGTCATTTTCCGCATTTTTAAGGAGCTTGTTTTCCTAGAGAAAATGTTTTCCAAAAATTTTGACCAACCGCGCATGGGAAAATTGGAAAAATACAAACCGGAAACACACTTTGTCTTTACTTTAAGAAAACGTAGAGTATATCATTTGGGATAAATTTGTGACCTGAGAAACTGCTCCGGCTACTAAAATAGAAGCGCAGATCTGATATTGTGCTTCTTATGCTGGTCATTTACTCATTTTGTTGTCTAACAGTCTTGAGCTTTAGCACGTCTATAGTGATATGCTTTACTATTGTCATATAAGTTATAATCATACTTCTGCTCCACAACAAACATGGACTTCCTAATGTTGCGGGGTTTTTTTTTTTTTTTTTTTTTTTCACTTTGCACGAATGATTGATTGTTACGTAATTTTCAGGCAAATGAGGCGTAGTCTTGAAATTTGGAAAATGGGCACTGTCAATTACCTGGAGGCGCTGAAGCTGCAAGAGAAGCTGGCATCTGATAGAAAAGCTCTTAAAATCACTGATACCCTATTATCTCTACAACATCCACTGACATATAGAGTTGGCAAAAGGGAAACAATTCATAATCTACTCATTCCTGATTCAGAGCTCAAAGCCATTGGGGCAGAACTTCACTATACACAAAGAGGAGGTGACATTACTTTTCACGGTCCTCACCAAGCGATCTTGTATCCCATTGTTTCGTTGCGCCATATCGGTTTGGGGGCTCGAAAATATGTCGAGAAGCTTGAGCTAACCATGATTGAATTGGCATCTATGTATGGTGTGAAAGCACAGGTTGGAAATAAATGCGAAACTGGGGTTTGGGTTGAGGACAGAAAAATTGGCGCAATTGGAGTTAGAATTTCATCTGGGATTACATCTCATGGATTAGCATTCAATATGGATCCTGATTTAGACTACTTTAAACATATTGTGCCTTGTGGGATTGTGGATAAAGATGTTACATCTTTGAGGAAAGAGGCAGATGTAGAGCTTCCTGCTGAAGAAGTGATACAAGAGCAGTTGATAGCTTGTTTTGTAAGAATATTTGGGTACAACGATGTCATTTTGAAAGGTAAGTCAGTTTTATGATTTGTTAAGCAATATTGTTGACACTCACTGATACATTATGTGACTTATTTTTGTATAAGTAGACATTGTTCATTTATTGATCAGATTAACATTCTGTATGAATAAGTGATGATTACATCTTCTGAATCACGAGGGAACTTCTCTACATACTTTGCTGAAAGGTTAAAAATGAAATGGCACGAAACGGGGTTCTCTATGAAGTATTTCCCATGTCATTTCTGATGGAACAAGCAGGAGGCCAAGCATTTACAGGAAAGGAGCGGGTAAGATTTCTGAATATTTAGTTACCCTTATAATATAATACAAACTGCAAGTTTGTTTTGGTTCAACTTCTACCGATAATCTCATTCCATTTCTATTATACCTTTCTTCTTGGGACTTGAGTTTAGTGCTCGAGTTATCAATTTATGTTTACTTTTATGAATCAAGATTAAGATTACCTTAATCTAGTGAAAACTTGAAAAACAACAACTATGCCTTAGTCCCAAACAAGTTGGGGTCGACAATATGAACTCTGATCAACCATGTTATGCAGGCATTGGACTTGGTGCCTACGAAGATCCATGAAAGGGCGCCAGTATTCCTTGGTAGTTATTATGACGTGGAGGAGATCAAAAGGCTTTATGCTGCTGAAGAAAAAAACTAATGGATGCATAGTTACCTTCTCTCACTTTACAATTCTTGCTGATGCTCATTACAGCAAATTGCTGGTTGTTTTAAGTCACAAAATCATCAATTATGGCTACAGATGTATCTTGCACATTAGGTTGTTAGCTACTGTGATAATAATACGTGCATATAAATGAGCAATCTGCAGATAATTGTTTTCTGTTTGAATGTATTTATTTATTTCCAAGTGAAGATTAAAGAAGATACTGAAATTCTCAAGAAAAAGTAGACTGGAAAAGAAAGATTCCCAGCTGCTTAGGTTCAAACACTTGGTTTTTGATAAGGAATGCTATTTTCTGTTGCAAGAACACAACTTTCAAGAACTAAGGTTTTTCATTTGGGTTAGCATTAATGCGATTGCATTTCATACAATATTAAAAATCAGGTACTGTGTAGTTTTTGATCCTCTGGATGGATCTTCCAACATTGATTGTGGTGTTTCAATTGGAACAGTATTACTCCACGTTGAGCTATTAATTTTTCATTCACAGGCTTTCAACCAGTATAATTTCTACTTCTTACATGATTTCAAAATGACATAATGCATCTGTCTTATCTAGATCTTTGGGATTTACATGATGAAAGATGTTCATGAGCCAACACTAGATGACGTCTTGCAACCTGGAAAGAATATGCTAGCTGCTGGATACTGCATGTATGGAAGTTCTTGTACGGTACGTATATTTCCTCTTATTGTAATAGATTTGAGAGTGTTGTTAGATTCCACAAACGTAGATCCAAAATTATACGAATTAATATATGATTCTTATTGGAAACTGTTTCGAAGTGTAAATTGCAAGTAACAGTGACAATATCTTTTTTCGGGCTCTGTTGTTTGCAGCTTGTCTTGAGCACTGGAAAAGGTGTTAATGGTTTTACACTTGACCCCTCTCTTGGCGAGTTCATCTTAACTCATCCAGATATCAAGGTAACATTGTTCGTCAACTATTACTTCTATTTAAAGCGTACACGTCTCTCCATACCCACTTAAAATTATCCACCCTTCTGCTATTTGATATTTTGAGTTCTTGACCTTATCTTTTCCTCATAACTCTCATTCCATAGCTGGTCTAGATTTTGTAAATATTATTCTCAGCCCATCAGCATTGCAATTTATGATTTTATATTTGTTTGTTAGATGTTATTTGGATTGATGCATCTTTCTGTTTAGCAAGGTCTTAACATTGCTTCCTACATGCAGATTCCTAGAAAAGGGAAGATTTATTCAGTGAATGAAGGAAATGCCAAGAACTGGAATGGTCCAACATCCAAGTATGCTTAATGAGTTTAATAATCTACATTTCCAGTTTATATGATGTCTTACATTTCTTCGAATTTCAGATATGTGGAGAGCTGCAAGTTCCCCAAGGATGGTTCTCCACCCAAATCCTTAAGATATATTGGAAGGTACTTGAGCTATGTATTGTGAGATTTTAAGTGCTAAATTGCTTAGTGTTTTTTAAAAAAAAATGTATATTGTTGTGGGTTTTGACCGTTATGATTTCATTTCCTTTTGATCAAAGGATTGCATCTTCAAATTCACTGTTCAAGCATTGAATTAACTCCCTAAGATATACACAAAAATAGAGATGAAAAACTTCTGGCGAATTGTCATCTATTGCTAAGAATCATTCCATGATCATTCTGCAGCTCTTATAAGTCAACTAAAGTTCAAAATTTCAAAAGTTAAGAGGTTCATATGAAATGTGCAGACAGGGTTGAATGTATGTCAAACACTTATAAATCAAGCTCTTGACTTGTTTGGTTTGATTGGATGGGTTGGGTTTAACCAGAATGGCTCCTCCTATTTTGAGGGGAACTTTACACAAATAACTGTCCAGATTCATTGTTTACTTTTCCTAGCCAGTATACATAGATTATGCACTGATTATACACATATTATACATCCGCCGGATTATTTTTAGTTTAAGTAGTTGGGTGGGCAGCTATTTTGGTTAATTCTTCTATTTTTTTTGAGTGAGGCATCTATGGCTCTTGTGAATTCTGAAAATCAACAATCATTTGATGTTGGTATCCTGTAATTTCAATTGTTTTTATTGCTAAAGTCCTGCTTAGCAAACCTGATTTAAATGCAAAAGATGGCTTTCTCGGTTGGGTTTGCATATTACTTTGCAGTTGGCCATAATGGTGTGAAGATAAAACAACTTTTGTTTCTATTAGACAAATCTGTGTATATGAACTAATCGTGTTTTGTTAGATGTAAGTTAAATGTTGCCTGATGCAACTACTAATTACCATCTCTTTTTACATGACATACGGAATGTAACTTGCAGCATGGTAGCTGATGTTCATCGTGCATTACTCTATGGAGGTATATTTTTGTACCCAGCTGATAAAAAGAGCCCCAACGGAAAGCTGCGGTAAGTTGTAAACATCTTATGAGTCACGAAGGAACTTCTCAACGATAATTTCTGAGGTTACAAATGATACTGTATGAAACAGGGTTCTCTATGAAGTATTTCCCATGTCATTTCTGATGGAATAAGCAGGAGGCCAAGCATTTACTGGAAAGGAGCGGGTAAGATTTCTGAATATTTGTTTACCACTATAATGAAAGACAAACTGCAAGTTTGTTTTGGTTCCACCTCTAGTTCTTGCCAAAAAAAAAAAAAACTTCCTAGACAAATGAGAAGTGTGGTGGAGCTGACATTCTCATTCCAGTTCTATTGTTCCTTTCTTCATGGGACTTGAGTTTAGTGCTCGAGTTATCAATGGATGTGTACTTTTATGAATCAAGATTAAGATTACCTGAATCTAGTGAAAACTTGAAAAACAACAATTACGCCTTTGTCCCAAACAAGTTGGGGTCAGTTATATGAACTCTGATTGACCATGCTATGCAGGCATTGGACTTAGTTCCTGCGAATATACATGAAAGGCCGCCAGTATTCCTTGGTAGTTATGATGATGTGGAGGAGATCAAAAGGCTTTATGCTACTGAAGAGCAAAACTAATGGATGCACATTTACCTTCGCTCACTTTTACAATTCTTGTTGATGCTCATTACTAATTTCTTGAAGCAGAGCAAATTGCTGGTTGTTACAAGTCACAAAATCATCAATTATGACTACAGATGCATGTTGCACATTAGCTTGTTAGCTACTGTGATAATAATACGTGCATATAAATGAGCAATCTGCAGATAACTGTTTTCTGTTTGAATGTATTTATTTATTTATTTCCAAATGAAGATTAAAGAAGATACTGAAATTTCCAAGAAAACGTAAGCTGGAAAATAGAGACTCCTAGCTGCTAAGGTCAAATACTTTCTTTGAGAATTCACTTTATCTTTTCTGTTTCGCATAAACAGGGTGTATGAACTCGGCACATAATGGGTCTGTCTCTCGACCTTTGTTTCTAAAGCATTTATAAAACAAGTCAATCTGTTGAAGGCAACCAGAAACGAAAGCTAAATATTTTCAATTGGATTTCGCGAACTCGTGGGAACTGTCTTGTTTTCTTAATAACATAAATACCAATTGACTATGAAGAGAAATCAAACTGGGAAAAGGAAAAAGAGGAAGACCTGCTCATTTCAATCAATATTAACCCTTTTATTCTCCAAGCAAATTCCTTAATCCATGTGCCCAAGTTTAAAACATCAATTATTTGGACCAAAGGGAGTATTTTGCTTTTTTATTCTGATTTAGATTGAAGGACTATTGTTATGCAGCGTTTGGACATATCGAATAACTAGAAAAACAAACAAAAATATAGAAGAATCAATCAAACGAGTGGAAGAAACTAATAGATGCTTCAACAGACGATACTTTGTGTCATTCTACATGAACAGAATCAAATTTAATCATACATGAAAACAAGAGAGTTGAGGAACTTTGATTTTCATTTCCAAAAGTTACATTACAATTCAAGCAAAAACAACTAAACCCACCTATGTCCCACTTTCACCATGAACATTACAACACTAATCCAGAACAAAAAATAAATTAAGCCCTTTCACCCCTAATACGCCTAGCTAACTGAATACCCTTAGGCATAATGGTAACTCTCTTAGCATGAATCGCACACAAATTAGTATCCTCAAATAAACCCACCAAATACGCCTCAGCTGCTTCTTGAAGTGCAGCCACAACACTATTCTAGAATCTCAAATTAGTCTTGAAATCCTGTGCTATTTCTCTTACAAGTCTTTGAAACGGTAACTTTCTGATTAAAAGCTCAGTACTCTTCTGGTACTTACGGATCTCACGAAGAGCAACAGTTCCAGGACGGAAACGGTGAGGCTTCTTCACTCCTCTAATTGCTGGTGCTGATTTCCTTGCGACTTTTGTTGCTAATTGTTTTCTTGGTGCTTTTCTTCCTGTCGATTTTCGTGTTGTTTGCTTTGTTCTTGCCATTGATACAAATTTGAAAGATAGCAAAAAAAAAAAAAAATGAAATTTTGGTGCGGAAGAGAGATGTGTATATATAGGTTTGAGGGATGTTTTGGGGGGGATTTTTTTAGAGATTTGTTTGGGGAGGAAAATTTGAAATTTTGGGGAAAGTTTTCGGCGGGTTAGAATGTGGAGTTGTAGATCGTAGGATTTGATTTTAGGAACGGTGAAGATTTGGGTTAGAGGGATGACACGGATTGCGATCCGTGTGCTTTTGAAATGGAAGATTTGAAAGGATCTATTGCTATTTTTTACTTGTAGTTGTAGCATAGACGCTTAACCGTGAGTAATTTTGGGGAATATGAAAGGTTCTTTTTTTAATTCCAAAAAATTATCAAAACAGGCAAATTAATAAATATATATTTCAAATAATTCAATAACAAATATCATATACATGTTGTAAATAATATGGCCGTCCATTTTGTATACTTGGTTACTTGGGCCCAAAGCAATTCCTATATTCCTCCTATAAATAGGAGGTCCATTTGTAGAAATTATATAGACAATGAAATATATCTTAAGTTAAAGATTGAATAATATATCAGCCTCTTTAATTATCTTTGGTGTATTTACTTTACTGCCTTTATTTTATAACACATTATCAGCACGAGACTTTGTCATCTCGAGCAAATACTCTGAAGGCCTCAAATGTATTGACTTTCTTTTTCTTAATTAACGGCAAATATTTCTAAACGTGAATTTGTTGCCTTAGATATATCTGGCAACCTGTCTTGGGTTCTTGATGCCGAAATTCATCTTGATCTTGATGCGATGAGTCTGGCAGACACCATCAACGATAAAAATCACGCATCGAATCAAGACCATGCTAAGGCAATGATATTCCTCCGCCATCACCTTGATGAGAGCTTGAAAATGGAATATCTCACTGTTAAAGATCCTCTTATGTTGTGGAATAATTTGAAAGATAGATATGACCACCTGAAGATGGTTGTGCTTCAACAAGCACGTTTTGATTGAATCGATTTAAGGCTACAAGATTTTAAATCTATTTGTGCGTATAATTTTGCCATGTTTAAAATTATTTCTCAGTTGAAATTATGTGGTGAAAATATCCCTGATCATGATATGCTGGCGAAAACATTCTCCACTTTTCCTGCCTCGAGTATGCTCCTACAGCAGCAATACCGAGAAATGAGGTTCAAGAAATATTTTGAACTAATCTCACATCTTCTAGTGGTTGAGCAACATAATGAATTATTAATGAAAAATCATGAAAGCCGACCTACTGGTACTATCCCATTCCTTGAAGTGAATGAGGCAAATTTTCACCATTCTAGGTGTAGAAGAGGTCGTGGTCATGACCATGGTCGAGGAAGAAATTTTAATCATGATTCTCGTCTTGCACCAAATAATATCCTTTACCACCAGCAGTGTAAAAAGAAGGATGAAAAACATGAAGCTGTGTAAAAGAAAGATTTAGAAAATAAATGCTATCGATGCGGAGGAAAGGGGCATTGGTCACGTACCTGTCGTATGCCAAAACATCTAGTTGAGATTTATCAAGCCTCCCTCAAAAAGGCAGCAAAATAATGCCGAAGCAAATTTTATTTCTAAAGATAATGTTGAGCCCATGCATCTAGATGTGACAGATTTCTTTGAATCCCTGAAGAAAAAATAGATCATTTGAGTGGTGATGGATCCGTAATAATTTAGATATTGTTACTATTAGCTATAATGGTTATGTTTTCATAGTTATGTGAATAAAGTTTGTGTAATGCTTTGTTTAATAATAATATCTACTTTAATGTTCACTTTGTCTATTCTTTTATTTTGAAAAATATATGGAAATTTCTCAAATATTGTTTGGATCAATGACCAATCATGAAGATATTTGTGTGATAGATAGTGGAACAACGCATGCCATATTCAAAGATAAGAAATACTTTTCTCACTTGCTTAGAAAAAAGGGAAATATTAGTACAATTTCTGGCAATTTGAAATTGATTGAAGGCTCCGGAAGAGTTAATATATTTCTGCCTAAGGGGACGAAACTTGTTATAGAAGATGCTATTCTCTTCTAAATCCCCAAGAAACTTGTTAAGTTTCAAAGATATCCGTCGTAATGGGTATCACGTTGAGACATTAAACGAAATAAATGATGAATATCTTGTCATTACAAAGAATGTCTCCGACCAGAAATATGTTTTGGAGAAATTACCAACTTCGTCTTCTGCTTGTATTATGCAAAAATTAGTACAATTGAAGCACACTCGATCGTAAACCATAAGTTTAATGATTCAAGTACTTTTGTGCTTTGGCATGACCGAATAGGTCACCTTGGATCAATAATGATGAAACGAATTATTGAAAATTCAAATGGACATCCACTTAAGAACCTGAAGATTCTTGAAAGTGGTAAATTTTCATGTATCAGGAAATTGATAGCTATGCCATCTCCAATGAAAGTTAACATTGAATCTCCTACCGTTCTAGAGCGTATACATATGTGGACCTTTTCATCCACCTTTTGGGTCATTCAGATATTTTATGGTCCTAATAGACGCATCTTCAAGATGGTCTCATGTGTGCCTCTTATCGTCTCGCAACCTGGTGTTTGCGAAATTATTGGCACAAATAATACGCTCAAGGGCGCAGTTCCCAGATTATGCCATTAAGGCTATACGCCTTGATAATGCCGGAGAATTTACATCCCAAGCTTTTGATGATTATTGTTTATCAGTTGGGATAAGAGTTCAACATCCTGTAGTTCATGTTCATACCCAAAATGACCTTGCTGAGTCATTTATTAAACGACTACAATTGATAGCAAGACCATTACTTATGAAAACACGGTTGCCAACTACCGTTTGGGGTCATGCTATTTTACAAGCAGCATCTCTTATTCGTCTCAGACCGACTCATTATAATAAATACTCCCCGTCATAATTAGTATTTGGTCATGAACCAAATATTGATCATCTCCGAATCTCTGATTGTGTTGTATATGTACCGGTAGCACCATCACAACGCACTAAGATGGGCCCCCAAAGAAGGTTAGGAATATATGTTGGGTTTGAATCACCCTCTATTATTCGCTACCTTGAGCCATTAATGAGAGATTTATTCACTGCTCGATTTGCAGATTGTCGATTTGTTGAAATAAATTTCCCACAATTAGGGAGAGAGAGAAAAGAAATATACTAGTGTCGTGGCCTTTGAATCTCATACACGCCTGAAGTGTGGTAGGCCATTGGGTTCTAAGGTTAAAAATCCTAGAAAAGAAATATGAAAAATGATCAGAATGACACTATGAAATAATATCATGAAGATGTTCAAGATCTGATTAATCTTGATACTCCTGAAGATATCAAGGAACCCAAGACACAAGTGAGTAAAGAACTATATTAAGTTCTTCTGGTGATGGTATAGATTTGAATCGATCGAAGATTATGGTGAATAATGTTTTTGCATATAATATTGCACTAAATGTTATGAAAGATATTGAGGACCAGGAACCTCAATCTGTCGAAGAATGTCGACGAAGATATGATTGGCTACAATGGCAAGGTGAAGTTCAATCAGAATTGAATTCACTTGCTAAACGTGAGGTTTTTGGACCGGTAGTCCAAACTTCTAATGGTGTAAAACCAGTTGGCCACAAATGGGTCTTTGTACGGAAAAGGTATGAGAGAAATGAAATTGCGAGATACAAGGCACGCCTTGTTGCACAAGGATTCTCTCAATGGCCCGACATCGACTATGAAGAAACATATTCATCAGTTATGGATGGCATAACATTTCGATATCTCATCAGTTTAGCTGTACATGAAAACATTGAAATACATCTGATGGATGTGGTTACAACTTACCTTTATGGCTTGCTTGATAATGAAATCTATATGAAAATTCCCGAAGGATTTAAAATGCCTGAAGCAATTAGTTCAAAGTCTAGGGAGATGTATTCAATCAGATTACAAAGATCATTATATGGTTTAAAACAGGCGCATGTGGTATAATCACCTCAGTGAGTACTTGATAAATGAAGGTTATATAAATGATACCATTTGTCCATGTGTTTTTATTAAGAAAACAAAATCAGAGTTTGCTATACTTGCTGTTTATGTTGATTATATAGACCTAATTGGAACTCTAGAAGAGCTCCAAAAAGCGATTGAATATTTAAAGAAAGAATTTGAGATGAAAGATCTCGGAAAAATAAAACTTTGTCTTGGTTTGCAGGTTGAACATTTAGCAGACGGGATCTTTATCCATCAATCTTCTTATACCTAAAAGGTTTTAAAATGATTTTACATGGACAATGTGCATCCTTTAGGCACTCCAATGGTTGTTCACTCACTTGAAGTGAGTAAAGATTAGTTTCGACCTCAGGAAGAAAATGAAGAGCTTCTTGGTCCTGAAGTACCATATCTTAGTGCAATTGGTGCACTAGTGTATCTTGCTAACGCTACAAGACCTGACATAATGTTCGCTATTAATTTGCTAGCAAGATAGAGCTCTTCTCCTACACAAAGACATTGGAACGGAGTTAAGCATATATTGCGATATTTGAAGGAAACTAGCGATATAGGTCTGTTTTATGCTAACATTGGTAGTACAGATCTTGTGGGTTATCCAGACGCAGGTTATTTATCTGATCCACATAAAGCTCGATCTCAAACAGGCTATCTGTTTACATGCAGAGGTATTGTTATATCACGGCGATCTACAAAGCAGTCCATTGTTGCTACTTCTTCAAATCATGCTAAGTTAATAGCTATTCACGAAGCAAGTAGAGAATTTGTGTGGTTGAGATCAGTGATACATTTCATCAGAGAAAGATGTGGCTTGAAGTGTGCTACAAAAAGACCCACAGTATTATATGAAGACGATGCTACAAGCATAACTCAATTAAAAGAAGGCTTCATAAAAGGAGATAGAATGAAACACATTTCACCAAAGTTACATTACAATTCAAGAAAAAACAACTAAACCCACCTATCTCCCACTTTCACCATGAACATTACAACACTAATCCAGAACAAAAAATTAATTAAGCCCTTTCACCCCTAATATGCCTAGCTAACTGAATATCCTTAGCCATAATGGTAACTCTCTTAGCATGAATCGCACACAAATTAGTATCCTCAAATAAATCCACCAAATACGCCTCAGCTGCTTCTTGAAGTGCAGCCACAACACTACTCTGGAACCTCAAATCAGTCTTGAAATCATGTGCTATTTCTCTTAAAAGTATTTGAAACGGTAAATTTCTGATTAAAAGCTCAGTACTCTTCTGGTACTTACGGATCTCACGAAGAGCAACAGTTCCAGGATGGAAACGGTGAGGCTTCTTCACTCCTCCAGTAGCTGGTGCTGATTTCCTTGCGGCTTTTGTTGCTAATTGTTTTCTTGGTGCTTTTCCTCCTGTCGATTTTCGTGTTGTTTGCTTTGTTCTTGCCATTGATACAAAATTGAAAGATAGCAAAATAGCTGAATATATTATTATTTTTGTATGGAAATAGAGAGGATTTGTTGTGATTTTTGGTGTGGAAGAGAGATGTATGTGTATACATAGGTCAGATGAATGTATTTGCGGGAGGTGAAAATTTGAAATTTTATTGAATATTTTGGTTGGAGCGAAAGTGAACCGTTGATTGTGTAGAAATGGACGGTGATAGATTGGTTTAAGATGAATGACGCGGATTGCGATCCATGTGCTTATGCTCTGTGCTAATGCTTTTATCTGTCTCTCTCATTTTTATGTGCAAAAATTATTTTTCTTTTTCATTTTCCTCTAAGGGAAAATACATAAATACCCCCCAACGTATACTCGGATTAATTATGACGCACCCAATCTTTGCAGGCGACCTATTACCCCCCGGCCTTATTTTTTCTGTATTTTTGTACCCTTTTTCGGCTGACGTGGCATAAAAAAAATTTGATGCCCAGTTGCACAGTGGAGAGTGTTGCACACTCTCCGCCACATTGGCGCCACGTCACTGCCACATCTTCTTCTTCTTCTTCTTCTTCTTCTTCTTCTTCTTCTTCTTCTTCTTCTTCTTCATTTCAAGAAATCAATCAACCCATTTTCCTTCATTAAGACACACACATTCAATTTTATCATCAATCATAAAAAACTTATTTTCAAGAAATCAGCCAACCCATTTTCTTCCTCCATTAACACACACACATTCAATTTCATCATCAATCATAAATGTCTTTTCAAGAAATCAACCAACCCGTTTTCTTCATCCATTAAGTTGAGGGTGCATTTGACTATTTTCTCAAATAAACAATGAAGAAATTGCACGAACTGCCACAAATATTGCTTTGCTTTATTTCTTCAAAATAAGCAATGAAGAAATTGTACGAACTGCCTTTCAAATGGACTTTTAAAAGGTATGAAGAAATTGCACGAACTGCCCTTCAAATGGACTGGTTGATTTAAAATGTTTATTGCACGAACTACCCTTCATTGTTTATTTCCTCAAAATAAACAATGAAGAAATTGCACGAACTGCCTTTCAAATGGACTGGTTTCCCTTCAATGTGTGTGTGTTAATGGAGGAAGAAAATGAGTCGAATGTGTGTGTTTTAATGGAGGAAGAATATGGGTTGATTGATTTCTTGAAAATAAGATTTTTATGATTGATGATGAAATTGAATGTGTGTGTGTTAATGGAGGAAAATGGGTTTATTTCTTGATTTCTTGAAGAAGAAGAAGAAGAAGAAGAAGAAGAAGAAGAAGAAGAAGAAGAAGAAGAAGACGACATGGCAGTGACGTGACACTGATGTGGCGCCAATGTGGCAAAGAGTGTGCAACACTCTCCACTGTGCAACTGGGCATCAAATCTTTTTGTGCCACGTCAGCCGAAAAAGGGTACAAAAATACAGAAAAAATAAGGCCAGGGGGGTAATAGGTCACCCACAAAGGTTGAGTGCGTCATAATTAATCCGAATATACGTTGGGGGGGGGGGGTATTTATGTATTTTCACTTACTCTAACATACTCATTCGTGCTAAAATTTTTATGGAAAAGGGTAAAAAACACCCTTCTACTTTGAAAAAAGGGTTAAACATATTCCCATTACAAATTTGGGTCAAAAACATTGCTCCCCTCATTAAAGTTTTCAAATATACGATTCATTTTTAAATTTGTTAACGGAAATCTCCAAAATAACCCGATTCATTTTTAAATTTGTTCCATTTAAACCCAACCCAACTAAATAAAAAACTCATATGGGTTACCCGCTCCTGTGCTTAGTGGCTCTAAATGTAGAACTCGAGATCAAGTTGGTCGCATATGGATTTTTTTTGTAGTTGGGTCAGGTTTAAATGGAGCGGTTTAAAAATGAAATCCGGTTATTTTGGGGGATTTGGGGATTTCCGTTAAGATAGAGGTATATTTGAAAACTTTAATGACAGGAGGGGTATTTTTTATCCAAATTTGTAGCAGAGGATATTAAATTAACTAATGTTCGGTGTGAATTCGAACATAAAAAATCTTTAATTATTTTGAAATAAAACTTACATATTTGGAAACTACATAAAAAGTACTTCTAGTCACAATAATTTACAATTCAAAATATTTCAAAAGTATCTGAAAAATTATGCTGAAAATATATATTCTTTAACTCTCTAAATAGTAACTAAGACAGTCTTTTTTAGACGAAGGGAGTACAAAACTCATTCTTCTTTTTGTACCAAAATGACTTTCCAAAAATGATCCTTATGTCAAACTTGTATTTTATATTGGCACTCATGTACTAAATGGACACTAAGGGTGTGTTCGGTATGAAGGAAAATGTTTTCTTGGAAAATGTGTTCTTGAAAAATAAGTGAATTTCTTCTTATTTAATGTTCGTTTAGTTGGTAGAAAATATTTTCAGGAAAATACCCACCCAAGCCCCCACAACTCCACCCCAACCCCACCCTCACGCCCCCAACCCCAATTTTTTTTTGAAGTATTTAATTTTTTTCTGAATTTCCTAAACCACCACATCCCCGCTCCCCCCCCCCCCCCAATGTGGACCCATACCACACCAACCCCCACAATCAGCCACCCCCCACCCTCAATTTCTTTTGGAGGGGGTGGTGGGGTGTCGAGAAAGGGGGAATGGGGGTGGGGCAAAAAACCAAAAAAAAAATTCAAAACTTTTTTTTCAAATCAAAATTAATTTTTTTTGGGGGAGGGTGGGGGGGGGGGGGGGGGGGGGGTTGGGGTGAGACAGGGAGTGGGGTAGTGCAAAAAACAAAAAAAAAATCAAAACTTTTTTTCAAAACAATTTTTTTTGGGAGGGGGTGGGGTGGGGTTTTTTTTGGGTGGGCTGGGGGTGGTGCAAAAAATCAAAAAAAAATAATTCAAAACTTTGTTTTCAAAGTGAATATTAATTTGGGGGGTGGGGTGGGGTGGTGCAAAAAATAAAAAAAAAATCAAAACTTTTCTTTCAAAACAAAATTAATTTTTTTTGGGAGGGGGTAAGGTGGGCTGAGGGCAGGAGTGGGGTGGGGTGGTGCAAAAAACGAAAAACAAAAAAAAATTCAAAACTTTGTTTTCAAAACAAAATTAATTTTTTTTTGGGAAGGGGTTGGGGGTGGGTGGGGTGAGGATGGGGTAGGGGTGGAGTGAGGGTGGGGTTTGATTGCGGGTGGGGGTAGGGTGGGAGTGGTTGGGGGGTGGATTGGGTGGTTGTTGGAATGCACTTATAGACTTGTTTTCCCTATTTTTATTAGGGAAGTCATTTTCCCCAATTTTAAGGAACTTGTTTTCCTAAAGAAAATGTTTTCCAAAATTTTTTAATAAACGAACATGGGAAAATTGGAAAACATTTTCCGGAAAATGTTTTCCTCCATACCGAACACACCCTAAGTGAAAATCTAAGCATAGATGTTGACTTGTAAGATTATTGGTAATTCGGATTTGAATGTTATTTTAAAGTTTGACCACACTAACATGACGTTTACTTTTTTACTTTAATTAACTTAGATCGAGTCTTAAATCATGAAATTAGGGCTAATGACCTTGTTTGATATTGTTAAGCATTCTTTTGAATAAAGTTGATTTGTTTGGGGCATTCTGGACGTAGTAAGATTATTTTCGAGGGTCAGCTTGGCTCAGACTGAAATTGTTATCATGATACCACAATAAATGCATGCATAATCGTGACCTCATATATACCGTACACTCATATACATACATACATACGTACGTACGTACGTATGTATGTATATGAGTGTACGGTATATATGAGGTCACGAGTATGCATGCATGTATTGTGGTATCATGCGAATTGTATTGTTGTTACTTTGTTGTGCATGATATGTATATATGTAAATCGACTATCGACTATCTCTCATATTGTACATACAAATATAATGTTATGTGCATATGTTACATGCTAGAATAACATTATGGACTTCATTTACAGCATCTACGGTGGCATGCCTCCATTAAAAGTTGACAGACTTCAATAGTAAATTGAGAAGGTGCTTATCATGGAAGAAGCGGCTAAAACTGACCCAAGAATTATAGCGAAAAGTGAGCTAATTTCTACACTTGTTTATGGTCCAAGATCAAGGGGAAGAAGATTGGGCTCACATAGAGCACAAGAAGAGGACGGCACATGAAGCCCAAAAGAAGCCCAAGAAAGAAGCTCAAAATTCAGCCCAAAAAGATATGAAAATCTAGCCCAAAATGGGGTAAAAAATGACGCCCAAACATGGGGAATTGGATGTGGGGTTTGTTGGAGCCAACTCTTTCCTTTTTCTTGTTGGCTAATTTTAGGAATAATTTTGGTATTATTTTTACAAGCTTTTCTAGTTTAATCCTAGTTAGGTTTTGGTATATAATTATTTTCATAAAAGTAGATTCTAATTTTATGCTATTCGGGATAAGTTCCCCTATAGATAGGGGAAGATTTCGTTATTTTCAACAGACAATGTTATTATAATTTGAGATTTTCGCTTCTTTACACATTTGTGTGGGGTGACTATGAATTCATCTTGCAACCCTACAAGAGACATTCTTTAGGAGGTAAAATTAATTCTTAAATTTATATCTTTGGTTCTTATTTGTAAATTAAAGAAGATAATTAGTCTTATACTAATTTTGTCACTAAGTTCTTTGAAATAGGGGTTTAGATCACCTTTTGATCTAAGTTCTTGAATTGACTCTATTAGTATCATAATTAGCTTTAATTAATTAATTTTTGAATACTAAGATCAATTAAGATTCTAGCACTTAATCTTGAAATTTGGGAATTTTATTCTCGAATATCTCATATCTTTAAATTCCGTCTTTAATCTTCGTATTATCGCTTTCGCATCATTTTCTTGTTTTTATTCAAGTAACCCGAATCTTATCATTCATGTATATTGATTTGCATGATTAAAGTATTAGTTTATCATACACATTTCTTATATATTGTAACGACCCGTTCCGTCGTTATTGAAAATCCTGAAATATTCGTGATGTTGGCACCTTGAGACATATTTGAACCCTATTGTAATTTGGAGAACCATAAACCTGATCGGGAAATCGCACGAGTTGCGTGGAAAGATTGGACCCGAGCCATCTAGGCCCAGTTGTACCGCTGCAGCGCCTTCCAGGCCGCTCCAGCGGTGGCGCAAGAGCAGTTGGTCAACCGCAGAAGCGGTATAAGCAAGATTCCTTAGGGACCGCCCTAGCGGTACCTTGGGCGTAGAAGCGGTACCGCAGAAGCGGTACTGCTGCAGCGGTGACTCGATCGCCTCAGCGGTGACCCGCAGTTAAATCCCTATTTAAGAAATCATTTTGGGAATTGCCCCATTTTTTATAACCCTAAATTCTAGCCGCCTAGTTCGGTGAAAAGGCAAAAAAAGTCAGTTTTGTTAGCTTCAACAATCCTTCTAACACCTTTAAATTCTCCTCCCACCTAGAGATTACTCCCAAAGGTCTTCATTTAGAGAATCATCGAATGGATATTACAAACATCTAGTGTGGAGAAATGTTTGGTTAGCACCATCTTTCATATGACTCCCATTAGAAAAATCTTCCATGCTCTTCCTCTAAAATAGGTTAATAACCTAGATCCCTACACTCCCTTTCCTTAAAAATAAATCCTTCCATGGATTTTGGAAGTGGGTTCTTCCCAATACAAGCTTGAAAATGGGTAAATCACTTAGCATTATTATAGATGGTAGCTAGAAGTGGGTTAAAATCCCCAAACCTTCCTATTAATCCAAATCTCTTATGAAGGGTTTAAATGGGAATTGTTAATCTTGGGTATCATGGTTTTCTCCAAACTATTTCGTGCGAATTGTGATGTGGTGATTTATTGAAGGAATCAATGGATGTTCGTGGCACCCGCTCGGCCATGAGGTAGGTTATGGCTTCTCTTTCCGGTAGACTCCGGTTAGTTTCATATATTCGGATATTAGAAGGAACAGAGAATGCATGTATAGGTTTGGAGATTGGGATGAAACGTTAGAATGGTATTGATGTGCGATTTGTGTGTTCGGGCTTGTGGTCTGTAGACTTCTTAGGTTGTTTGGTTTGGCTTCTTGAATATTGGTGGATTTATGTGACTTGGGAGTGGTGGATGGTACGTAAATTATTTATGCCTTACGATAGGAAATTCCATAATATGCGGTTAATTGTGTTATACCATTAATGGCGAACCTAGTTGATAAATGAAGGGGTAAAATGTATCAAGATTTTGACTGAGTTCTAGACTGAGTTGTGAGGATTGATTGTGAGTAGGAGGCGAATTTACTTGTTCTAAGTTATCAGGCTGCGTTAGGGGGAGTAGTAATAATATGTATCGATTGTTTGCCCTGTTGTGTGTTGGGGTTAGCTACCCCATTATGTATGATTTGATTGTTCGATTGTGCCGGCTTGACGCCATGAGTCGTTGGTAGATATTGGATTATGTTTTATCATCTTGATTATGATGTAGTTGGCATACCTGCTATTGGTATTTATATTCGGTTATATTATTGGCATACCCATTGTTGGTATTTGGGGATTAGATGTTTTACTTAAGCGATGATGTGTATCTGGATTTGGATTACATTCGATTTATACTTGTTGATTTGTGCCTGTTGAATTATCCCAGAGCCCCTCTCCGTAAAATTAGTTCTTATATTTGTTCTAAGTGATGTAGGATAAAAGTCGTTGTAACGATGAGTTGACTCTTAGACTAAAATGAACGATCTGAGGATTTATGTATTGGGAATTTGCACTGGTGATATTTGGCTTGTAGTTGTTAGGAAGTAGTTGTGATCTAAAGGTATTGATGTTGTGATGTGTGGTAGATAGACGTATGACTTTATTTAGCAATTATCATGGTTTTTTGTGAATTCTTTTACCAATATGTGTTACTAACCATTGTCGGCCTATGATACTTACTTAGTACGCGTGGATTGTACTAATATTGCACTTGCTACGCCCTTTTTGGGGTGTAGATTGTTTCAGGTGGTTGATTTGATATGAAGCGGAATGTGCAGTGCCTATCTGGAAGATCTCCTCCCACTTCATTCTGGGATGGAGGTTGATGTCTTAGAATGTAGTGGTAATCTGAAATCGTTAGTCGCTCTTGTACTAGTCTAGACTAGGTCATGGGAAATTGTATCGAATCTATAATCATGTACTGTTGTAATCATATAAACACTTTAGTTGATTTAATGTATTATGGAGTTCCGCTGTATTTCTAACTATCTGATGCTTAAAATGAATTGTTGCTTAATTGATGTGTTATTAAAAGAGAGAGTTCGCCTACCCTGGCGGGAAAGATAGGTACCCGCACTGTCTCGAATTGGGTCATGACATATATGTATGTTGATTTGCATATATGGTACACATAGAGTATATGAGATTATGTCAGAGGCATGTGCATTCACGTCGGTTATCAGTGACGAATATGTGAATTCATGTTCAGGTTATATCTATTTTCGTACATGTGGACTCATGCATATCCTGAATTGCATATGAAATAAATTCTCCTTCATGAGTTAGTAGTCTTAGTAGGCAGCATGACAACGTACGCGTGATTTATTGGCATGTCGTTATTGAGTAAAGTCGCGATCTTACTGTGCATATTGTCATATGTTTTCTTATTTGAATACTATTAATTATTGAACAATTGTACATATATGTTGTCATGTTATTTGTTTGTGCTTCTGTTGTACACGTTATATTGATACCATGTTTATATGTATATTATTATTGTTGATCATACTATATGTACACGTTTTGTTCAAAAGAGTACTTTCGTATCATGACTATTATTACTATCTTGTTCAAGACGGTCAATGATACTTATTGAGTGCTCTTCGTACTCACCCCTCTTTCTTGCCTTTTAGAACATTTATTGCAAAATTGAATCCTAGTACAAGTGAACTCGTGGTTGATCGATTGATTGAGTGTTGATTTTAATGGTGAACCAACCTCCTAGTCATGTGTGGCTTGGAGATTTTCTTATAATATTTACTCCATTTGTTTAAGGTAACATATACTTTAAAACATTTACTTTATTTACGTACTTACATTAAGTGCGTTACTAGGTAATTTCGACTTTAATTGTTATCATGAATTAGAGATATCAGGCTCAAGCACGAAAAATGAGAAATATTAGGAGGGAATACTTTTTCCATAAATAAGCATTACATGTCGAATTGAATTAGTTGCCATTTTATATTTTAAATCTTTTACCAAATATGTAAGCACCGCGTGGAATCAAAACTGAAAAGAATTTTTCTGATTTCATCAATTGGCTGCTACCAACATACGAGATTTTCATTTTGTTAAAAGACTAATAACGTAAAGGGAACGTAGACCCATTTATTCAATACCTCAAATTCCTTTCTCGAGCACAAACACGTATCTCCACCGTTATTCCCCCGTTATCGATCACCGATCACCTCTAAAACCCCTCCCTCTCCCAATAATTTTCCATTATCATTAAAAACCTAGGAAATCAAACAATATATATATATATATATATATATATATATAAAGAAATTAACTCAAGAAGATAATCAACTTAATATGAATTCTCAATGAATGCCACGATATTTTTCGAGATCGATTCAACAAAAAGATATAATTGTAACGACCTATTAGGTCGTTTTGGTTGTTTCCTCGTTTTTGCCTATTTTTCCCTTGTGAACCCATCCCTTTGCTTGTTTTGGGTTGTAGTATAGTGGGTGTAGTTGGCATAACTCCCGAGATAGCCAAAATACCTGAAGTTGGAAGTGCTAAGTTGAAGAATCTTAAAGTGTTAGGTTGACTTTAGGCATCATCAGGGTATTTGTGTAATTTTGGGAATTTCATTGGTTCCATTAGCTTCGGAAATTCGAATATAGGTTGTTTGAGTGTTTGGTTCAGTTCCCGAGGGTCTTGGGGGCATTTTGGTCATTTGGCTGGAAAGTTGGTTTTTGCCCGTTCTTGGTTGACTTGGCCAATGAGACTTCTTTTGGAAATTTCGAGGGAGCGAGCGAGTGTGTAGTGCGTTTTTACATGTGTATGCATATTTGATTTTGTCACGACCCAATTTCACTAAGTTATGCGGGCACCTACCTTGCCCACCTGGGTAAGCGAACTCTTATCCCAACAATCATAAAAACATAAATAAATAAATAAAGCGGAAGAAGTTGACTCAAAAGTCAACTTTGAGTCAACTCTTTTTCGCTTTAAGCTCGAATTTCCTAAAAGTCACCCAAATCATATCCAAATACCTCAGGAAGTGTGCCAATGGTCCCCTCAGGTCAAACATGAGCTAAATAAGCTCGAGGAAGGGTCAAAAGTACCAAAAAGACTATAACGACCAAACGGGTCATTACACCAGATACCAATTAACCGTCACTCCAGGAGAGAAAAGAACAGAAAAGTAATAGAATCGGCAAACAATTGAGGATATCGGCAACGCATGTCAGACTCAGTCTCTCAAGTGGCGTCCTCAACAGGACGATGCTTCGATTGCACCTTCATAGAAGATCTCTTTAGACCTCAACTTTCAAACCTGTCTATCTAAAATCGCAATAGGCTCCTCCTCGTAAGTCAAATTCTTATCAAGAAATACCGAGTCCCAATGGACAATATAAGTACCATCGGCATGATATTTCTTCAGCATAGACACATGAAAAATTAAATGAACGCCTGTCAAGCTTAGTGGCAAGGCCAAATCATAAGCAACATCACCCACACGATTAAGGATCTCAAATGGACCAATATACCTCGGACTCAACTTACCTCTCTTCCCAAATCTCATAACACCCTTCATGGGTGAAATCTTCAATAGAACCTGATCACCAATGGCGAACTCTAATCGGACCTTCCGGTCTGCATACCTTTTCTGTCGACTCTGAGCTGCCAAAAGCTTGGTCTGAATTACCCTCACCTTCTCAAAAGACTCTTTCAATAGATTCGTACCCGAAGGTCGAACCTCAAATGCATCAAACCAACCAACCGAAGATCTACATCTCCTACCATACAAAGCCTCAACAGGCGCTATGTCGATACTCGAGTGATAATTGTTGTTGTACGTAAACTCTGCCTACGGCAAGTACTGATCCCAATGACCACAAAAGTCTATAACGCAGGCCCTCAATATATCCTCGAGCACTTGAATGGTCTGCTCGGACTGTCCATCGGTCTGGGGGTGGAAAGTTGTATTAAGATCCACTCGGGTACCCAACTCATCATGAAAAGCTCTCCAGAAATGGGAAGTGAAGATATTACCTCGATCAGATATGATAATGGGAACCCCATTGTCATGCCCCGTACCATGGCCTGGGCGAAACACGGCACTCGGTGCCTTACTGCATGTGACCGAGCGAACCACATGGCTTGCTGAATCATCATGAGGCATAACATGCGCGGAATTTAACGTGAATGCATGATGAGCCTTTATAAAATGCAATAAGTCATAATACTTAATCAAAATACTTGTTTAAACATGAGTGCGGAAATAACATGAATGAGTCAAAATCGCTATACGACTCCGAAAGTGTGACATGACATAACTGACTTGTCTAGTCTATGAAACCTCTAACATAAGTCTGAACATGGAAAACATACTCGCTGGGACAAGGCCCCCCAGCATGCCTTAGATGCATAGCTAATCATAAAATAAAGAGTTGACTAAACCCCAAATGAGATGGGGCTCGCCAATAAGCTGATAGGAATGTTGTCATACTGAGCAGATGCGTCATCCTGTAAATTAGTTCTTGCATCGTGAAATGAAAGCCCTCGGGCAATAAAAGGGGACGTCAGCACATTGAATGTACTGGTATGTAAAGCAACTGAAAGAAATAACATGGGACATGAAATAACATGATAAGCACTGAAACCGAAAACCTGAATGAACATGAGTACATATATATATAACATAAGTAAAACATGATAAGTAGGGAGAGCATTTCATAAACCGACCATATGATATCACCACGTGGGTACGTAGAGTCTGGTACCTCGCCGGACCAGCAGAGCCCCCATACCTTGCCAGGATATAAGGTGGTAACGTGTCTGATGGATCCATTCAGTGTAAAATTAAGGTATCGTCCTAACTAGGCGGAGTGATCCTTGTCCTACGGTGGCTACGTAGTTTCAGGCTATCTGAGCCTTCTCGGTAATTCGTGCAACTCCCAAAAACATGAACATAATATAGTTGGCTAAGAAGCCCATGATTTTCGTGAAATAACTTGTAATCATGATTTCACGAAGTAACTTGTAACGTAGCTTGTATCATGGTTTCATGAGATAACTTGTAGCATGGTTTCATGAAATAACTTGTATTTAGCATGTATATTTCTTGTATCATGGCATGAAAGTAATTATATGATTTAATTGTATGAAAACTTGTAGACATATAGAATATTCATGAAATAATCATTCTTAGTCAAAAACATGCATGCAAGAACCCATGGAATACAAAATATGGGTTTTCATGGATTACAGACAGATTCTCAATAATCATAATGAGTATCAAGAACACAATGATAGAATAATAGCAATTCAAACATAATATAGTCATAGATATGGACCTAGGGTTATCATGAGCATAGTATATAATAGAAACCCTAGGTTTGTAAAGTTCCATACTTTATGGATTAGGAGGCGTGGGGAAGAACAATGATGTTCCCACACGTAGATAGTAACTCTATATACCTGGTAATGCTCCAAACTTGAATTAAAGATTTTAACTTTGAAGAAGATTTCCAAAATCTTGAATTCTTGAACCTTGAGATGGATTTTCTTGAAAACCCTAGTTTAAGAACAATGATTTCTTGCTTAGATTATTAGAGTATAGGTTAGAATTGAGTTGGAAGGGTTTGGATTGACTTACCTTGATGTTTTGGATTGTTGCTAGGGCTTGGAATTGTGAATAATGAAATAAAAATACTGAAGGCTTGAATTTATACAAAAGTGAGGCGGAAATTATATGGACATATTATACGGTCCGTATAAAGTTATATGGTCCGTATAATATGACCATATTTTATCATGGCTGAACAAAACATCGATTTGAAGCGTCATGAAGTACGGACGAGTTATACGGTCCGTATAAAATTATATGGGCCGTATAACAAGTTCGTATAACATGACCAGTGAACGGACTGCTCTGTAATCCTTCAGTAAAATGGCCATAACTTTTTCTACAGATGTCCCCTTGACCCCCATAATATACCGTTGGAAAGGTATTTCAAAGGGCTACAACTTTCATTTAGGAAGTTTTCCCAAATTCCTAACTCAAGTGCCAAAAAATAGGCCATAAGTACAGACTGTCCTAGACTTAGACGAATTTAGAAGGCCTTAAGAACTTCACTTTTTGGTTTGACTTCAAAACAACTGTTTATCACCCGAGTTCATCCCAAATAGATTCGTATAGCTAAAATATCACCTTTATACTAGATTCATAATTCATACCTAATTCGGATTTACGGGATGTTACACCCATGCAATCTCATAATATCACGAATATACAACTTGGCTAACTTCTCTGTAGAATAAGAAACCTGAACTGGAATTAAATGAGCGGACTTAGTCAATCGATCAACTGTCACCCAAATTGAATCAAATTTACCCAAGGTCTTCGAAAGAGCCACAACGAAATCTGTGGCAATCCTCTCCACTTCCACTCGGAAATGGGCATCCTCTGAAGTATACCACCGAGTCACTGGTACTCATACTTAACTTGCTGACAATTACCACACTTAAGCCACAAAATCGGCTTTATCCCTCTTCATACGACACCATCAGTAATGCTGCCTCAAGCCCCGATATATCTTAGTCGGTCTCGAATGAATGGAATATCGAGAGCTATGGGTCTCAGTCAAAATCAAATTAATCAAGTCATCAACATGAGGAATGCACATGTGCCCCTCAATCCTCAAAGTACCCTCAGAATCAATCATGGCCTCCTTGGACTCACCCCTCAGAACCCTATCTCGAATCTTGCTCAACTGAGCATCCTCAAATTGATGAGTCCTGATATGATCTAACAAGGACGATCTCACCTCCATACACGCTAAAACTCCACCTGGGGATGAAATATCAAGATGAACGAAACTGTTGGCCAGAATCTGAACCTCCATGGCCAACAGACGCGTGAAAACAACCAAACGGGGTAAACTCCCCATACTTATGGCCTTGCGACTCAAGGCATCAGCAACAACATTGGCTTTCCCTGGATGGTAAAGAATAGAGATGTCATAGTCCTTCAGGAGTTCCATCCATCGGCGCTGCCTGGAATTAAGATCTCTCTGCGTAAACACATGCTGAAGACTACGATGATCGATGAAAACCTAACAATGGACACCATACAAGTAATGCCTCCAGATATTCGAAGAGAAAACAACAACTAACAACTCCAAATCATGGGTAGGGTAATTCTTCTCATGGATCTTCAGCTGACGAGAAGCAGAGGCTATGACTCTACCCAACTACATCAACACAACACCCAAACCCATACGAGATGCGTCATAATAGACTATGAAATCCTTACCCTTCACGAGTAATGCTAGAATCGGGGCTGAAATCAGAAGAGTCTTGAGCTTTTTAAAGCTGCCTCACAATCATCAGACCACTGGAAGAGAACATCCTTCTAAGTCAATCTGGTCAACGACAAAGCAATAGAAGCAAAACCCTTCACAATCAGCGGTAGTAATTAGCCAACCCCACGAAACTACAGATCTCGATCATAGTAGTGGGTCTCGCCCAATCCCTTACAGCCTCAATCTTCCGAGGATCAACCATGATCCCGTCCTTAGACACAACTTGGCCCAAGAACGCCACAGACTACAACCAAAACTCGCACTTCGAAAACTTAGCGAACCAACTATTCTTTTTCAACAACCCAAGTACAGTGCGAAGATGGCTCTCATGTTCCTCTCTACTCTTGGAATACACCAAGATATTATCAATAAAAACTATCACAAAGGAGTCAAGGAATGGCCTGAAGATGCCATTCATTAAAGTCATGAATGCAGCCGGGGCATTAGTAAGCCCAAATGACATCACCAGAAACTCATAATGCCCATATCTCATCCGAAAAGCTATCTTCGGAATATCCTTAGCCCTGATCTTCAGAACGCAAGTCAATCTTTGAGAACACTGAAGCACCCTGAAGCTGTTCAAATAAGTCATCAATACGAGGCATATGACACTTGTTCTGAATATAACCTTGTTCAGCTAGTGATAATCGATGCACATCCTTATAGATCCATATTTTTTCTTCACAAAAAACACAAGAGCACCCTAAGGGGAGACATTCGGTCTAATGAACCCCTTGCTCAATAAATCCTGCAACTGCTTTTTAAGATCTCTCAACTCGGCGGGTGCCATCGGATATGACGGAATAAATATAGGTCAGGTGCCCAGATCTAAGTCAATAAAAAAGTCAATATCGCGATCGGGTGGCATACATGACAGATCAGACGGGATACCTCCGCGAACTTGCTCACAATAGGAATGGACTCAAGGGGTGGAGATGCAATAGCAGTGTTACACACATGAGCCAGTAAGCTAAACACCCCTTGTTAACTAATTTTTTGGCCTGGAGAAAGGAAATAATCTTCCTTGGAGCAGGACTAGGAGTACCCCTCCACTCAAGTCTAGGAATGTCTGGCATGGCTAAAGTGACTATCTTGGCATGATAGTCCAAGATCGCATGATAAAAAAAAAAGCCAAGTCATACCCAAAATAATATCAAAATCCACCGTTTCAAGTATCATCAAGTCTACCCACGTGTCATAACCCATAAAAGTAACCAAGCATGACCGTTAGACTCGATCAACCACAACAGAATCTCCGACTAGAGTAGACACATGAATAGGTACTGCTATGTTATCACAAGTCAAGTCCCAACCAACAGCATGATATGTAGACATATACAAATAAGTGGATCCAGGATCAAATAATACAGATGCTGCTCTATGTCGGGTCTACCTGGGAACGAATAACACTGGGCCCCACTACGACCAGCCTGTGATCCACCTCTCAAACTCTGGTACCAACCTCTACTAGCCTGGGACCCACTCCTAATACCGTGGTCTGACTGAGAGTCGCCTCTCGAAGAAGAACCACCTTAACTACCTGAAACTATCGGGGTCCTCTAGGGCTGATAACCTGCATCCGTCGCTGACAATCTCGATCAAAATAACCAAGTGCTCCACACGTAAAAAACGCCTTTCGAGGCGGAGTCTGATGAACCGAAATTGAAGACCCAGCTGGAACAACTCTGTCAGCTGGTCTAGTATATGAGCTCTCAGAAGCTGTTTGCCTGGATGACCCACTAGAAGAAGCCTACAATGCTGACTGCACAGGGTGGCCGGAATAGGACTGATACTGTCTCGAAGACTGTCTGGCGCCCCTCTAGCTGGAACCACCATAACCCCAAACTGTCGCTGCCTCTTCTCACTAACCCCATCATATGCGCGGGCCTTAGTGGCCTCGACTAAAGAAGCATGCACAACAATGGACAGGGAGGAAGCACCCATGGCCTCAAGCTGAAGGCATGGGATAGTAGAGAGCCCACCAACAAATCATCGAATCCTGTTGGGTTTAGTAGGAATCAGAGGTGCTGAATAATAGGCCAAATACAAATAGCGAGTCGCTTAAGCATAAACAGAAAATCCCCTCTGTTGCAAATGGATGAACTCATCTCTACGTGCCTCTTTTAAAGCCCGGGGGATATACTTCTCAAGGAAGGCCCGATAAAACTAGTTCTAAGTAAGTGGAGGAGAACCCTCTGGTCTACAAGAAATGAAGTACCTTCACCAGGTCTTCACGTCTCTGTGAAACTGGTATGGCATTTAATCGACCCCGTGGGTCTCAGCAATCCTCATCATGTGCAACAACTTATACATGTCCAATATAAACTCATATGCATCCTTTCCAGAAATACCAACAAATCTCGGCGGCTCCATCTTTATGAATATCCCCACTAGCTCCTGATCGGTCAAGGTAATAACCGGGCCTGTCATGTGTCTAAGGTCATCTCCCGGAGCTGGCACTGCATCCATATATGGAGTTATAGTCGTAGCAGGATGCGCTGCATGGGTCTGCCTCTGCTTTGGAGTCTGCGCCCTACCTCTAGTCTGAGATTTTCCACCTGGATAAGTAACACCAGCGGCAGCCTTCTGTGCAACCAACTGAAGTAGAACACGAGCCATAGTATCCAGTATCATCTGCTCTGAAATGGCCTCGGGTATGTCCGTGCTGAAGCCACATCATCCCTAACGGCCTGGTCTCAAACCTGCTAGACCTCAAGCTCTGGAGACGGAGATCTCTCACGCCGCTGCCCAATCGTAGGAGCCTTGCCCCTGGCTGGGGCAGCCCCAGGCCTCTAGCTCGACTGCATCCTCGAGCAGTCACTCGTCCCCTGGTGCCAGCTGTAGCTGCCGGCTCCTGCACCTGGTCTCGGGCTATCGTGGTTCGAGTCACCACCATCTGTGAGAGAAAAGATAAGAATCATATACTAATTCGATTTTTCCAGACACAAATTAGAATAAAGTAGCACGAAGGAATGAAAGGAAGTGATATTTCCTGAATATCCTATAGCTTATCGCAGATAAGTGCGGAGCTTATTGTTCCGATCCATGAGACTCTACTAGAAATTCTCTTGTATTATAGACCAGGTAACCTAGGGCTTTGATTCCAACTTATCACGATTCAATTTCACTAAGTCGTGCGGGCACCTACCTTTCCCACCTCGATAAGCGAACCGTTATCCCAACAATCATAAAAACATAAATAAATAAAGTGAAAGAAGATAAAATAACATAAGTCTCACAATAATAATATAAGAAAATGCGGAAATAAGAGAAATCCACCTGAAAATCTGATCTGATCATACAACAACAACTAACTAAATACCACAAGTCTGAATGATAGTAATACATCAATTGTGTAAAAATCATGTCTCGGGATGGAAATAAAGACATAATAAAGGAAGAGTATTCTGGCAGCGAACATCCTCGTGCGCACCTTGGAAGACTCGAATCATCAACCTCGAAGGTCATCCACGAGGAGTAGAAGTTGATCGCACTTGGTATTCTGCATTCATAAAAGAATGCAGCTAGTGCAGGTCAGTACAAACAATAAGTACTGGTAGGTATCATATGCCGACTAAGACTAGCTAACAAGTACAAGTCAACACGAATTCGTATCCATAGTACAAGTCATCACCTATGTTATAACATCTAAGCCCAAGTCTCAGTATAATCATTCCGAACTAGTATATCATAATAGAATCACAACATATCACCAGAAATCAAAGGTACAATGCAATGCAATAATGTATGTATGATGAATGCAATGCATATGCACTATACACATAGACTCCGATGATGGAACATCACATCTCGACAGCACAACCTATGGGGGACCCACGAAGTTCATGTACCACTCGCTCCGAAAAGTGACCTCGGATCAGGAGTACTCTCTCGATCCCGGCAAGAAACCTTGGGCATCATACACTCATTCGTTCCCGGCAAGAAACCTCGAGCAACGTACACTCAGTCCGCTCCGGTAAATGACCTCGGATCACAGACTCTCATCTTTCTTTTACGCTCTCCAACAGAAACCTTAGAGGATACACTCTCTCACTTCCATCATCAGTACCATAACCATACAATATCAATGAATCATGGAAATGAGTATAAATATGATGCAATGTAATATCAACAACCAATTCAATCCCAAATAGTATCCCCATGGCACACAAGTAATATCAATAATAAGGCTACACAACAAGCCACAATGAAATCACAATCCCATCTCAATGTCGATCAAATAAAGTACCGCAATATCATAGTCATGATATATCACTTGTCATAATTACCCAATGTCTCAATGTGGCAACGACACAATAAATAAATAGAACAAGATAAATCAACAAAACGGGGTGGCCAACCCCTAAATCATACAACAAGGCCCAACCAAAAACAATATCCAACCCAACTTCACACCCGAAGGTTTAAATGCATTCTCTGACAATATCATCTAAACATACGCTTTGCTAATCGAAGTCTCACCATAAGATAAACTATAACCTACATGGAGAGCCGAACAACAAAGTTTGCAATAATCAAACCTTAGTCTTTCCCTTCCTTTGAGCCTCGAGATAATGGAAGTCTAAACATATATGAATCATGAAATTAGAAACAAAAAGAACATCATTCAAGTCTTACTTCTATTCAAGACCCAAATCCCAACCTATGGAATGGGGTTTACGAACTAGAAAGATGGAATAAGGAATCTATAAGTCTCAACATGAAATTAATGTTCTAGGTGATCAATTCCCATCAATTATAAGCTAGGAGAACTAACAAATCACTTAAATTCGAATTCTAGGAAAACCCCCAAATTTAGGTATTAACCCTAACTTCCAATTCCATAAATTAACCACTAATTAGGAAGGAATCATGCAATAATAGATTCTAATCATCAATTTCATGCTTAATGAAGCTAACCTAATCAACAAATTCAAGATTTAATAGCTTAAAATGAAGAACCAATTGAACCCTCTTTTAATCCTCAAGCTCTTAATGAAACTAGCATGATAATGGATTCCTAAGGTGATAAAGTAATCATGGAATGGAAAGGAAGGGGAAGGGACTTACCACAATGATTTCCCCCCAAGAAATGCCTTGAAATACTCCTAATAACTCAGTTTTCAGAATAGTAATGAATGAGGAACTTAGGTCTTTTAACACTCATTTAATGAATTCTAACTGCTCGACACCGCTTCCGCGCACACTCTACCGCTTCGGCAGTGCCGCTACGGCCGTCCCTGACTGCTACAGCGATCTTGCCTCAAATCACACTTGGCCACTACAGCAGCAGGGTGATCGCTAAAGCGGTACCACTGCCGCAGTACTGTTGCCGCCATAACGAGCACCAAACACCAAAATTTCCCTAAGTTTCACAATCTCAACCCGAAATATCGACTATCACCCAAGGCCATCTGCTCACATACCATATATGCAGACATACATAAAAACATGCCACGAACGCTCCCGTGGCCTTGGAACTAACGGAGGTCTCGTTGACCGAGTCAACCCCCGATACCTCAAAACTAACTTCCCAACCCAAGTCCCAAAATACACCCGAGCGCATTGGGAACCGAACCAAATATACACAGGGCACATTGGGAACCGAACTGAAATAGTATTGATTGGCCCCTGATGGGCTTCTAACTAAAGCCTGCATGACTGACTGAATAGGGCGTCCCGAATAGACCTGGAAACTCTGTCCCTTAGAGCCACTAAAACTGCCACCCTTTCAGGCCTTTTTCTCCGCGTACTTATTATAACTACCCTGCCTAACACCCTTGACGGTCCTAACATGATCCACCATTTTCTGAAAGGGAGAACCTGAGACCGCAAGCTAAAGAGCACTGTTCAACCCTTTCACGAATCTCCTAACTCTCTCCTTCCAGAAAGCACAAGCTGGAGGCAATAGCGAGACAAAGAATGGAACCGAGCCTCATAAGTAGATGCAGACAGAGTACCCTGCTCAATATTACTGAACTCATCACATCTTCTATCCCTCAAAGTACGCGGAATATACTTCTCCAAGAAAACTAAATAGATTTGGGTCCAAGTCAACGGAGGCAACCCAACTGATCTACAGTCTACATAAGCCCTCGCATGTGTCCTCACCATCGGTGAGAGAATAGAATGAAGAGTCAGATACCAATTGGAATCAAGTAGCTCGAAAGAAAGAAAAAAAATTAAATTTTTCTAGTTTCCCACAGCCTCTCAAAGATAAGTACAGACGTCTTCGTACCGATCCGCAAAAATCTACTAGACATGTCCTCGTACAATGCGATCGATGAACCTAGGGTTGTTATACTAACTTTGTCATGACCCAAATAGCTGTGAGTGACACCCACACTAAATATCCTAGTGGGCGAACCATTGCCTTACCCAATTACCAACCATTTTAAACAATTAAAATCAATAACCAAATTAAAGCATAAAACTATCTAGTCATGCCATAAATAAAAAAAGTGCAAAAATATAACTATTACAACCCCAAAGATTCGAAAGTCATCATACAAGGACTCTAAAAGATAATTGTCTAAAGAACGAACAACAATCTGAAATGAAATAGACATCCAAAACAAGAAAGATCTTCGGGCGGCATGACATGGATAGAAGCCCATCCTCAAATCTATCGAAAACTGGCCTCACACTAAATATGAGGTCTGGTAGATGTCAATGGATCACAATTTGCACTCAAAAGAATGCAACAATGTAGTATCAGCATAAACACTATGTACCGGTAATTATCATAGGCCGATTAAGATTAGTATCATGCATAAATCACAAATCAATAGAATAGACAGATAAGCACAACAACACATATCCGTATGAAACTATCAACAAGAATCATACAACATCAAAATAACATAAGCCCACACAACAGTAATCAATAAAAGTAACTCAACCCATGTCATTGCCAACACAACTATAACTCACAAATTATCTCAAATCTGTCACATATCTGTATACACATGCTAAATGGTATTGTTTGCCCAAATAGCCATGACTTGTAGGGGACCCATGATGTCCATGTACCACTCGCTCCAGAACTGACCTCAAATCACGAGCTCATAACTAGGTCACATCCTTAACCCGTGTCAAATATGTCTTTTCATTTTTATATTGCCTTCCTCATCACGATGTATTTCCGTTCCACAATCAATTAAGAATGTGAACAATCAATGCATCAATATCAAAGAATATAAGTCACCATGCCACAAGTTATATCAAGACTCAAGAATCAATTCATCAAAAACATGATCAAGGGATTACTCTAAGTCAATAAGAAGAGTTTTCATTAACTCCTTCTTTATCATATCATAATATTTAATCACATAATCAATCAATTAATATCAAACTTAGGAATTTCCAACCATACTTTATGTCCGAAGCCCTAATCATGCTTCTCCTATCAATTTCATAACATATACAATCAACTAATCAAAGCCTTACTCAAGTAGACCATAACCTACCTCAAAGATGAACTGGAACAATGCAATCACTCCGAAATAGCTTTTTCCTTTCACAAGGCTTCAGAACGTTCAAAGTCTAGCAATCATAACGCTAAGTGAGTAATGGATCATCTAATCAAACAATCAACAATTGGGGAAGATAATCCAACTACTTCTACCCTTTTCAAATGGGTGAACTATCACACTGAATTCATCATAAAATTAACCCTAACCATCATACTATTCCCGTTCATGGGTTTTCTAATCAATTCAACCCTTTTACAAGCAGTTTTTATGCCAAAGTTACCATCTTTATGAAACCATAAGTCTCAATACATCATTCTCATCCATTAGAACTTGAATACCCACCGTAGGAAATGATAATCTGTACTCCTAGATGATTAAACAACAATAAAATCGCTAACCCATTCATTATTCAGGGGTTTTAGCCCTTTCATTCACCATTCACAAACCTTAAACTAATTATGGAACTTAAAGTGATGATGGAATGAACAAAAAAAAGGGTTGAGACTTACCTTTCAAGAGTACTTTACCCCTAGCCTTAGAAATTTACCACAAGAGTTCTTGAAAATTATTTTGGAGTTATGTGGGGAATGGGTTCGAAATAAAGAATATAAAATGCTGATTCTGCCTCCCGTCGACCGCCGCAGCGGTCTCGCTATAGCTGGAAACCTCCCTCTATGGCAGACCTCATTTATTCCCCGACTCCCCGTGGTGGCGGTCGCCTACCCGCTATGACGGACCCGCTACAACGGTTACACACACGCTGCAGCGGTCCATTTTGATTAGTAGCCGAGTTTTTTCACCAGTTTTCACCCAAAAATACCAACACCAATCCGAGGCCTTACAAACGCAACCAAACACGCTATGGACTCACCTGCGGCCTCAAAAATTCCAACGGAGGTCTAGTTTACTAAGTCACCCTCATAACGACCTAGTGGGTTGTTACATCTATTTATTTATTTTCGGACTATCTGTACTCTTTAGTAGTCCTTATGTTTGATGACATCAAATTTTGGGAAAATTTATAATAACTTCTAAGTATTTCTATTTAAGATTGTTAAAATTTGAAATTGACTTGTATGATTTAATTCCGCTTTTAATACTTCCTTATGTTTTAGGTTGTTAATGGTTTGTGTTGGCTTACTAGTACCATAGGACTAGTACCATCACGACTTGATAAATTGGGTTGTGAAAAATTGGAATCAAAGCGCTAGGTCAATCGATCTCACCAATACAAGGACACTATCAATTAGAGTCTCACGGATGAGTACGAAGAGTATACTTATCTTTGGGAGGCTATAGAGCGTTTAGGAAAACTCTTGTATTTTATTCCTTATCATGCGTATTTACTTCTAATGTATTTTAAGACTTTTTTATTTCATTCTCTCATAGATGGTGAGTATACAGTCAGCTGCAATAAGTGGTCAGGGTCCAGCACCAGCTCCCGTACCTACTCGTCGAGTTGTGAAGAGAGGTAGGTCACGAGGTAGAGATCAAGGCCGGGCTAAGGACCGTGTTGCTAGAGTGCCCGTAGCCACTCATGATCTTGTTCGTGAGGCATCTCCCGAGCCAAAGGGTGACCAAGTCGAGAGTGAGGGGCCCGTGGAGGTATCGAGTCAGGCTCCCCTAGTTCACCCGCCTATAGAGTTTCCCCAGGATGCCATGGCTTGTCTTCTGAGTTACTTTGATTAGATGTCTTAGGAAGACATGATGCCGACTCTTTTTGAGGGATCCCAGACACAGCCAGGTGCATAGACTCCCGAGTAGGTAGCCGTAGGTTTCAGAACACTAGGAGCGCGGCTAGCCGTCACTGTGGCTCCTCAGGATCTTTGAGTCCCAGCTTCATGTGTTATTACTCTTGGTATAGCTCTTCCTGGTATTGTTGCATGGCCAGCTGTTGAGCTTACTATGACTGTTGATGAGCAGAAGAGGTGGGACAAGTTTGACAAGATGAAGCCGCAGACTTATGATGGATATCCTAATGCCGATGCTTATGAGTTCCTTATTAGTTTCCACGAGAGGTTGGACACCCTTGGACTAGTGGAGTCCAACGGTGTGGGGTTTATCGTGATGCAAATGATTGTCCCCGCCAAGCAGTGGAGGAGGGAATTTTTTAAAGATGAGGCCCGTTGGATGGCCTCCGCTCACCTGGGAGGAGTTTTTTAGAGTGTTCCTAGAGAAGTGGGTCCTATTTAGCTTGCATGAGGAGAAGCGTGAGAAGTTTGACCATCTTGAATAGGGGACTCTGAGTGTCACAGTGTATTAGATGGAGTTTCATGCCTTATCATGTCATGCTTTGACTATTCTACCTGATGAGTCGGAGAAGATCCATAAGTTCATTTAAGGCTTACCTTATCATCCTAAGGTTTATGCTACTTTTGCTGCCACTTAGGGAAAGAGCTTTCAGGGTGTTGTTGATGCTGCGCGGAGTATGAACACTCTTAGGCACCAAGAGTTTGGGGATACATATGGGAAGAAGCCTCGCTCTGCGGGCAATTTTAGAGGTTTCGTTTCTGGAGGCCATGATCATCAGAGTTAGGGTAACTATCCTCTGTTCAGTTGACCAGTTCAAGTAACTATTCAGCCTTCTCATAGTGGTTCTTCGGGTCGTAGTGGGTACAATCCGAGTCAGGGCTCTCAGTCATTGTATTTTCGGCCCAGAGGTCGTGGTCGTACTCCAGTTTTTCTCAACAGCCAGCAGCCCGTGGTAGGTGTTATAAGTGTGGTCAGGTTGGGCATTATGCTAAAGATTGCCCCATAGTCCGACAGGGCGGTTCACACCCCAGTTCTCAGGTTTCTACTCCAAGACCAGCTAATCATCCATCGAGAGGCGGTTCACAGAGTGGGAGAGAGAGTTCTCATTCGGATAGGGGTGGCACCTAAACCGGCCGTGGAGGTGGTCATGGGGGTTCACAGTCTGATGGTGGTAGAGCTCAGTGTTATGCATTTCTAGGTAGACTCGAGGCAGGGGCCTCATATGCTGTGATCACAGGTAATATTTTTGCTTGTCACTGATCGGCAATTGCCTTATTCGATCTGGGTTCTACTTATTCTTATGAGTCGACTTACTTTGCGTCGGGTCTAGATATGATGTGTGAGTCTCTTGATGTTCCTATTTATGTTTCTACTTCAGTGGGAGAGTCCTTAGTTGTAGATCGAGTGTACCGATCCTGTGTGGTTACTTTGATAGGTTATTAGACTTAGGTTGACCTGATGATTTTAGATATGACAGACTTCGATGTTATTTTAGGCATGAGTTGGTTATTCCCGTACCACGCGATCTTGAATTGCCATGCCAAGACGATTACTTTATCCATGCTTGGGATTTCTAGGTTAGAATGAAAGGGTATGGTTAACCACGCACCTAAGCGAATTGTGTCATTTCTTAAGGCTCGACGGATGGTAGAGAAAGGATGTCTAGCCCATCTTGCTTATGTTCGTGATACCAGTGTCGAGACTCCTCCACTTGAGTCGGTACCTGTTGTGAGAGAGTTTCCAGAGGTTTTCCCTGATGATCTTTCGAGTGTCCCTCCAGACCGGGATATTAATTTCTGTATCGATGTAGAGCTGGACACCAAGCCTATTTCTATCCCTCCCTATCGGATGGCTCCTGTAGAGTTGAAGAAATTGAAAGAACAGTTATAGGATATGCTGAGCAAAGGGTTTATTCATCCTAGTGTGTCCCCGTGGGGTGCATCGATGTTATTTGTGAAGAAAAATGATGGATCCATGAGGATGTGCATTGATTATAGGTAGTTAAACAAGGTCACTATTAAGAACAAGTATCCCATTCTGAGAATTGATGACCTGTTTAACCAGCTTCAAGGAGTGCCAATATTTTCCAAGATTGATTTGAGATCCGAGTATCATCAGCTTAAGATCCGGACAAAGGATATTCCCAAGAAAGTGTTTCAGACTCGTTATGGTCATTATGAGTTTTTAGATATGTCATTTGGGTTGACTAATGCCCCTGCGGCATTTACGGAGTTCATGAATGATGTTTTTCGACCGTATTTGAACTCTTTTGTGATTGTATTCATCGATGATAGCTTGATCTACTCTAGGAGTAGGGAGGAGCACGAAATGCATTTGAGGATTGTCCTTGGAATTGCGAATGAAAAGAGACTTTATTCTAAGTTCTCTAAGTATGAATTCTGGCTTAGTTTTGTGGAGTTTTTGGGACACGTGTGTCCAAGGATGGTATTATGTTCATCCACAGAAGATTGAAGGTGTTCGTGATTGGGGCAAGCCTACTACAGTTTCAGAGGTTCTGAGTTTTGTTGGTTTGGCTAGTTAATATCGGCGATTCATTGAGGGATTTTCTGCTATAGCATCTCCTCTAAACAGATTGACCCAACAGGCAGTTCCTTTTCAGTGGTCGGACGAGTGTGAAGCGGGCTTCCGAAAGCTCAAAGCCTTATTGACTTCAACTTCCATTTTGACTCTTCCCGTGGAGGGATATGGTTTTATTGTGAAATGCTATGCTTCGATGTTGGGTCTTGTTTGTGTTCTTATGTAGAAAGGGAAATTCATAACCTATGCTTCCAAGCAATTAAAGGTGCATGAGAAGAACTACCCCGTTCATAACTTGGAGTTAGCGGTGGTAGTGTTTGCTTTGAAGATTTGGAGGCACTATCTCTATGGTGGTTGTGATATTTTCACGATTATAAGAGTCTTCAACACATATTCAATCAGAAAGATCTCAACATGAGGCAATGAAGGTGGTTGGAGTTACTCAAGGATTATGATATGTCTATTTTCTATCATCGGGCAACACAAATGTTGTCGTGGATGGCTTGAGTCGGAAATCAATTAGTATGGGTAGCCTTGCATGTCTTCAAATTGGGGAGCGACATTTGGCTAGAGAGATTCAGAGTTTGGCAAATTCTTTGGTTAGGCTTGTTATATCTAAACCTGAAAGGGTTCTGGCTTGTGTGGAGGCACGGTCTTCTTTATTGGAACAAATTCGAGTTCAGCAGTTTGACGACCCAAAGTTGAGAAAAATTCGTGATAAAGTGTTGAAAGGAAAGGCTGGTGAAGTAAGACTTGACGAAGAAGAGATTATGAGGATCAAGGGATGAGTATGTGTGCCTCGGACTGGAGACTTGACTAGATTGATTATGGAGTAGGCCCACAACTCGAGGTATTCTATTCACCTAGGAGCTATGAAGATGTATCGAGATTTGAAGCAACACTACTGATGGTGTAGCATGAAGAGTGATATTGTAAAGTTTGTGTCTCGGTGCTTGAATTATCTATAAGTGAAGTATGAGCACCAAAAACCTAGTTGGATTTCTCAGAGAATGCCTATTCCTGAGTGGAAATGAGAAAGGATTGCTATGGACTTTGTGGTAGGGTTGCCACGACTTTGGGCAAGTTTGATTCCATATGGGTGATCATGGATCGTTTGACTAAGTCAGCTCATTTCATTCCTGTTCAGATGACTTATACTTCTGAGAAGTTGGCTAAGATCTACATTCACGAGATTCTTCGTTTGCATGGAGTGCCCGTTTCCATCATTTCTGGTAGAGGGAATCAGTTCACCTCTTACTTTTAGAGAAATTTGCAAAGGGAGTTGGGTACTCGGGTTGAGTTGAACACAACATTTTATCCTCAAACTGATGGTCAGTCTGAGTGTACTATCTAGGTTTTGGAAGATGTGTTGAGAGTATACGTGATTGATTTTTGTGGTCATTGTGACCAATTCCATCCATTAGCCGAGTTTGCTTACAATAACAGTTATCATTCGAGTATCGAGATGGCACCGTTTGAGGCATTGTATAGTAAGAGGTGTCGATCTCCCATTAGAGGTGTCAATAATTAGCATTCCAGGCAAATTGAGACCTTGCACTCTTTCTTGAATGTGTGGTTAGCTAAAATAAATCAAATAAAAGGCTTATGGGGTGATTAATGGGGTTCAAATACTCGTGAGGTGACGAGTACCAGTATAGGATACCGGTCATCATGTTATGGGTATTTTCACACCCCTTTTTATGCCCCGAGTATAAACGCGCAGGTTTTTATTATTAAAGGGTTTTTCCATTTGAAGTGACGGTTTTGAAAAAGGATTATCTTATTTACAGAGTCGTCACTTGGAATTGAGTTTTGGTGTTCCAAGCCACCTTATGAATCCCTAATCAAAAGGAAATGACTCTTTTATTATGGTCCGCGAAAAAAAGAAGACCGGGTAAGGAATTCTATTGACCGGGGAGAAGGTGTTAGGCATTCCCCGAGTCCCGTGATTCTAGCACGGTCGCTTTATAGACTTATACTTAGCTTAAACTAATCTTTGGACATATTATGTATCTGAGCCTTGATTTGCTCGTACTTTTATTTATTGAACTTTTTACCTTTTTTTTTGTCTTAACTCGGATGCGTAACCGCATTCCGGATCTTTTAAGCGTCTCAAAATAAGATGCATAACTGCATTCTTACTCGAAACAAAATTAATTATTAAAAAGAGTTCGGCCAAGGTACGTAACCGCATCCTTGAGTTATTAGGGTGTCTCGGAATAAGATGCGTAGCCGCATTTTTAATCGAAACAAACATCTTAAAACGCGCCTAAAGCTCATCTAGCGTTAAATGCAATTATTTGTCTCTGAAATCTGAGACTTATTATTCGGTTATTATTAATTTTCACTCTTTTGACAACGAGTTTTGAATAAATTCGCAACCCTCGCTCCCTTATAATTGATTTTTCCACTTTTTTTTTTCCTTTGAGAACGAGATTTGAAATACTTCGCATCTCGTCTCGCTCATCTCACAATTAATTAATTAATTAATAATTGAGCCTTAGACAAAGGTCTCGGCCTTAACAAAATTATCCCAACTGTCCATGTAACTTTTAAATCCCAATCAATTTCCATAGGCCACAAAAGCATTGCAATGATAATTTAAAAAAAATAAAATAAAATGGGATGAGGTCTTATGTAAATAAATTGTTGAACCATATTATGAGGCTATGTGAAAACTAATATCTTTAAACCAAGACAACTTTTTATTTTAACTAATCATCAGAATCTTCATCAAGAACACATCAGAACATTTAAACTACTAATACATGACCCATTAAGACTAGTGAACTTCCTAGTATTATGACCTCTTCCAATTTTACCGCTAAAATCTCAAACCATTGCTTAATAATTTGTATAAATGTGATAAAAAAAACCTATGTATCGAGGTGAATTGAGATGAAAAGTACACTACCTCCGGTTATTAGCTCTCTGTCAACAACGGAAAAAAAAATGATTCTATAAGTACCGTTCTCAAGCAAAACAACCATGTCATTACTTTTATTTTTTCTCTCTAAATAAGACCACATAAACATAAAAATATGCATAGACATGAACAGAGAAATTCAAAAGCATAACCTTCAGGTATAAAACTCCTCTAATATAAATGAACCATCATCAAATTGAAGAGTAAACATCAGTAGTTCATCGAACTTACCTGCTAGAAGGTGAAGAAAAATTAAAAAAAAAAAAACAAAGTCGAAGAGACCCGACTTTTGATCGAAACTTGGACTAAAACCTTGCTGGTGATCTCAGATTCGAAACTTGTTATCTTCAAACCCAGTAGAGAAATAGAAAAGGGGCGTCTTCCACTTAGCATAGCCTAGAACTATGAAAATATTTGAGTCATTTTTTATATGGGGCGGCTGTTTTTTTTTTAAATTTTTTCCGTAGGGTATTAGGTGTTTTTTGTTATGGAAGTGACGGCTGAATGATCTAGGCTATTGGTTCCTCCATTATATATAATATATATATGTAGGGTGTAAAGTGATGAAAAGATTTTTGGGTCCCTCTCTTTATTTTTCATATCCAAAATGATCCTTACTTCCTTTATAAAATCATTCCTTTTCCCTCATATGTGATTTGATCTTTTTTATGTGCATGTGCTAAATTATGGGGTCCACAAAATAAAATTCCCTTCCTAATCTTTTTCATTTTTCTTTTTTTTTTTTGGCGGGTCCCACGCCCAACAATAATACCCCCTATCACGTGTTCCTCCCCATTTTTGTGATAAAATTTGTTATAACTTTTGTCATTTTGTGGTGAGGTGGTATATTTTTGTGGAAGAGTGGAGTGGTGAACAAGAATTATTCTAGGTGAGGTGTCAAAATGGGAGTGGTATCATGTGTGTGTTGGTTAGGGAAAAAGACAAAAGTAATGAGATATTTCTTGAATTATCTAAAAGAAAACTTAAACTAAAATAAAATATACTAACTAATTTAATGAAATAAAATATCACCCAAAATATTGAAACGAAATCAAAATGACAAGAAAATAATTCTCCCAACTAAATAACACTATTACAGTAGCTTAAAACTATTATATAAAACTCAAAAGTTGTGAGAACTTTAGAAACTAAGAAAACATATTTTTTGGGAAATTTTCTTTCTTTTGTTGCAAATTAAAACATAACTTATATTCTAAAAATAGCAAATATTTTTTGTTCTTTTTGATTTTCGCGAATAAGCCTACTAAATAAAAATAGAATACAATCGACACGTCAAAAATTAAAATTAAAATAAATATTTAAACACTATAAATTGAAACACACGGGGAGGGTCAAAATTACGTGTCTACAGGTATTTGCGCATTTTCAATTGTATAGTTGGTCTGAATGCCATGCTTATAGAATAGTACGATCCTTTGGATCTATGATCGTGTTCCGATGCCCGTACTTTATGTCTCTATTAGTATTGCATGTCTTATCTGTTTGTGTGAATATCACTCATATATCTCGTTGAAATGAAAAAGGAAGTAAAAGGTGAAGCCTTTACGATATTGAGAACATAATGATGGATTTCATGCTTATATGCTCGTTCTTGACTTGATGTATGTCATATTCATACTTTATATGTGTTCATGCATACGATTTGAGGATATGATTGTGAGTCCGAGGGGATCTTGTTCTGAACGAGTGATGATGCTTTAGCGCGTTCCGTTGACAATGGGTCCGGTCGGCTAAGTGACAGGTTATTGAGATATGATATGATGAGACCGTGATCCAAGTATTTACCGGAGCTGTGATATATGAGTCTCATGAGCCCTCTATGGGTCACGATTCATTGACATTCGAATATATGTATATTGGGAAGTGGAAACAGGTCTTGCATTGCATTTGCATCTCATACATACTTTATACTATTATTGTGATTATTGGTATCTGACTTGTCTTATCTTGAAATTCATCTGTTATGTGGATTTAGCCGTTAATATGATTATCTTGTATTATGGACTAACGACAGACTAGTGTGGTTTTGGTATCATGAACCAACCCTTGTCTCCACTTCGAAAAGGGTCGGTCAATAATGCTGCTAAGTACCTGTTGTTTATTGTACTCACGCTACACTTGCTGCACCTTTATGTGTGCAGATTCAGTCCCAGTACCAGCGGAGCTCGTGACTACCAAGCTGCTCGCTATAGTCTTTGCTGAGATATCGGGGTGAGCACCATGGTTCTGAATGGTTTTGGACTCTCCTCTATCATTTACCTTATGTTTTTCTTCATTTCAGACAGTTCTATTTATGTTTTTTTTGGACTATTTGTACTCCGTAGTAGTCCTTGTGTTTGGTGACATCAGATTTTGGGAAGATTTATAATAACTTCTAAGTTTTTCTGTTTAAGATTGTTAAGACTTGAAATTGACTTGTATGATTTAATTCCGTTTTTAGTATTTCCTTATATTTTGGGCTGTTAATGGTTTGTGTTGGCTTACTAGTATGGTGAGACTAGTGCCATCGCGACTTGGTAAATTGGGTCGTGACAAAAATGAACCTAAAATATGTTATTTTTCTCTTTATTATCTTGTATTTTATCTACTTACTAAAAAATGATACATATGTTTTTCAATACTAGTTTCTCGGCATGTGAGTTGCACATGTGTACCGAGTCATGTAGTACATGTTAAAAGTACCGGTCTATCTTCTTGAGTTCATTGCACATTCATCAATGATGTTGCCCTGTAAATACCTTTACAGCACCTTTTTGATGTTGACCTCCTAATACAAATATCGTTGGCTTAAGTCATCCGCAGCCTCTTAAAGTTTTCCACAGATTCCACTTAGACACCTCAACTTGAGCTTGTTCCAATTGAACACTTACACTTACTAAAATTTGTACCTATTAAGCAATTTCTTGATAATCAACGAAAAATATAAAGTGTGGGTGATACACTCGCGGTTATGTGGCAAAATGACTAATTAAAAGGCAACATGTGGAATTGGGTTCAACGTAATTATTAAAAATTAATTATAAGTTAAAAAAAAAAATCAACCTAAACCCTAAACAGTTACCGCCGCTGCCATCCCAACTCATCTTCATCCGCTGACCATTTCCCATTTTAAACCTAAACAGTTTTAATTCCTCATGTTTGCTTCTTTTTTTTCTAGATTCTGGATCTGATTTGGCTTTAGGTTTAAATTTGATACTAATTTTGGTAGAAGAAAAGAAGGGAGGGAGGGAGAGGGAGAGAGAGAGAGAGAGAGAGAGAGAGAGAGAGAGAGAGAGATGTATGGTGGTAGTGGTGGCAACTCCATTTTTCTGGTGAATTGAAGGTTATGGTTGAAGGATAAGGAGAAAAAATGACAGCGACGATGGAATATCTGGAGGAAAACGATGAATGGCTCAAGAATGAAGGGGAAAGAGAAAGATAGTCGGCAGTGGCGGTGGCGTCGGGGTCGTCGGCGGTATTGGTGGTAAAGAGATAACATGAAGAAGAAGAAGAAGAGGAGAAAAAAAAAAGGAAAAATAGGCTAAATAATACCTTTCATGTGTCGGTTTTTTGTGCAATACACACACTTTACCACATCAGCAAAAGTGTTTAATAGGTACAAAATTTACAAGTGTAAGTGTTCAATCGGAACAAGCCGAAGTTGAGGTGTCTAAGTGGAATCAATTGACAACTTTAAGGGGCTGCGGATGACTTAAGTCGATACTTTTAATGATAAAATCGCTATACCCCTAATTTATGACTACCCTAACTTTTGCCTTGATTTCAGAATTCATTATATCTGTCTCGAATTTCTCTATCGATTTTGGTGAATGTACCCAAAATCATTTAACTATATCCGGTATGGATTTCATACCACATCACATCCCCATCTTGTGGGCACATGTAAGGCACTAAAAGTGAAGAGTCCATGCAACTTAGCGCAGCATGGAAACCAAAAAGAATTTTTCCTATTTCTTCGGGCGGCCGCTACCAACCTGCGAGATTTTCATTTTGTTAAAAGTAACTAAAGGACGAAAGGATTGAAAACGTAGACCTATTTATTCAAAGCCTCAAATTCCTCTCTCGAGCACAAACACGTATCTCCACCGTTCCCCCCCCCCCCCCCCCCCCCCTTATTGGTCACCGATCACCTTTAACCCCTCATTCCCCCAATAATTTCCATTATTATTAAAACCATAGGAAATCAAACAAAAAAAAAAAAACAAAGAATAGAGAAAATTAACTCAAGAAGATAATCAACTTAATATGAATTTTCAATGAATGCCACAATATTATTCAAGATCAATTCAACAAAAAGAAAAAGACAATTTGAAATATGATAATTTTCTCTTCAGTATCTTGTATTTTATATGCTTACTAAAAATGATACTTATGTTTTTCTATACTAGTTTCTCGGCACGTGTGTTGCACGCCTATATCGAGTCGCGCAATACATGTTAAAAGTACCAATCTATCTTCTTGAGTTCATTGAACATTCATCAATGATGTTGCCCTGTAAATAGCTTTAAAGCACCTTCTGGTTGCAGACCTTTTAATACAAATATATTTTAACGATAAAAAAGTTATATGCCTAAATTATGATTGCCCTATCTTTTTTTCTTGATTTCAGAAATCATTATATCTGTCTGGAATTTCTCTATCGATTTTGGTGAATGTACCAAAAATGGTTTAACTATATCCAGTATGGATTTCATACCCATATCCACATCCCCATCGTGTGGGCACAGGTACGACACCAACAGTGAAGAGTCCACACAACTTAGCGCAACATGGAATCAAAACCAAAAATAATTTTTCCAATTTATTCGGTTGGCCGCTACCAACCTGCGAGATTTTCATTTTGTTAAAAGTCAGTAAAGGACGAAAGGACTGAATACGTGAAAGGAACATAAACCCATTTATTCAAAGCCTCAAATTCCTTTCTCGAGCATAAACATGTATCTCCACCGTTTTTCCCCGTTATCGGTCACCGATCACCTCTTCAACCCCTCCCTCCCCCAGTAATTTTCCGTTATCATTAAAACCTTGGAAATCAAACAAAACAAAAAAGACAAAAAAAAAGAGAAAATTAACTCAAGAAGATAATAAACTAAATATGAATTTTCAATGAATGTCACAATGATTTTCAATATCGATTCAACGAAAAGATAAAATGAACCTAAAATATGATAATTTTCTCTTTATTATCTTGTACTTTATATGCTTTCTAAAAATGATACATATGTTTTTCTATACTAGTTTCTCGGCACGGGCATTGCATGTGTATACCTAGTCGTGTAGTATATGTTAAAAGGACCGGTCTATCTTCTTGAGTTCATTGCACATTCATCAATGATGTTATCCTGTAAATATATTTAAAGCACCTTCTGGAAGCTGACCTTTTAAAAAATATATCTTTGGCTTAAGTCATCCGCAGATCTTCAAGTTGTCCATAGATTCCACATAGACACCTAAACTTAGGCTTGTTTCGATTGAACAATTATGATCACTAAACTTTGTACCTATTTAACCCTTTATTTATAAAATGGTACACATTGAGTATATGGGATTATGTCACAGGCATGGGCATTCACGTCGGTTATCAGTGACGAATATGTGAATTCATGTTCAGGTTATATCTATTTTCATACATGTGGACTCATGCATGTCCTGAATTGCATTTGTAATCTCCCTCATGAGTTATTAGTCTTGGTGGGCAGCACGAACAACGTACACGCGATTAATTGGGCATGCCGTTATTGAGTAAAGTCGCGATCTTACTGTGCATATCGTCATATGTTTTCTTATTTGAATACTATTAAAAGTTGAACAATTGTAAATATATAATGTCATGTTATTTGTGTGTGCATTTGTTCTACACATGTTATGTTGATACTACGTTTATACGCCTATTATTATTGTTGATCGTACTATATGCACGTGTTTTGTTCAAAAGGGTACTTTCGTATCATGATGATTATTGCTATCTTGTTCTCGACGGTCAATGATACTTATTGAGTACTCTCCGTACTCACCCCTCTTTCTTGTCTTTTCCAATTTTTATTGCAAAATTGAATCCTAGTACAAGTGTACTCGTGGTTAATCGTGTATTGATTTTAATGGTGAACCAACCGCCTCGTCCTGTGTGGCTTGGAGATTTTCTTCTAATATTTACTCTATTTGTTTAAGGTCACATATACTTTATTTACATTAAGTACATTACTAGATAATTTCAGCTTTAATTGTTATAATTAATTAGAGATATCAGGTTCAATCATGAAAAATGAGAAATATTGGGAGGGAATAGTTTTTCCATAAATAAGCATTACATGTCGAATTGAATTAGTTGGCTTTTTATATTTTAAATCTTTTACCAAATTTGTACGCGCCACATGGAATCCAATCCGAAAAGAATTTTTCTGATTTCTTCAATTGGCTGCAACCATCCTGCAAGATTTTGATGACGAAAGGACTGAAAACGTAAAGGGAACGCGTAGACCCATTTAATCAATACCTCAAATTCCTTTCTCGAGCACAAACACGTATTCCACAGTTATTCCCCCATTATCGGTCTCCCATCATCTCTATAACCCCTCCCTCTCCCAAAAAATTTCCATTATGATTTAAAACCTAGGATATCAAACAAAAAAATTAAAAATAAAGAAATTAACTCAAGAAGATAGTCAACTTAATATGAATTTTAAATGAATGCCACGTTATTTTTCAAGATCGATTCAACAAAAAGATAAAATGAACATAAAATATGATAATTTTCTATTTATTATCTTGTATTTTGTATGCTTACTAAAAACGGTACGTATATTTTTCTATACTATTTTCTCGGCACATGCGTTGCACATGTATACCGTGTCGTGCATCACATGTTACAAGTACCGGTCTATCTTCTTGAGTTTATTGGACATTCATCAATGATGGTGCCTTGTAAATATCTTTAAAGCACCTTCTGGTTGCAGACCTTTTAATACAAATATCTTTTAATGATAAATAATTTATATGCCTAAATTATTATTACCCTAGCTTTTTTCTTGATTTCAGAAATCATTATATCTGTCTGGAATTTCTCTATCGATTTTGGTGAAAGTACCCAAAATGGTTTAACTATGTCCAATATGGTTTTCATAATCATATCCACATCCCCATCGTGTGGGCACAAGTACGACACCAACAGTGAAGAGTCGACACAACTTAGCGCCACATGCAATCAAAACGAAAAATAATTTTTGCAATTTATTTGGTTGGCCGCTACCAACCTACGAGATTTTCATTTTGTTAAAAGTCAGTAAAGGATGAAGGACTTAAAATATGAAAGGAACGAAAACCCATTTATTCAAAGCCTCAATTTCCTTTCTCGAGCATGAACACGTATCTCCACTGTTTTCCCCCATTATCGGTCACCGATCACCTCTTCAACCCCTGCCTCCTCCCCAGTAATTTCCCATTATCGTTAAAACCTAGGAAATCAAACCCCAAAAAAAAAAAATTAACTCAAGAAGATAATCCACTTAATATGAATTTTCAATGAATGCCATGATATTTTTAAATATCGATTTAACAAAAAGACAAAATGAACCTAAAATATGATAATTTTCTCTTTATTATCTTATACTTTATATGCATACTAAAAATGATACTTATGTTTTTCAATACTAGTTTCTCGGCACATGCGTTGCACGTGAATACCGAGTCAGGTAGTACATGTAAAAAGTATCGATCTATCTTCTTGAGTTCAGTGCACATTCATCAATGATGTTGCCCTGTAAATATCTTTAAATAACTTCTGGATGCTGACCTTTTAATGCAAATATCTTTGGCTTAAGTCATCCGCAGCCTCTTCAAGTTGTCCACAAATTCCACTGAGACACCTAAACTTAGGCTTGTTTCAATTGAACAATTACGGTCACTAAATTTTGTACCTATTAAACCATTTATTTATAAAATAGTACACATTGAGTATATGAGATTATGTCACATGCATGTGCATTTACGTCAGTTATCAATGACGAATATGTGAATTCGTGTTCAGGTTATATCTATTTTCATACATGTGGACTCATGCATGTCCTAAATTGCATATGTAATAAATTCTCCCTCATGAGTTATTAGTCTTGGTGGGCAGCACGAACAACGTCCGCGTGATTAATTGGGCATGATGTTATTGAGTAAAGTCGCTATCTTACTGTGCATATTGTCATATGTTTTCTTATTTGAATACTATTAAAAGTTGAAAAATTGTAAATATATAATGTCATGTCATTTGTGTGTGCATTTTTTGTACGCAGGTTATGTTGATACTATGTTTATATGCATATTATTGTTGTTGATCATACTATATGGACACGTTTTGTTCAAAAGAGTACTTTCGTATCATGATGATTATTGCTATCTTGTTCTGGACGGTCAATGACACTTATTGAGTACTCTCCGTACTCACCCCTCTTTCTTGTCTTTTCCAACTTTATTGCCAAATTGAATCCTAGTACAAGTGAACTCGTGGTTAATCATGTGTTGATTTTAATGGTGAACCAATCGCCTAGTCCTGTGTGGCTTGACGATTTTCTTATAATATTTACTCAATTTTTTTAAGGTAACATATACTTTATTTACATTAAGTACGTTACTAGGTAATTTCAGCTTTAATTGTTATAATTAATAGAGATATCAGGTTCAAGCATGAAAAATGAGAAATGTTAGGAGGGAATAGTTTTTCCATATATAAGCATTGCATGTTGAATTGAATTAGTTGGCTTTTTATATTAAAAATCTTTTACCAAATTTGTACGCGCCGCATGGAATCCAAGCTGAAAAGATTTTTTCTGATTTCTTCGATTGGCCGCAAGCAACCCGCAAGATTTTCATTTTGTTAAAAAATAGTAAAGGACGATAGGACTGAAAATGTAAAGGGAACATAGACCCGTTTATTCAATACCTCAAATTCCTTTCTCGAGACACATATCTCCACCGTTATTCCCCCGTTATCGGTCACCTATCACCTCTACAACCCCTTCCTATCCTAATAATTTTCCATTATGATTTTAAACCTAGGAAATCAAACAAAAAAAAAATAAAGAAATTAACTAAAGAAGATAATCAACTTAATATGAATTTTAAATGAATGCCACGATATATTTCAAGATTGATTCAACAAAAAGATAAAATTAACCTAAAATATGATAATTTTCTATTTATTATCTTGTATTTGGTATGCTTACTAAAAACGGTACGTATCTTTTTAATACTATTTTCTTGGCACATGTGTTGCACGTGTATACCGTATCGTGCAGTACATGTTAAAAGTACCGGTCTATCTTCTTGAGTTCATTGAACATTCATCAATGATGTTGCCCTATAAATATCTTTAAAGCACCTTCTGGTTGCAGAGCTTTTAATACAAATATCTTTTAATGATAAAAAAGTTATACGCCTAAATTATGATTAACCTAGCTTTTTTCTTGATTTCAGAAATCATTATATCTATCTGGAATTTCTCTATCGATTTTGATGAAAGTACTAATAATGGTTTAACTATATCCAGTATGGATTTCATACCCATATCCCCATCCCCATCATGTGGGCACAGGTACGGCACCAACAGTGAAGAGTCCACACAACTTAGCGCAACATGGAATCAAAACCAAAAATAATTTTTCCAATTTATTCGGTTGGCCGCTACCAACCTGCGAGATTTTCATTTTGTTAAAAGTCAATAAAGGACGAAAGGACTGAATACGTGAAAGGAACATAAACCCATTTATTCAAAGCCTCAAATTCCTTTCTCGAGCATAAACATGTATCTCCACCGTTTTTCCCCGTTATCGGTCACCGATCACCTCTTCAACCCCTCCCTCCCCCAATAATTTTTCATTATCATTAAAACCTGGCAAATCAAACAAAAGGGAAAAGACAAAAAAAATAGAGAAAATTAACTCAAGAAGATAATAAACTAAATATGAATTTCAATGAATGCCACAATGATTTTCAAGATCGATTCAACGAAAAGCTAAAATGAACCTAAAATATGATAATTTTCTCTTTATTATCCTATACTTTATATGCTTACCAAAAATGATACATATGTTGTTTTTACTAGTTTCTCGGCACAGGCGTTGCACGTGTATACCTAGTCGGGTAGTACATGTTAAAAGTACCGGTCTATCTTCTTGAGTTTATTACACATTCATCAATGATGTTATCCTATAAATATCTTTAAAGCACCTTCTGGAAGCTGACCTTTTAATAAAAATAGCTTTGGCTTAAGTCATCCGCAGCCCCTTAAAGTTGTCCACAGATTCCACTTACATACCTCAACTTAGGCTTGTTCCGATTAAACGCTTACGGTTACTAAAATTTGTAACTATTAAACCCTTTATTGATAATATGATACACATTTAGTATATGAGATTATTTCATAGGCATGTGCATTCACGTCGGTTATCAGTGACGACTATGTGAATTCATGTTCAGTTTATATCTATTTTCGTACATGTGGACTCATGCATGTCCTAAATTGCATATGTAATAAATTCTCCCTCATGAGTTATTAGTCTTGGTGGGCAGCACGAACAACGTCCGCGTGATTAATTGGGCATGATGTTATTGAGTAAAGTCGCTATCTTACTGTGCATATTGTCATATGTTTTCTTATTTGAATACTATTAAAAGTTGAACAATTGTAAATATATATTGAGCCTGCTTGGATGGGCTTTAAAAAAGCAGCTTATAAGCTGTTTTTTTTTTTAAGCTAAGACAAACGGGCCAACTTATTTTTTTTATGCTTATTTTAAGCACAAAATGGCTTATAAGCTGGCCAGCCAAGCACTCAAAAAAGCTGAAAACAGCTTATAAGTTGTTTTCAGCAACTTATAAGCTAAGCCAAACGGGCTCATTGCCATGTTATTTGCGTGTGCATCTGTTGTACCCAAGTTATGTTGATACTATATGTTTATGTGCATACTATTATTGTTGATCGTACTATATGCAAACGTTTTGTTCAAAAGAGTACTCAATGATACTTATTGAGTACTCTCCGTACTCACCCCTCTTTCTTGTCTTTTCCAACTTTTATTGCAAAATTGAATCCTAGTACAAGTGAACTCGTGGTTAATCGTGTGTTGATTTTAATGGTGAACCAACCGCCTAGTCCTGTGTAGCTTGGATATCTTCTTATAATACTTACTCAATTTGTTTAAGGTAACATATATTTTATTTACATTAAATACGTTACTAGGTAATTTCAGCTTTAATTGTTATAATTAATTAGAGAGATCAGGTTCAAGCATGAAAAATGAGAAATATTAGGAGGGAATACTTTTTCCATAAAGAAGCATTGCATGTTGAATTGAATTAGTTGGATTTTTATATTTTAAATCTTTTACCAAATTTGTAAGCGTCGCATGGAATCAAAACCGAAAAGAATTTTTTTTATTTCTTCGATTGGCCACAAGCTACCCACAAGATTTTCATTTTGTTAAAAGATAGTAAAGGACGAAAGGATTGAAAACGTAAAGGGAACGTAGACCCGTTTATTCAATACCTCAAATTCCTTTCTCGAGCACAAACACTTATCTCCACCGTAATTTCCCAGTTATCGGTCACCCATCACCTCTACAACCCCTCCTCTCCCAATTATTTTCCATTATGATTTAAAACTAGGAAATCAAACAAAAATAAAAATAAAAAATAAAGGAATTAACTCAAGAACATAATCAACTTAATATGAATTTTAAATGAATGCCATGATATTTTTCAAGATCGATTCAACAAAAAGATAAAATTAACCTAAAATATGATAATTTTTTATTTATTATCTTGTATTTTGTATTCTTACTAAAAATGGTACATACCTTTTTCTATACTATTTTCTCGGCACATGTGTTGCACGTGTATACCGTGTCATGCAGTACATGTTAAAAGTACCGGTCTATCTTCTTGAGTTCATTGGACATTCATCAATAATGTTGCCCTGTAAATATCTTTAAAGCACCTTCTGGTTGCAGACCTTTTAATACAAATATCTTTTAACGATAAAAAAGTTATATGCCTAAATTGTGATTACCCTAGCTTTTTTCTTGATTTTGGAAATCATTATATCTGTCTGGAATTTCTCTATCGATTTTGGTGAAAGTACCAAAAATGGTTTAACTATATCCAATATGGATTTCATACCCATATCCACATCCCCATCGTGTGGGCATAGGTACAGCACCAACAGTGAAGAGTCCACACAACTTAGCGCAGCATGGAATCAAAACCAAAAATAATTTTTCCAATTTATTTGGTTGGCCGCTACCAACCTGCGAGATTTTCATTTTGTTAAAAGTCAGTAAAGGACGAAAGGACTGAATACGTGAAAGGAATATAAACCCATTTATTCAAAGCCTCAAATTCCTTTCTCAAGCATAAACACCTATCTCCACCGTTTTTCCCCGTTATCGGTCACCGATCACTTCTTCAATCCCTCCCTCCCCCAATAATTTTCCATTATCATTAAAACCTTGGAAATCAAACAAAACAAAAAAGACAAAAAATATAGAAAATTAACTCAAGAAATAATAAACTAAATATGAATTTTCAATGAATGTCACAATGATTTTCAATATCGATTCAACGAAAAGATAAAATGAACCTAAAATATGATAATTTTCTCTTTATTATCTTGTACTTTATATGCTTTCTAAAAATGATACATATGTTTTTCTATACTAGTTTCTCGGCACGGGCATTGCATGTGTATACCTAGTCGTGTAGTACTTGTTAAAAGTATCGGTCTATCTTCTTGAGTTCATTATACATTCATCAATGATGTTACCCTGTAAATGTCTTTAAAGCACCTTCTGGAAGCTGATCTTTTAACAAAAATATCTTTGGCTTAAGTCATCCGCAGCCCCTTAAAGTTGTCCACAGATTCCACTTAGACACCTTAACTTAGGCTTGTTCCGATTAAATGCTTACGGTCACTAAAATTTTTACCTATTACACCCTATATATAATATGGTACACATTGAGTATATGAGATTATTTCATAGGCATGTGCATTCACGTCGGTTATCAGTGGCGAATATGTGAATTCATGTTCAGGTTATATCTATTTTAGTACATGTGGACTCATGCATGTCCTGAATTGCATATGTAATAAATTCTCCCTCATGAGTTATTAGTCTTGGTGGGAGGCATGAACAACGTATCCGTGATTTATTGGGCATGTCATTATTGAGTAATGAAGTGATTGGTTAGTTCTTCTAGCTTATAATTGATGGGAATTGATCACCTATAGCATTAATTTCATGTTGAGACCTATAGATTTCTTATTCCATCTTTCTAGTTCATAAACCCCATTCCATAGGTTGGGATTTTGGTCTTGAATAGAAGCAAGGTTTGAATGAATTCCTGCTAGATTCTAATTTCGTGATTTGGTTATGTTTAGACTTCCATTATCTCGAGGCTCAAAGGGAGGGAAAGACTAAGGTTGATTACTAAGGTTTGATTATTGAAGACCTTGTTGTTCGGCTCTCTCTAGGTAGGTTATGGTTTACCTTATGGTGAGACTTCGATTAGCGAAACGTATGTTTAGATGATATTGTCGGAGAATGCATGTAAACCTTCATGTATGAAGTTGGATTGAATATTGTCTTAGGTTGGAGCTTGTTTTATGATTTAGGGGCTAGTCATCCCATTGTGTTGATCGACTTATCTTTTTCTATTTACTTATTAGCTCATTGCCACACTGACACATGGGTAATTGTGACTAGTGATATATCATGACTATGATATTGGGGTACTTTATTTGATTGACATTGAGATGAGATTGTGATTTCATTGTGGCTTATTGTGTAGTCTTATTATTGATATTACTTGTGTGCCTGTGTGGTACTGTTTGGGATTAAATTGGTTGTTGATATTATATTGCATCGTATTCATACTCATTTCCATGATACATTGATATTGCATGGTTATGTTACTGATGATGATAAGTGAGAGAGTGTAGCCCCCAAGGTCTCTGCCGGAGAGGGAAAAAAAATGAGAGTCTGTGATCCGAGGTCATTTACCGGAGCAGACTGAGTGTATGTTGCTCAAGGTTTCTTGCCGGGAATGAATGAGTGTACAATACCGGAGGTCTCTTGTCGGGATCGAGAAAGTGATCGTGATCTGAGGTTATTTTTCAGAGCGAGTGGTACATGGACTTCGCGGGTCCCCCATAGGTTGTGCTGCCGAGAAGTGATGTTCCATTGTCGGAGTACATGTGTACGGTGCATATGCATTGCATTCATCATACATACATTATTGCATTGCATTGTACGTTTTGGTTTCTGGTGATATGCTGTGATACTATTATGATATACTGGTTCAGAATGATTATATTGAGACTTAGCACAGTTGGGCTTAGATGCTATAACATAGGTGATGACTTGTTGTGATATGATTGTGATGTACTGGTTCAGATTGATTATACTGAGACTTGGCACAGTTGGGTTTAGATGCTATAACATAGGTGATGACTTGTACTGCGGATATGGATTCGTGTTGACTTGTACTTTTGGTTTATGTGTTTATCTTGCTTTGTTGTCTTTATATACATTAGCTAGTCTTAGTAAGCCTATGATACCTACTAGTACTTGTTGTTTGTACTGACATGTACTTGCTGCATTCTTTTATGAATGCAGAGTACCAGGTGGGATCCACTTCTACTCCTCGTGGCTGATATTCGAGGATTGTTGATTCGAGTCTTTCAGAGTGAGCATGAGGACGTTTGCTGTTCAAAGATTATTATTATTATTATCATTATTATCATTATTATCATTATTATTATTATTATTATTCAAACTTATAGTATTTAGTTATATGCTCTTGTATGACCAGACCAGATACTGGGGTGGATTTCATTTACTTCCGCACTTATTTATATTATATCATGAGACTTACGTTATTCTATCTTTTTTCGCTTAATTATGTTTTTATGATTGTTGGGATAATGTTTTGCCTACCGAGGTGGGAAAAGTATGTGCCCGCACGACTTAGTGAAATTAGGTCATGACATTTATGTACTGAACTTGAGGTGTAATTGTTGTGATATGAGAAGGAAGAGTCAATATATACTCTTCTTTTTTATTGAGATGGTCACATATCCTTGCTATTGTTGAGTGATTTATCTGAGTCTTGTTATGACTTGTGGCATGCTGCCTTGTATTCATTGACCTTGATATTATTGGCTGATCATGTTTCATATTGACTGTTGAGTTGAAAATATGCTGAGATTCATATTGTGATCAGATAATGAGATCGGGCTTGAATTGGATGTGTTCTTGTGATAAGGCACGAATGAGATCTTGATTATGAATTGCTGATGGTGACGAAGTTATGCAAGATTTGATACAACTTATGGTGGTTGTAACCTTCATAGCATATTCATTACATTTATTGCACTGATTTCTCATTCCTGCATTCATACATTCATACATGATGGAAATGGTTCGGAAATGATTGGTGGAAGATTTATAGAAACTATGAAAGGAAATGGAACACTTAGGTGAAACAAGACTTAGTTATAAGGTGTGCTTGTGATACTTGGAAGAAAGAGGTGACATAGACTCTTTATGTTGAATGAGATGGTTTGTATGATTCATTCCATAGTTGAGCGGATTTATCCAAGTCTTGATATGGCTTATGGCATTGTGACCTGCATTTTCATTAGCATTTGATTTCATTGATTGATCATGCTTACTTTTGAGTTGATGTTTCATCTCGGGGTTCTAGACTTGAACCATATTTGAATACTCATTCTTACATACAATATATTTTTAAAAGGTACATATATATATATATATATATATATATAAGGCATATTTGACAGGGGGAGAGGATGTGGCCCAGTTATGGGCTCGTGATCCGAGGTCATTTCTGGAGCGAGTGGTACATGGACACCATGGGTCCCCTGCAGGTCATGACTATTGGGACAACATTACCATTAGCATATGTGTACAAGTTTGAGGTATTTGGCATTGCATTGCATTGCATATCATTACATATTATCATGCATCATCATACGACTCTTTATTTCTGATTTGGTATTTTCAGTTCGTATTATTATAGTGTCATGGATCGGATTATGGACTGGGTTAGATCGCTGAGTAATGACGCGGCCTAGGTTAGAAATTGGGTTGTGATTATCGATTGAGATTATTGTGATAAGACAGACTTGTGGTTTAGAAGCTTTCTTTTAGGTTTTGATTCAGTTATGGAATATTTTGTGACCTTGGATTGAGTATTATGTGCCTATCTGCTTATCTTGCTGATTTTATGCTTGTATGCGTGAACTAATCTTAGTCGGCTTATGATGCTTACTCGGTACGTGTTGTTTGTACTGAGGCTATTCTTGTTATACTCTTCTTTTGAGTGCAGATTTTGTTACTAGTTCCAGTTCCTGTCGTCAAGGGTGATCCCAGTCTACGTGACAGAGATTCCAAGGTGAACTTTTGGATTAGATTCGCAACCCGGAGACTCTTCCTTGTAATTAACTGCCTTCTTTGCATTCTTCAGACAATATTGATATTTGAGATTTGTATTTACTTTCTATCAAACTTGCAACTATGTAATAGTGGCTCTTCTACTTGTCCAGACCAGATTTTGGGGATATTAATACCTCTGCACTTATCATTGATATAATTTGAATCTGTTAGCTTAATTATTGTATATTTCTGCATAATTTTTACTAATGTTTTGGCAATGGTTCACCTACCTGGGGGGACAGTATAGGTGTCATCACGATTCACGAGTTGGTCGTGACAAAAAAAAAAATTTACTCAAGAAGATAATCAATTCAATATGAATTTTCAATGAATGCCACGATATTTTTCAAGATCGATTCAACAAAAAGATAAAATGAACCTAAAATATAATAATTTCCTCTTTATTATCTTGTATTTTATATGCTTACTAAAAATGATACATATCTTTTTTCTTACTAGTTTCCCGTCATGTGCGTTGCACGTGTATACTGAGTCGTGCAGTACATGTTAAAAGTATCAGTCTAGCTTCTTGAGTTCATTGCATGTTCATCAATGATGTTGCCCTGTAAATATCTTTAAATCACCTTTTGGTTGCCTAAATTATTATTACCCTAGCTTTTATCTTGATTTATGAAATCATTATATTTGTCTGGAATTTCTCTATTGATTTTGGTGAAAGTACCCAAAATTGTTTAACTATATCCGGTACGGACCCATAACCACATCCCCATCGTGTGGGTATAGGTACGACACCAAAAGTGAAGAGTCAGTGTAACTTAGCGCCATGCAATCAAAACAAAAAATAAGTTTTTTTATTCGGTTGGCCGCTACCAACCTGCGAGATTTTCATTTTGTTAAAAGTCAGTAAAAGACAAAAAGGCTGAAAACGTGAAAGGAATGTAGACCTATTTATTCAAAGCGTCAAATTCCTTTCTCGAGCATAAACACGTATCTCCACCATTTCCCCCCATTATCGTTCACCGATCACCTCTTCAACCCCTGCCACCCCCAATAATTTTCCATTATTATTAAAACCTAGGAAGTCAAACAAAACAAAAAAGAAAAAAAAATAGAGAAAATTAACTCAAGAAGATAATCAACTTAATATATATGAATTTTCAATGAATGCCACGATATTTTTCAACATCGATTCAACAAAAAGACAAAATGAACCTAAAATATGATAATTTTCTCTTTATTATCTTGTACTTTATATACTTACTAAAAGGATACATACGTTTTTCTATACTAGTTTCTCGGCACGTGCGTTGCACGTGAATACCGAGTCGTGTAGTACATGTTAAAAGTACCGGTCTATCTTCTTAAGTTCATTGCACATTCACCAATGATGTTGCCCTGTAACTACATTTAAAATACCTTCTGGATCCTGACCTTTCAATACAAATATCTTTGGCTTAAGTCATCCACAGCCCCTTAAAGTTGTCCACAGATTCCACTTAGACACCTCAACTTAGGGTATATGAGATTATGTCACAGGCATGTGCATTAACATCGGTTATCAGTGACGAATATGTTAATTCATGTTCAGGTTATATCTATTTTCGTACAGGTGGACTCATGCATATCCTGAATTGTATATGTAATAAATTCTACCTCATGAGTTATTAGTCTTGGTGGGCAGCATGACAACGTACGCATGATCTATTGGGCATGTCATTATTGGTAAAATCGCGATCTTGTTGTGCATATTGTCATATGTTTTCTTATTTGAATACTATTAAAAGTTGAACAATTGTACATATATATTGTCATGTTATTTGTGTGTGCATATGTTGTACACAGGTTATATTGATACTTTGTTTATATCGATATTATTATTGTTTATCATACTATATGTACACGTTTTGTTCAAAAGAGTACTTTATTTACATTAAGTACGTTACTAGGTAATTTCAGCTTTAATTTTTATAATTAATTAGAGATATCAGGTTGAAGCATGAAAAACTTAGAACCCGACTTGAGTATAGCTAAAACTGATAGCAACCTAATTAAGTTATCAATTTATCAGTAGACAAATTTATAGAAGGAATAAGCACCATATGCTAAAAGCTCCACAAATAAATGGGGAAGGAGGGGTTGTTTGCAATCATCAAAAGTCAGGAAAAACATTATTTATTAAACAAAGCATGATATGCACAATATATGTAATACAATCTGTACTCTTTGTAAGCATCCAGCTATCCTTCCAATGAGAAATATTAGGTGGGAATACTTTTTCCATAAATAAGCATTATATGTCGAATTGAGTTAGTTGGATTTTTATATTTTAAATCTTTTATCAAATTTGTAAGCGCCGCATAGAATCAAAATCGAAAAGAATTTTTCTGATTTCTTCGATTGGCCGCTAGCAACCTGCAAGATTTTCATCTTGTTAAAAGCAAGTAAAGGACGAAAGGATTGAAAACATAAAGAGAATGTAGACCCATTTATTCAAAGCCTCAAATTCCTTTCTCGAGAACAAACACGTATCTCTACTGTTATTCCCCCGTTATTGGTCACCAATCACCTCTACAACCCTTCCCTCTCCCAATAATTTTCCATTATCATTAAAAACCAGGAAAGTCAAACAAAAAAAAAATGAAATTCACTCAATAGGATAATCTACTTAATATGAATTTTCAATGAATGCCACAATATTTTTCAAGATCGATTCAACAAAAAGATAAAATGAACCTAAAATATAATAATTTTCTCTTTATTATCTTGTATTTTATATGCTTACTAAAAATGATACGTATCTTTTTTTATACTAGTTTCTCGGCACATGTGTTGCACGTGTATATCGAGTCGTGCAGTACATGTTAAAAGTACCGGTCTATATTCTTGAGTTCATTGCACATTCATCAATGATGTTGCCATATAAATATCTTTAAAACACCTTCTGGTTGCAGACTTTTTAATACAAATATATTTTAACAATAAAAACGTTATAAGCCTAAAGTACTATTACCCTAGCTTATATCTTGATTTTAAAAATCATTATATCCTTCTGGAATTTCTCTATCGATTTTGTCACGCACCAACTAGAGGAATCGTGCGGGCACCTACCATTTCCACCTCGGTAGGCGAACCCTTTTCCCAAATCATTCATTCAACCACAATAAATTAATCAAGACAACGAGTAAAGTCTCAAACATAGATAATAATAATAATAATAATAATAATAATAATAATAATAATAATAATAATAATAATAATAATAATAATAATAATAATAAGGCTAATGAATAAGTGTGGAAATAATACAACAATCCCAAAAAATCTGGTCTAAGGCCGTACAAGAGCCACCACTACAAATACTATGGAAGATATGTTAGAAGACCGGTCCTGTTTGGTTTCAAGGGATTGTCGGAAAGAAAGTAACTGGGCGGCTTGCATGAGTTATCGCCTTGATAGGATTGAAGTCCAGCATGGCAGAAGGCCATCGAAAAATGACCAGGAGAATGAAAATGTGCAATGCAAGTTGCAAAAGCAGTCCGATGATTTTAACCAAGTGGGAGTTGTCTTATCCGTGGGCGATTCTTCGAAATAGCAAGGGGGCAATCAGCGTCATGCTGGGGATAATTATGATTCAAGCTCCCTTATTCATGATTCCATTGGCCCTGAAAATTCCATCAAGTTTCTTATTCGTTGCTCTAGGTCAGATTAAGGCGCCATAGCATGTTCAAATAGTAGTTTCCCCTCATTAATTAGGGGCAGATTGATACGACCCTATTGTAATGAATTTCAATTTTTTAGTTACATTTCCATTTTCTAGTTAATTCCAGTTAATAAGCAATTAGTTAGTAGTCACATGCCAGGCACGTGACTGAGGAATTAGTTAGACCAGCCTGTCAAGTTAGTTGATAACTAACTTTTGGAGCCTGATCCCACCCCACCAAAATCCCAAATTCCCCAATACATAAGTAGTTGCTATTCCATTGATTGTAATCATCCAAGTTGAATACTAAGATCAATAAACTCTTCTTTTTCCCTTCTAAAACTGTTACTCGAGCAAGCTGTTCAAGAGCAATTCTCCATATTTATTCTTTAGGCAAGCTCAATTTCTTCTATTTTGTTCGTAAATACCGGAGCTGTATCACAAAGAACTTTATCCCGAATAGGTATAGTTTCTATCAAAATCCTGTCTTTTTTTTTTCTTTACTCTGCTGTGGTTTGAACCTGAATTTCTGGCTTCGTAGACGTGCGAATAAGGATAGTTCGGCCCACAAATTTTCATTAAATGAGAAGTAGAAGTAAAAATTAAAAACCACCGAAAAATATAGCATATTTCTATATTTTTACTTCTCAACATGGCATATCTAATGGGATAATCATTTACCATCTCCAAACTTCAAACAAAATTCTCAACGTACAACACATTCATACGAACTGATCATAAAAAATGTCAAGTGACAGTGATGAAGATGAGCTCTTACAAATGGCATTACAAGAGCAAGCAACACGCAAAAAACCGCCAGAGCAACCGCCAAAGCCGAACCCGAAGAGCGCCAGCAGAGGTAAAAGCATTACTTACAATATTACTATGGTAATATTTTTATAGTAAATACACGAATTGACTTGAGTCATGCTAGACACTGTTCTAAGAAACTAGACATGTTTCCCAGGATAGAGAAATCAGCAAAATTAAATAAAACCAATAAGTTTTCATGGTTTTATCTAGGGTTAACGAATCCTGGAACTATTATTCCACCATCTGGCTGTGATAACTTGTTCCGGTACTATTTCTAATCCCAGGATTAGTAACAACAAAGGATAAAACAGCTAAATGCTTGTTCAGCATACCAAATAACCCCTTAGCGTATGTGACAATATGTATAATTATTACTCCCTCCTCCCCGATTTATGTGATTTATTTGACTGGACACTGGATTTAATAATAAAATGAATATTTTTAAAACTTGTGGTCTAAAGTAAATCATATATATTTTTAATTGACAACCAAAAAAAAATGTCAGGCAAATTAGGACTGACAAAGTACATTTTACTATTTTTTCACACATATACTTGATCGGCCCGAAAATAGTGGGGTCTATTGAAGGACAACATGAGCCTCTGCCTGTATATGCTTTGTGGAGTTGTTTTTGATATATTTGTATGTAGTAGCTTTCTAAGCATATGGTGTAATTCTGCTTTGATGGCAATGATGTTTTGTCAAAGTAGTAAAAGCTGTGGACAGTTTCAGTATTTTTTTATTTTTTTTTGTCCTTGCGTGGGTAATTCTTGTGGTTTCCCATAGTGTTTTTTTATTCTTTTTTATTGATTAGTATTTGGACACGTGCGTTGCACGTGTGTTTCAATTCAATCAGTACAATTTTTTTAAAATAATATAAATAATATTAAAACATGTGTATGATGAATAATTGCGAAAAATAAATTATATGCTGAATTTGATAAACAATTAGCCTACTCAAATGACTTGATTGTTCAACGCAAAATATTATGGATCATTTAAACCTACAAAGTTGAATAATTAAATTTAGTTAGGCAGCCACAATGTGAATGAGATCAATTTGATGTAATTAGATGCTGACATATAAAATGCTTGTACTTAACCTTGTACTTTCTTATAGGCAATATTCTTGATGTATGGTCCATCACAATGTTTTGTGCTCAATCATGGCTATAACTCTTTGTAATGAACGTTATATTGATATTTTCAGTTATGACCACATCTCAAAATGTTCTTGTTGTTCATTATGACATAAAAGCTATTAAAGTTTAGATGATTATTTAACAAATAGTTTAGCAATAAAAAAGTAGATTTTTGATAGGGCGAGGGAGGAATATAGCAGACTCTATCGAAATTAATTCCTTACAATCATGCTCAAACCAAAGCACATGTGGAGTCCTTTCTTTAGTTTTTTTTTTTTAAAAAAATAGTTTTTATTAAACAATCCTGCTATATTTGATCTATTAAAAAGATAATAAGTTATAAATATATAATGAAGATCATATATACTAACTGATCAACAACAAATTAAAAATAGGAAGAGTTCTTTGTCTTTTGCACCTCTAACATATATATGTGACAGTAAAATATGAAACATCCAGTTCAAATATGCCTATAATTTTGTTTGGGCATGCAATTTTGAATTTCAAAAGTTGTATTGTTTTACAAACATGAAAACCCCACAATTTATGAAAACTATTGGAACTTTCTCAACTCTTATACAAACTTATTAAATGAACATACCATAGTTCAATACCTTTTGATTTATTTAATTAACATTTTTTTAATTATTAACCTTAAAAGATGATAAGTTAATCATGAATTGCTTTATGCTACTGTTTTAGTTTTTTTTTTTTTTTTTTTTTTTGGTTTTAAACAATAACATCTAGGAGATCATATATTTGAGTCAAGACAAACCTCTAGTAGGCAACAGCATCATCTTTGATTTACAAAAAATCTCAATACTTGATTTGCAAAGGGTTATTCCAACTTCAAAAAGTTTATCACATTTTCTCGATTATTGTACATTAATGCAGAAGAATAAAAGTATCGTTTATCAAATTCCAAAAAGAATTTACAGGAAATTTTGAGAACTATTTACTAAAAGAAACATATAAAGAAAAGAATGACAAAGAAGCATAACAAAAAATTGTGTCTGACACCATATAGGGATAGTGGGCAAAATGGTTTAAGTGACTAAGTTGACTTTTATAAAATAGGAACAAATGCTATGAATAAATACATAACTCGCAAGAAGCTTCAAGGACCAAACTACTGCAATGAAAGTTGGAATCTGAAAAGATTATACTATTAAGAATTATGCACATGTAGAGCCTATTAATTACTGGCACATGAGCCAATACACTATTTACCTGTTCAATGCATTAGATTTTATTATTTAGTTTATTAATTATTAATAAAAGGTTTTTTTACTTTAAAAATAAATTATACCTGCATATGAATCTGGTCTATATTACTTAACCATTCAACGTAACATTTCAAATTCTTAACCTTATGAGAGTAACTAAGAAAATTAATGCATTGATTTTTGAAAGAATAAATATTATAAATAATGTTTAAGTGAAAGGTAAAATGGTCGTATTTTAACTTTTGAAGATATTACCGTAATCCAACTTTCAACTATAGAGCTTTCCACTTTTAATAATATATGATAATTTCATCATTGATCCGTCTTTTGTCTATTTGGTTTGGGAGAAAACATTTTAAATTGGAAAAAAATTATTTCTGGATTATTGTCACGACCCAACCAGTGGGCCATGACGGGTACCCGGAGCTGACTACCGAGCACCACTCATCATGCTAACCATCATACCTAACTTGTGCACACCCAATTACCAAGGCGAATGTGTATATATACATTAGCCCTCGCGGCTACAAAATGATATACAACAATATACATTGGGTGATCATAAGACATCTACTACCCACACATATGTATATACGAGCCTCTAACTGGAGTACTGAACATAAGGACGGGAGAGGACCCCATCGTGCTCGAATATATATACACAAAAGAATATATATCAAAAACTGCAACTCCGGAGTAGGGAAGTGCTCCGGTGCAAGCTGATCTGGCTCCTATGGATCTGGACCGTCCCCCTGTCTACCTGTGGACATGAACACAGCGTCCAAAAGAAAAGAACGTCAGTACAGACAATGTACTGAGTATGTAAGGCATACATGATAACATAACAAGGGAATATAGAAAGCATAAGAAGAAAAGATAACTGTAACTGCTTGCCTCTTAAGGCGGAATCATGCATGCTAGTTCTTATGTAAGCATCATCATATCATGTATACATACATATATATACATATATATATATATATATATATATATATATATATATATATATATAAATAAATAAACTGCCCGACCATGTAGGTACGGTGTGATCATCATTAGCCCGCGTCCGGGGTAAACATCTCATGCCGCCCACTAGTGGTGCCTACCCATGCCATCTAGACATGGTGTGTATGTCGCCCGCCTTAGCGGTGTTTGCCCGGCCATATAAGCACGGTGTAATCTCATCATTATATGCTTATCATACAACATGCATAAGAGCTCAAGTGAAAACTACAACTCTATCGGGGTGACGTAAGGTCGAGAACCCCCGATTCTATTATGGAGTAATCATGATTATCATGTCTCACCTTGAAGGAACTATCATTATAAGGTGAGGCTATCAACAATGAATAGCATCAAGGGATCATGTAAAGATCATTAACGTCACAGCAACATCATATCATTATCATGGACATATCTCATCTTTATCTCATAAGGAGCTCTTAATAATCTTTAACTTTCATCCTTTGGGACGTAAGAAGGTCATGAGAATTACCGGAAAGAAATCACACTATATATAAGAATCATGCCTTTGAAGGAAGGGCTAGCCTTACATACCTTTATATCTTTTTTAACTCTATTGCCTACTTGCTTGCCTTTCGAGCTCGCGATTCTACCTTCAAGGGAATTTGTACTAAGATTAGACAACCGGAAACATACTTAAGCTTAAGCTAAAGCAACTAAGAGTTAATAAAAATTTGGCGACATCTCCTTTGTTTCGACAACTTCTTCCATAAAATAAGACAACCCTCCAACATCAATAAGAACACCCATGATAACATAATCAATAAATTCTTCAATTTAAACATTGTTTACTTCTTAAATCCACCTTCAAAATCATCCATAACCATACCTATGGTAAAACATCATATTCATTCTCATCTAATACTCCTTTAACATCATTTGTATTATTCAACACAAGATTGTACTCATAACACGTCAAGAACTATTATTCAAGGTAAGTCATTATTCAAGAGTATCACTATTTCCATGTTTGTACTCCATATTCTCCTCCATTCCATAATCCAAGTCTTTTAACCTCTAAATATTCTTAATAACATGAATTGAACATAAAACTTACCTTTGATGATGTAGGAATGGACTTTGGATGTAAATACTTCACTTGGAGAAAACCCCACTTCAACACCAAAGAGATTCTTGGTTTCCACAAACCCTAAAGAGTATCCTTGCACTTGATTATACTAATTCTTGGTGTTTACTCCTTGATTTCCCTTGGATATATGATAATATGATGAGAGAATTATTCTAGAACCTTCAAGACTTAGAGAGAGACTGAAATCTGAAAATTTGGGGCGCGACTCGTCTATTTATAGCGGAACTGGAAAGTTCCAGAAAAGCGATTCGACGACCCGTCGACGTGTCGACAGTCCGTTGACTTGCCTCGTCGACTAACACATGAGAATCTCTTATTGCAGAAACATTTCGAAGGTTGAGTCGACGGTCCCGTCGACATGTCGACGATCCGGTCCCGTCGTCGTGTCGACGGTCCGTCAACTTAGTTCGTCGACTGGCGCTTGCAGGTCTCAGTCTGCAGAAACATATTGACGGTGCACAGTGACGGTCCGTCGACATGTCGATCTCGTCGGCACTGACCGGTGTCTGCAGATTTTCCTGAATCCGTTCCGATTGTGTCGATTTGATTTGTTCAACTTCTAACCCCGTAAATCACCAGAAATACCTGCTGGTACACTGTGTTCGATATTCTCTACCTTAACTTTCTCCAACAAACTTTCTTCTCTTTTTCCTCCAATGTCTTTGGAATCTTAATTAGAATCATTAAGTATCCCTTCTTACTAGTAGGGACATCATATACACCTTAACTTACGTTGGCCTATTCATTGCACAACGACATGAAATTTTTCCGAGGTGTAACAATTATTTCCCATATTTTTTTCAATGTGAAGTAGGAATTAATGATAGTTAAGTCAAGGTGTAAGATATGGTATGATGATGTTGTGTTTTGGTAGTATTTTTGCATATTAAAGATTAATAACACTTTCGAAGTATTAACTAGTTGAAGCAAGTGGTGTGGAGTATGTATTGGAATATATTTGTAAAGAAAATGAGTTTCGCAGAAATTATATATATATTACTGAAAAATTATTTTCCATACCAAAAGGGACATTGTTTTATTGGTATGTACTTGTAGTTGCTTATTTACTTATGAGAGATTATTCTTTGCACTGCATACATTTGGGGGTTGTTCATTTAAAGGGCCCAGTTTTATTTGTGAGGTCCTTTGTATAAATTTCAAGTTACATTCCATGTGGAAGTAGATAAATAGTCATCTTTTTCATTGTGAATCAGAATGTGTGCTTGGTGGCGCGTAATTTACTATAGTAATTTTCATTGCGGGTATGCATGATTAATATCAGGTTCTAATATGACTTGTGACAAATTGATTGGGTTGTCTTTATTCCTAATTCTTTTGTTTTTTCTGTAATAGTTCTGCTTAGTCTTTCTATTTTGTTTTCTGTGGGAATTTTTTCTAAGTTAAACTTATTGTTTAAAAACTGAATTTTTCTATTTATCTCTAATTCTTGTGATATATATATATATAAATGAGAGAACCCAAGTACTCTCTTTTGGATTCAGGAAACAACTCTCAGAGATCTTTTTTCCTTTGGAAAGATACAGGAAAGAAACAATCAACCTATTGATATTGGAAGACTTAACGGATTCTTCCAATGTATCATTTCTGGGTCCAATGGAATTCATAGGTATATATTGAAAGGGGGAGAGGATGTGGCCTAGTTATGGGCTCTGAGGTCAGTTCCATAGTGAGTGGTACATGAACAGCATGGGTCCCCTGCAGGTCATGACTATTGGGATAACAATACCATTAGCACGTGTTGTATTTGGCCAGTGCATTACATTGCACATCATTACATATCATCATGCATCATCATACGACTCTTTATTTTTTATTTGCTATATTCAGTTTGTATTATTATGGTGGCATGGATCGGATTATGGACTGGGCTAGATCGCTGGGTAATGACGCTGCCTAGGTCAGAACTTGGTTTGTGATCATCGATTGAGATTATTGTGATAAGACAGACTTGTGGTTTAGTAGCTTCCTCTTAGGTTGTGATTTAGTTATGGGATATTTTATGACCTTGGATTGAGTATTATATGTCTATCTGCTTATCTTGTTGATTTTATGCTTGTATGCGTGAACTAATCTTAGTCGGCCTATGATGCTTACTCGGTACGTGTTGTTTGCACTGATGCTGCTGTTGTTGTACTTTTTTTTTTTAGTGCAGAGTTTGTTACTAGTTCCAGTTCCTGTCGTCGAGGGTGATCCGAGTCCACGTGACAGAGATTCCAAGGTGAGCTTTTGGATTAGATCCGCAACCCAGAGACTCTTCCTTGTAATTAACTGTCTTCTTCGCATTCCTGAGACAATATTGATATTTGGGATTTGTATTTACTTTCTATCAGACTTGTATCTATGTAATAGTGTCTCTTGTACTAGTCCAGACCAGATTTTGGGGTTATTAATACTTCTACATCTTATCATTGATATAATTTGAATCTGTTAGCTTAATTATTGTTTTTTTTTCCGCATAATTGTTATAAATGATTTGGGAATGGTCCGCCTACCTGGGGGCAACATTGTAAGTGCCATTGCGTTTCACGAATTGGGTCATGACAAACAAAATAATAATAAAGAAATTAACTCAAAAAGTTAATCAACTCAATATAATTTTCAATGAATGCCACGATATTTTTCAAGATCGATTCAACAAAAAGATAAAATGAGCCTAAAATATAATAATTTCCTCTTTGTTATCTTGTATTTTATATGCTTACTAAAAATGATAAGTATCTTTTTCTTTACTAGTTTCTCGGCATGTGCGTTCCACGTGTATACCGAGTCGTGCAGTACATGTTAAAAGTACCGGTCTATCTTCTTGAGTTCATTGCACATTCATCAATGATGTTGCCCTGTAAATATCTTTAAATCACCTTCTGGTTGCAGGCCTTTTAATACAAATATCTTTTAACGATAAAATAGTTAAATGCCTAAATTATTATTACCCTAGCTTTTATCTCGATTTATTAAATCATTATATTTGTCTGGAATTTCTCTATCGATTTTGGTGAAAGTACCAAAATCGTTTAATTATATCCAGTACGGATTTCATACCCATATCCAGATCCCCTCGTGTGAGCATAGGTACGGCACCAAAAGTGAAGAGTCAACGTAACTTAGCGCAATGCAATTAAAAAAAAAAAAAAACTTATTCAGTTGGCTGCTACCAACCTGCGAGATTTTCATTTTGTTAAAAGTCAGTAAAGGACTAGAGGACTAAAAACGTGAAAGGAACATAGACCCATTTATTCAAAGCCTCAAATTCCTTTCTCGAGCATAAACACGTATCTCCACCGTTTTCCCCCATTATCATTCACTAATCATCACCTCTTCAACCCCTGCCTCCCCCAATAATTTTCCATTATTATTAAAACCTAGGAAATCAAACAAAACAAAAAATAAAAAAATAGAAAAAATTAACTCAGGAGATAATCAACTTAATATGAACTTTCAATGAATGCCACGATATTTTTCAATATCGATTCAACAAAAAGACAAAATGAACATAAAATGTGATAATTTTCTCTTTATTATCTTGTACTTTATTTACTTACTAAAAAAGATACATACGTTTTTCTATACTAATTTCTCGGCACGTGCGTTGCACATGAATATCGAGTCGTGTAGTACATGTTAAAAGTACCGGTCTGTCTTCTTGAGTTCATTGCACATTCATCAATGATGTTGCCCTGTAAATATATTTAAAGTACCTTCTGGATGCTGACCTTTTAATACAAATATCTTTGGCTTAAGTCATCCGCAGCCGCTTAAACCTGTCCACAGATTCCACTTAGACACCTCAACTTAGGCTTGTCCCGATTGAACAATTACGGTCACTAAAATTTGTACCTATTAAACTTCATTTATAATATGGTACACTTTGAGTCTATGAGATTATGTCATAGGCATGTGCATCAACGTCGGTTATCAGAGACGAATATGATAATTCATGTTCCGGTTATATCTATTTTCGTACAGGTGGACTCATGCATAGCTTGAATTGTATATGTAAGAAATTCTCCCTTATGAGTTATTAGTCTTGGTGGGCAGCATGACAACGTACACGAGATTTATGGGGCATGTCGTTATTGGTAGAGTCGCGATCTTATTGTCATATATTTTCTTATTTGAATACTATTAAAAGTTATACAACTGTTCATATATATTGTCATGTTATTTTTTTGTGCATCTGTTGTACACAGGTTTGATACTTTGTTTATATCCATATTATTATTGTTGATCATACTATATGTGCCTGTTTTTTTTCAAAAGAGTACTTTATTTACATTAAGTACGTTGCTAGGTAATTTCAGCTTTAATCTTTATAATTAATTAGAGATATAAGGTTCAAGAATGAAAAATGAGAAATATTAGGAGAGAATACTTTTCTCATAAACAAGCATTACATGTCGAATTGAATTAGTTGGCTTTTTATATTTTAAATCTTTTACCAAATTTGTAAGCGCATGATGGAATCAAAACCGAAAAGAATTTTCCTGATTTCTTTGATTGGCCGCTACCAACCAGTGATATTTTCATTTTGTTAAAAATAAGTAAAGGATGAAAGGACTGAAAACGTAAAGAGAACGTAGACCCATTTATTCAAAGCCTCAAATTCCTTTCTTCAGCACAAATAAGTATCTCCACCGTTATTCCCCCGTTATCGGTCACCAATCACCTCTACAACCCCTCCCTCTCCAAATAGTTTTCCATTATCATTAAAAACCTAGGAAATCAAACAAAAAAATAAAAAATAAAGAAATTAACTCAAGAAGATAATCTACATAATATCGATTTTCAATGAATGCCACGATATTTTTCAAGTTGATTCAATAAAAAGACAAAATGAACCTAAAATATAATAATTCTCTTTATTATCTTGTATTTTATATGCTTACTAAAAATGATACGTATCTTTTTCTATACTAATTTCTCGGCACGTGAGTTACACGTGTATATCGAGTCGTGCAGTACATGATAAAAGTATCGGTCTATATTCTTGAGTTCATTGCACATTCATCAATGATGTTGCCCTAGACACTGGGTCTATTGAAGGACAACATCAGCCTCTACGTGTATCTGCTTTGTGGAGTTGTTGTTTTTGATATATTTGTATGTAATAGCTTTATAAGCATATGGTGTAATTCTGTTTTGATGGCAATGATGTTTTGTCAAAGCAGTAAAAGCTATGGATAGTTTAATTTTTATTTTTTTTTGGTCCTTACGTGGGTAATTCTTGTGGTTTTCCATAGTGTTCTTTGATTCTTTTTTATTGATAATTTCACCATTGCTCCGTTTCTTGTCTGTTTGGTTTGGGAGAAAACATTTTAAATTGGAAAATTATTTCTGGATTATTTCCCGTATTTTTTTTTCCAATGTGATGTAGGAATTAATGATATTTAAGTCAAGGTGTAGGATATGGTATGATGATGTTGTATTTTTGCATATTAAAGATTTACAGCACTTTCTAAGTACTAACTAGTTGAAGCAAGTGGTGTGGAGTATATATTGGAATATATTTGTAAAGAAAATGAGTTTCGCAGAAATTATATTCCTGAAAGATTATTTTCCATACAAAATTTTATTGGTCTGTACTTGCTAGCAATATAGTTGCTTATTTACTTATGAGAGATTATTCTTTGTACTGCATACATTTGAGGGTTGTTCATTTAAAGGGGCCAGTTTTATTGGTGAGGCCCTTTATATAAATTTCAAGTTACATTCCATGTGGAAGTAGATAAATAGTCCAGAATGTGTGCTTGGTGGCGCATACTTTACTATATTAGTTTCCATTGTGGATATGCATGATTAATACCGGGTTCTAGTACGACTTGTGGCAAACCGATTGGTACATCACTGATTCTGGCATCACTTCGTATTTATGATTTGATTATGTTCGATTAAGGCATTATGGATATCTTGTGATGGAAATTACTGATAATAATTGAAGATGGAATATATACATCTACGTAAGGCACTTTGACAGGGGGTGATGATGTAGCCTTGTTCTGAACTCGTGATCTGAGGTTCATTCTGGAACGAGTGGTACATGGAAACCATGGGTCCCTTGCAGGTCATGGCTATTTGGGGAAAACACAAGGTGTGACTCACTTTCGAGATTTCAAGGGTTGAATCCTTTTGTAGTGGAGAAGTTCTGGTTTTTAATGCATTTAATGTCTACGTTAGGAAAGGCCAAGAATGAAATATGTAAATTGGGTGTTCGGTTGTTCATGGGTTGTCGATATTTGTAATAAGGAATAATTAATAAGTAGATAGCAGCTAAGGATTGTCTAGAGTCGTTATACCATAAGTCTGCCCGTTAATTAGTAAGTTCGCTATATTATGGGGAATAACGGGGAATGTTAGTCAGTTCCACTAGGATGAAGCGGTATGAAGAGCTGTCCCGATTTCATATTTTCGAGTGATGAATGTCTGAGAGTCTATGAAGTAGACGAGGTTGTTGGGTTATGTTAGTCCTTTATACATGATTATGTAAGTGATAGTAATAGAGGGGTTCCAAATAATTTCATGATACTTTATTACTTAGTGGGAATGATTAATAAGTGTAATCGTTAATTAACATATATGTTTATTCTGTTTAATTTTATATTACATTGTGTGAACTAATCTTAGTCGGCCTATGATGCTTACCAGTATGTGTGGTGTACGTATACTACTCTTGCTACATTCCTTTCGGGGTGTATATATATATATTAAGGCATATTTGACAGGGGGAGAGGATGTGGCCTAGTTATGGGCTCCGAGGTCACTTCCGGAGTGAGTGATACATAGACACCATGGGTCCTCTGCAGGTCATGACTATTGGGCAAACAATACCATTAGCATGTGTTGTATTTGTCCGGTGCATTGCATTGCACTGCACTGCACATCATTATATATTATCATGCATCATCATACGACTCTTTATTACTGATTTGGTGTTTTCAGTTTATATTATTATGGTGGCATGGATCGGATTATGGACTGGGCTAGATCGCTGGGTAATCACACTGCCTAGGTTAGAACTTGGGTTGTGATTATCAATTGAGATTATTGTGGGCTTGTGGTTTAGAAGCTTCCTCTTAGGTTGTGATTTAGTTATGGGATATTTTGTGACCTTGGATTGAGTATTATGTGCTTATCTGCTTATCTTGTTGATTTTATGCTTGTATGCGTGAACTCATCTTAGTCGGCCTATGATGCTTACTCAGTACGTGTTGTTTATACTGATGCTACTCTTGTTGTACTCTTTTTTTGAGTGCAGAGTTTGTTTGTAGTTCCAGTTCCTGTTGTCGAGGGTGATCCAAGTCCACGTGACAGAGATTCCAAAGTGAGCTTTTGGATTAGATCTGCAACCCGGAGACTCTTCCATTAACCGTCTTCTTTGCATTCCCGAGACAACATTGATATTTGAGATTTGTATTTACTTTCTATCAGACTTGCATCTATGTAATAGTGTCTCTTGTACTAGTCCAGACCAAAATTTGGGGTTATTAATACTTCTAGACTTATCATTGATATAATTTGAATCTGTTATCTTAATTATTGTTTATTTCGGCATAAAAAAAGGGGCAGCCCGATGCACTAAGCTCCCGCTATGCGCGGGGTCCGGGGAAGGGCCGGACCACAGGGGTCTATTGTACGTAGCCTTACCTTGCATTTCTGCAAGAGGCTGTTTCCACGGCTCGAACCCGTGACCTCCTCCGCATAATTCTTATAAATGATTTGGGAATGGTTCGCCTACCTGGGGGGGACAGTGTAAGTGCCATCACGTTTCATGAATTGGGTCATGAAAAAAAAAAATAATAAAGAAATTAACTCAAGAAGATAATCAACTCAATATAATTTTCAATGAATGCCACGATATTTTTCAAGCTCGATTCAACAAAAAGATAAAATGAACCTAAAATATAATAATTTCCTCTTTATTATCTTGTATTTTATATGCTTACTAAAGATGATAAGTATCTTTTTCTATACTAGTTTCTCGGCACGTGCATTCCACGTGTATATCGAGTTGTGCAGTACATGTTAAAAGTACCGGTTTATCTTCTTGAGTTCATTGCACATTCATCAATGATGTTGCCCTGTAAATATCTTTAAATCACCTTCTGGTTGCAGACCTTTTAATACAAATATCTTTTAACAATAAAATAGTTAAATGCCTAAATTATTAATACCCTAGCTTTTATCTTGATTTATTAAATCATTGTATTTGTCTGGAATTTCTCTATCGATTTTGGTGAAAGTACCAAAATCGTTTAATTATATCCAGTACGGATTTCATACCCATATCCACATCCCCATCGTGTGGGCATAGGTACGGCACCAAAAGTGAAGAGTCAACATAACTTAGCGCCATGCAATCAAAACAAAAAATAACGTTTTTTATTCGGTTGGCCGCTACCAACCTGCGAGATTTTCATTTTGTTAAAAGTCAGTAAAGGACTAGAGGACTGAAAACGTGAAAGGAACGTAGACCCATTTATTCAATGCCTCAAATTCCTTTCTCGAGCATAAACGCGTATCTCCACCGTTTTCCCCCGTTATCATTCACTGATCACCTCTTCATCCCCTCGTCCCCCAATAATTTTCCATTATTATTAAACCTGGGAAATCAAACAAAAAATAGAAAAAAAGTAACTCAAGAAGATAATTAACGTAATATGAACTTTCAATGAATGCCACGATATTTTTCACTATCGATTCAACAAAAAGACAAAATGAACCTAAAATGTGATAATTTTCTCTTTATTATCTTGTACTTTATATACTTACTAAAAAAGATACATATGTTTTTCTATACTAATTTCTCGGCACGTGCGTTACACATGAATACCGAGTCTTGTAGTACATGTTAAAAGTACCGGTCTATCTTCTTGAGTTCATTGCACATTCATCAATGATGTTGCCCTGTAAATATATTTAAACTACCTTCTGGATGCTGACCTTTTATTACAAATATCTTTGGCTTCAGTCATCCGCTGCTCCTTAAAGTTGTCCACATATTCCACTTAGATACCTCAACTTAGGCTTGTCCCGATTGGACAATTACGGTCACTAAAATTTGTACCTATTAAACTCTTCATTTATAATATGGTACACTTTGAGTATATGAGATTATGTCACAGGCATGTGCATTGACGTCGGTTATCAGAGACGAATATGGTAATTCATGTTCAGGTTATATCTATTTTTGTACAGGTGGACTTATGCATATCCTGAATTGTATATGTAATAAATTCTCCCTCATGAGTTATTAGTCTTGGTGGGCAGCATGACAACGTACGTGCGATTTATTGGGCATGTCGTTATTGGTAAAATCGCGATCTTATTGTGCATATTGTCATATGTTTTTTTATTTGAATACTATTAAGAGTTGAACAATTGTACAAACATATTTTCATGTTATTTGTGTGTGCATCTGTTGTTTTTAATCTGTATTCAAAAAATAATCTAAAACAGAATCTGAAAAGAGAGGAAATAATCTAACGCGGGATCTGACAATAAAGGAAAATAAATTCGAGCCCACTGAATTCACAGTGTTTCCTTAAGGAAATTATTCCCCTCAAGTATTTGAGGTTATGGAATATATCCTCCCGGGATAGAATGAATTAACTCACCAGCGTAGCAGTACCTCAAACCCCGGTAAACGGCGAACCACTCGAAGGCTGTAAATCACACTAGAATTTTTATTGTGCAAGAAGAAAGAAGAAGACAATCAGAATTTTCGTAGGTAAAATCTGATGGAATGACTAAGTATTATAGCCAACAAAGGATAGTATGAACAGGTGTCATTGTGCCTTATCAGAAAAGTCATAACTATTCTTTTCCCATTCACACCTATTCAAGAAAATCCTAACAATCCCCCGCATGAATGGGGAATGGCAATATCAAGAAATATACGGACAAGTGTGTGATTTACAAGTAAAGATTTATTGCATCTGGATAAGTAGGTTTCCCTTTGAACTTTCCGTAGTGAACATATGTCGGATATACTCGGCCAATCGGTAGATTTGATATCTTTGAACCGTCGAGCTTTGGTGTATACCTAGACAACCACATGTCACACAATCAACCCTTTACCGTCTATGGTTCTCACGGTTGTGTTCGTTTTAGCCATGAACACCGCCTGGTTTCATAAGTGTATAAAGTATGGGCTTTTTCTAGCATTCTCTTTGAAGCGGCTTACACTTCACACTCACATAGGTGATTCCTAAAACGTGTCATCACGTAGATATGCTATTTGGTCATACCTGCCAAACTTAGAAATCATTAAACAACTTAAGCTTTATTAACTCGTTAAAAAACCTTAATGTTGTATCCTTGTTCTTGAACATTGTCTTCATCAGGAGAATGGATTGAGTTATTTGACAATGTCGAACCGTCATTCATAACTTTGTTTGATCTCTTTGAAACTGTAACGACCTGTTTGGTCGTTTAACACTTTTGGACTCTTCCTCGCTAAAATACTCTTTCCGTAGCCTTAAACGGTATTCTTGACTTGTGGGATGGATGACACGGTTATTTAATTGATGGGTAATTTTTTGAATATATTTATTTAATGTTTGTGAATAGTTTATTCATAGGAATATTATTTGCAAACATTTAGAATATAAGTTGGTAAATATAGTATTTGACGGAGTGAGTAAATTTTTAAAGTACACAAAGTGATTAAGTGAGTAAATGAATTGAGGAAAGTATTATGATAAGTCATCGGGCCAGGCACACTTCTTATGACCCATACATATTAGTGGCCTAGGGTTCCAAAATGATATATTTACATTTGGCTTGCAAAAGAAAAGAAAAGGAGAAGGCAATAACTGAAGGGATTTTCGTGCAAAAAGTTTAAGGGCATCAGGTAAGTCTCATCTGAAAATTTGTTCTTGGTGTAATATAATTAATTCTATGTGCTTAGTGATTAGGTAATAATGGTCATGTTAGATATGATGTTGGTAATGATTATGAAGGTAATGGACTAATAATGAAGTTATTATTTGAGATATTCATTAGATAATAATGGGAAAAGGAAGTGTTAATGGAGTCATGTAAATGTTGGGTGTTTATGCTACTGGTTTCCCGATTCTATTGATTGTAGAGAATAAAGCATGTTCTTTCAAGACATTATTAAGAAGTTATGTTAATTACATACCATCTCCTTGTTTAGGTAGCATATTCTCAACTAATATGGTGCTGGCTAGTTGCTAATTAAGTAGTTATGTGATTATCCTTAGCTTTACAATAGCTTATTAGAGGTTATTACAAGTTGGTGATATTAATATACAACTTACATGATATAGACGTAAGATAGGAATTATATGGCTGAGAACATAATTCAAATGAAATGATGTAAAGATTAAAGTATTTAACTTCTTCTGTAAGATAGGTTATGAAAACTAGAAAGGGAAAAGTGTATATCTTCCGATTTTGAGAACTTTCATCTGCTTATCATGTTGCACTTCAATTTTGGTATATTGGGTTATGTAATTTAATATTAGGGTATTGGATTATATGTAAACCTTCAAGTTCATGGTATTTGAGTTGTGGAAAGCGAGATTATAATCCTATGCTAAGATTTTGGGGTAATTGAAGGTTTTGAGCCCAAGTCTTAAGAAATGAGAATTTATGATTTAAGAGTTCATTTGTGGATGAAATTGACTAATTTTCTGAATAAAGGACCCTTAGATTATGGGTAAAATGACCTTTCAATAAAATTCCAGTTTCGCCCTTATGGGCTCGGGTCATCTTTTGAGGTCCATTTTTGGGTTCCGAATTAAAGTATAATAATATGGGTATCATTGGACTCGTTTAAACTCGTAGAGTAATATTTTGACTATATTAAACTAGATTTTTTTAACAAATTACATTTTTGCCCTCGGGGCTCAGGTTTGGCTATTTTGAGTCCATTTTTGGGTTCTGGGTAAAACTATGGCAATATGGGTATCCATGTATTCGTGTTTTAATGTAGAATTAGTATTTGATAGACTTTCATCGTTCAGAAACGCTCCAGAAAGGAAATGCGTTAGTTTGAAGGTTCGTGGCTCCTGTTCGGCTTCGAGATAGGTTGCGGCTTACTTTATGTTTAGAATCTGGTTAGCGAAACATATGTAGATAGTAGTGATTGACGGGGAAAGCATGATAGGCCTTGGGGCATGGTGTGGAGCTGAATTCCGTCTAGGCTGGTATTCTGAGCTGTTATGTGGGCTTGTCGCCATTATTGTGATACTGTTATGTGGGCTTATCGCCGTTATTGGGATATCGTTATGTGGGCTTGTCGGCATGGTTGTGATTTCATGCACTTGATATAATTGTATCTCTCTCTCTCTTGTTATCTCACTTGTCATATGGAAGAGGAAGGTTATTACTGAGAAATTGAATATTGAATTGCATTTCATTGTATGAATCTGTGGAACCTATGGTTGCGGTGATTATTGAGATTGATTTCATGCGAGGCATGCATCCCATATTCCATGTGTTATTTGATGTGATTATCACGTAGTTGTATCTCTATCACATACTAGCTCACTCATCTCATGAAAGGGAAGGGCAATATTGATGATTGAACCGTGGAAAATAATATGACTTGTACTTGTTGATTGCATATTGATGATATTGTTGTGACCGACATCATGCATGACATGCTTCCATATTACTCTTATGTTGTCCTGATGGTGAGGTGAGTGATTGAGAGACTCCGAGGTCTTTGCCGGAGATTGAGAGTGATTGAGAGACTCTAAGGTATTTGCCAGAGATTGAGAGTAATTAATAGCCTCCGAGGTTTCTACCGGAGAGCATGAGTGGTACATGGAATTCGCAGGTCCCCCATGGGTCATGACTATGAGCATTGCCATAGCATGTGTGTACGAGAGTGGAGCGTGAGAGGTGACTACTGCATTGCATAGCACGGCATTACATTGCTCTCCATTTGAATTGTTATTCATGTCATTGCATGGCACATTCTCTGATTGATTCTTGATTGGTGAGTTATTGAGTTGTTGTTGTTGGTAAGTATTTATTTTAGAGGCTTGATGGACTCGAGGTTTAGAGATTTCCACCTAGGCTTATAACCTGAGCTATTAAAATCTCTTGTGACTATCGTTACTGCAAGACTTCTATATTTGCTGGAGTTGTGACTGTGTTTGATTACTTATCTGCTTACTTGTTAGTTGCTTCTTATTTATATGTGTGAACTAACCATTGTCAGCCTATGATACCTACGAGTCTTGTGTTGTGCTCATACTACTCTTGCTACACTCCTTGTGGAGTGTAGAGTTGTTTTCAGGTGATGTTCGGAGTCTCCTGACCATTTCGAGGCATTCGTCAGAGGCGTTTTGGGTGAGCTATTTGAGATCTTGCAACCCAGAGTCTCTTCTTAGATTTCTGTTGTTCCTTATCCTTAAACAGAAGTCGTATCCAGTTTGAGTCTATTATTTACTTCAAATTGTAAACTTCTTAGAAGCTCTTGTACAAGTCTAGACCAATTTTTGGGAATTTCTTATAATAAAAGTATTTCTTCTGCATTGGTTTTAATATTTAAACTGTTGGAGTGTGTTTACATATTATTATTCCGCACGTTGTATCAAATTGAGGTAGCTAGGGGAAGGGTTCGCCACCAAGGGGGTTAGTGTGGGTGCCTGCTCGACCCACGAGTTGGGTCGTGACAAAACCTAGCTCTTGGGATCTCCAGTATGCTAGGTAGAGTTACCGCCATGATGACTTGTCCTAAGCCTTAAATCCATTCCCTTCGATGGTCTTTTAACTACCTCTCTAGTTAAGCCTTTTGTAAGCGGATCCGCAACGTTATCTTTAGACTTTACATAGTCAATAGTGATAACTCCACTAGAGAGTAGTTTTCGAATAGTATTATGTCTCCATCGCATATGACGAGATTTCCCGTTATACGAAATGCTCCCCGCCTTTCCTATTGCTGCTTGGCTATCGCCATGTATGCATATTGGTACCAATGGTTTGGGCCAGAATGGAATATCTTTCAAAAAGAAATCCGGAGCTATTCAAGTTCTTCACCGATCGTGTCTAAAGTTATGAACTTAGACTACATTATGGAGTGGGCGATCCAAGTTTGTTTGGACAATTTCCAAGACACCACTCCTCCACCAATGGTAACAACATATCCACTTGTGGATTTTATTTCGGTTGACCCAGTGATTCAATTTGCATCATTATTGCCCTCAATAACTGCGGGATATTTATTATAATGCAAAATAAACTTATAAAATAGGATATATCGCAGACTGCTGACTACACTTAAAGTGACATCATGATACCCGTGATGGTTCACATCAGTTGTGGCCACAACCTTTAAAAAAAAAAATCTCAACCATTGCACTTCTTGTAAGTCTACTTCTTCAAATATCCAACCTATAGCACATTCACCGATGTGAAAATCCAAGCTATTGCCGATTTTTATCATTATCATCAATTGGTTCTTCGATTTATAAACAAATAGATTTCTACATTCAATGAACCGTCTTGTCTTTTCAAAGAGTTGTCTCTCAACATATACATTTTATCATGAAAAGTCACAACTTTTCAAGTGATATCCGTTCACGAAATTAATGAACACGACCTATAATGAAAGACATATGATCAATCTCATCAAATCAGTAGTTCGAACAACTATTCCTTACCAAGACGGAACGAGTTATGTGAATATTTCACTAACTAGCATATCAATACCACCAAAGGCATACCATGTCAATACCACAAAGGACATATATTGTGGGGTTGACATAATACAATATTGTCAATAAGTCAACATCTTCTGATTCTATCAAAGTTTTATGATTTGTGAACCAGAAACCAATATCCTTTACTATTGGTGGCATATCCTAGAAAACACAATTAATAGTTTCGGTCCAATTTTTACCCTATTAGGTTTAGAAACTTGCACTTTAGCCAAACACCTCCACGCTTTAAAGTAATTCAAGTTGGGCTTTCCATTTTTCATTTGGAATTTGTGTTTTCTATAGGCACTCGATTGAGTATTTTGGTAATCATAAGGATAGCTTCCCCCCCACAAGTTCTACAGGAAAACAAGAACTTATTAACAAGACATTCATTTATCAATTATTAATTAAAACGTCATATTTATCAAACAATAGAAAACGGCTAGCCTTTCACCAACATCCATGTCAATACAGATAATTGTATTTCAATAGACACATATTTTCATGAAAAGTCACGACATTTCTAGTGACACCCTTTCATGATAGAACATAACTTTCCTGAAAAAGTATATAACAAATTATCAATTTGGTACTAGTTAATCTCAATGACCACCATATCAAAAATCCACTAAAGATTTTGTTCGTTTGGCGTAATATACAAGAATGCCATCATTTTTCATATTTCTTGTTATTCCAAATCAAACACTCAGTCTAATATTGACTTTATCATAAGTCAGAAAGCCCCTCACATTTCAAATAATTAAGTACTCTGTTCTTAGGCAACTCAAAATTAAAGGGCATATGAGGAATTTCTCTCCATAGCATCAAATCAAAATGCACATTAATGATTCTAAGTCAGCATGCATATAAGAAAATACCCTCAAACATTTTGATGTTAGAATCTTATTAACCAAACTTCATGCTAAGCAATCATTCTTAACTGGTGCCAAACATTTTTTTTTCTTCAAAAGCATCACAAAACACCCAAAATTTATTTCCATCAAGCCACTTCAGTTATCCTGCAATTATACAAGACAAAGTACGACAAAAAATAATTTTCTTACTACCAAACATGACTTGTGGTTTTAACAATTCCTTTGAAGTGTCTTATCTCATGATTGATTTCATTTGCAAGATGATATGCAAGAATGACGTGACAGAGTTTTTCAGTTTCAAATGTCAAAACAACAACTTGTCAAATTGGAACAATTAAATCAATTGCTAAAAGCATTTAGGCCATCATTTCTTTTTATGGTTCTGCCAACTAGGGCATGAGGCCATCATTTTTTTTTTTAATGGTTCTGCCAACTATAATTCAACCTTTCTATTTTATCAAATCGATTGAAGGAAATTCTTGTATTACTCGGATAAAGGGAGGCAGAAACTTGTTAGAGAGTCACCAAATATTGCTTAAAAATTCCATGATATATTTTCCATTCTACATGGTCAATATACCCTTCACACGGGACACATTTGGAATGGATAAAAAAAAATATTACCCACTATCATTATACTTAATTGAGATAGTATCCTTAACATAAGTATGGAACAAAATGCCTATTGTTCATTTCGCTTTTAATTGCCGCTACAATTTTGTCAGACAAATTCAACTTCCATCCATCATTGATTACTCGCTGTAAATGTGATGAAATACTCTGTCTATGAACATTTAACCCCAAAGATAGTGACTGTCTAGGAATCAAAGAAGATGTTTCATTCTTCTTCATCTTAAAAAATAGCTCTTGATAGATTTTAAAAATTTGACATATATTATAAAATAAAATAAATTGTTTTACAATTCTTTTCCAGGGTAATTCATCTAATTGTTAACCCAAAATAATATATACATATTATTTTTATGATCTCAAGAATAACTTTCAAGTATTAATGTAAGCCTAAATCGTGTCTTACTACCTTGAAAATATTATTCCACATATTTATGCATGCTACCACATTATATACCAACTAATTAATTTTATGGCACACAAATAGAATATACTTTGAGATCATCTAATAATAAATGTCTACCCTAAAATTTATAAAAACTGAATTTCATAAATCATAAAGAGTAGAAAATAAAAAGACGAGCAGAGTAAAGAAAGTAGAACCCGATTTTTGTTGCTTTCTTCTTGAATTGATTCATCCTTGAAGCAAAGCATGTGTTTCTGTGACATGTGCCGCATTTGCACGAACTTTAAACCGGAGGGACGATAAATTTTTCAAACTTGATGAATTTTTTTTTCCACCAACAAATTGATCTGCATTTTTTTTTTTAAAAAAAACATATACGTGCCTTTTGAAAACACAAATTTGGTTAGACCAAATAACAACTCCCTTTCGTAACAAGTCATAAAGATCGCTTATCACAATTAATTGATTCTCAATTTCCAAACCTTTGAATGCATAACCTAAGAGCCCATATGAGTGTCGTTTTCTTTGATTTCTTCTTATGCAAAGAGTAGCACTCCCTCCAAATTTGCAGTAAATGCACAAATGGCTTGCAGGAGTACTCCATGTCAATTTACCACTTTAACAGTTAGATTGTCCAAGGAAAAACGTGATACCCAAAACAAAACAAAAGATACACGCCTGACACCCTTTTCTTAAACGACACAATCAGTTGATGAATAAACCAATGCCATCAACATATTTTGTTGGTGTCATAATATTAATTCAACGCTGTGACTGGCCACACCAACTTCATATATAATAATTAATACAACAATGAAGAAACATGTTCCTTGGTTGAATAGTTTTGTTTGATGCCGCCAATCGAAATTAAATTCCGATTCTTATCTACCTGTTTTCTTAACCAGAGAATAAACTGGCAAAATTTTTATATCTTCAAATCGAATAATCTCTAACACAAACAGATTTAATAAAACGGAGAAGTTTTTACCTTCTTCAAACAGAATAAACAACCAGCGAAGATTTTATATCTTCAAGCTAATTAAAAGTTACTAAATCGGTAAAGTTTTTATCTTCTTTAAACCTAACAGTAACTTGGAGCAGAAAATCACGCAGATTTTAATCTCCATACAGGGGAGTATAAAACCACAAAGGTTTTAGTCTCCAAAAAGAGTACCGTTTTTTCTTATAAAAATAGTACTTTTTTTTATCTTTGAAAAGACTTTTTTTTTTCTTCTTCTGACAAGAGTACTTTTTCCTATTCTGAAAAGAGTAACTTTCTTCTTCCTGTCAAGAGTAAATTTCTTCTCCAATCTTATCAAGGTTTAATCTTCAAAATCGGGGTAGAAATAACTGAAAAAGTACTTTTAATTCTGAAAGAATACTTTTATAACTCAGGAAAGAGTATTTTTTATTTCTAAAGAAAAATTACTTTCTTCTTTGTCAAAAGAGTAAGATTCTAGTAGATTAACAGAATACAGAATATATAAAACTAATAATTTCCTTAAGATTTTTGTCGATCTGTATTAAAAAAATAATCTAAAACAGAATCTGAAAAGAGAGGAAACAATCTAATGCGGAATCTGAAAAGAAAGGAAAATAAATTCGAGCTCACTGAATTCACAGTGTTTCCTTAAGGAAATTATTCCCCTCAAGTACCCGAGGTTATGGAATATATCCTCCCATGATAGAACGAATTAACTCACCAGCGTAGCAGTACCTCAAACCCCGGTGAACGGCGAACCGCTCAAAGGCTGTAAATCACACTAGAATTTTTATTGTGCAAGAAGAAAGAAGAAGACAATCAGAATTTTCGTAAGTAAAATCTGATGGAATGACTAAGTATTATAGCCAATAAAGAATAGTATGAATAGGTGTCATTGTGCCTTATTAGAAAAGTCACAACTATTCTTTTTCCATTCACACCTATTCAAGAAAATCCTAACATATGTTGTACACAGGTTATATTGATACTTTGTTTATATCCATATTATTGTTGTTGATCATACTATATGTACACGTTTTGTTCAAAAGAGTACTTTATTTACATTAAGTACGTTACTAGGTAATTTTAGCTTTAATTGTTATAATTAATTACTGATATCAGGTTCAAGCATGAAAAATGAGAAATATTAGGAGGGAATACTTTTTTCATAAATAAGCATTTCATGTTGAATTGAATTAGTTGGCTTTTTAAATTTAAAATCTTTTACCAAATTTGTAAGCGCAACATGGAATCAAAACCCAAAAGAATTTTTCTGATTTCTTCGATTGGCCGCTACCAACCAGCGAGATTTTCATTTTGTTAAAAGTAAGTTAAGGACTGAAAACGTAAAGAGAACGTAGACCCATTTATGCAAAGCCTCAAATTCCTTGCTCGAGCACAAACACGTATCTCCACCGTTATTCCTCCATTATCGGTCACCAATCACCTCTACAACCCCTCCCTCTCCAAATAATTTTCCATTATCATTAAAAACCTGAGAAATCAAACAAAACAAATAAAGAATAAAGAAATTAACTCAAGAAGATAATCTACTTGATATGAATTTTCAATGAATGCCACCATTTTATTCAAGTTGATTCAACAAAAAGATAAAATGAACCTAAAATATAATAATTTTCTCTTTATTATCTTGTATTTTATATGCTTACTAAAAATGATACGTATCTTTTTCTATACTAGTTTCTCGGCACGTGCGTTGCACGTATATACCGAGTCGTGTAGTACATGTTAAAAGTACTGATCTATATTCTTGAGTTCATTGCACATTCATCGATGATGTTGCCCTATAAATATCTTTAAAGCACCTTTTGGTTGCAGACCTTTTAATACAAATATCTTTTAACGATAAAAAAGTTATATGCCTAAATTATTATTACCGTAGCTTTGATCTTGATTTTTAAAATCATTATATCTGTCTAGAATTTCTCTATCGATTTTGTCACACACCAACTAGGGGAATCGTGCGGGCACCTATCATTTCCCACCTCGGTAGGCGAATTCTTTTCCTAAATCATTCATTCAATCACAATAAATTAATCAAGGCACCGAGTATAAGTCTCAAACATAGATAATAATAAGGATAATGAATAAGTGTGGAAATAATACAACAATCCTAAGGAATTTGGTTTAAGGCCGCACAAGAGTCACTACTACAAATATTATGGACGATATGTTAGAAGACCGGTCCTGTTTGATTTCAAGGGATTGTCCGAAAGAAAGTAACTGGGCGGCTTGCATGAGTTATCGCCTTGATAGGATTGAAGTCCAGCATGGCAATAGGCCATCGAAAAATTACCAGGAGAATGAAAACGTGCAATGCAAGTTGCAAAAGCAGTCCGATAATTTTAATCGAGTGGGAGTTGTCTTATCCGTGGGCGATTCTACGGAATCGCAAGGTGGCAATCAGCGTCATGTTGGGGATAATTCTGGTTCGAGCTCGCTTATTCATGATTCCATTGGCCCTTAAAATTTCATCAATTTTCTTATTCGTTGCTCTAGGTCGGATTATGACGCCATAGCATGTTCGAACAGTACGTAGTTTCCGCTCATTAATTAGGGCCGGAGAACTTTATAGATTGTGGCGCCAAAATAGGGTGGTTGAGACGTTGAGTTCTCTTGCCAGCTGCTGGAATAGTATGCTTGCTAAGAATTAGCAGGCAAAGTTTTAGTCGATTTGTAGTATTACATTTCTTATGCACTATCCGAGACTGCCAGATTAAATAATCTTTCAAAATCGCTATTAAAGAATGCCTTTAAGGAAGGACTTAAAAAACAAGATTGTAGACTAAAGGGTCGAATGTTTTGTTTCAATATAGATGAAGGGTCAGGGATTAAGGGTTAAAAGAAACGGGTCAGGAGCGGCATGGATTTTTAAAAATTGGAGTGTCTTAATTTAATTCTGAATTTAAAACGAGGCAAATCATAATGACGACGTGACAATTTTTAAAGAGTCAAATTTAACCCAAAATTTAGGCCATTATTTTAAGGGTATTCTTGAGCCAAAATTTTGAGGCTATGCCCTCGTTTCGGGGTGGTCTTTAATTTTGCCCCTAAAATTGCTAGTCTTTAATTTTTGTTCTTCGGCATAAAAAGTGGCCGAAAATACTTTGAAATTCTAAGTTCGAACTGCAGCAAAGTAAAAAAAAAAAATCACAAGACAAGATTTCATAGCAAACTATGCCAATTCGGGTTAAAGTTATGCCAAACATAACTTCTGTAGTATCCCAACAGAGTAAAAAAAATAATCTCAAGGCAACGTTTCATATCAAACTATGCCTATTCGGAGTAACGTAATGCCTTAAGACATAGTTCTGTAGGATACTACAGAAATTAAGGTATAACTTTACCCCCGAATAGGCACAGTTTTTATGAAAATCCTGTCTTGTAATTTTTTTTTTTAACTCTGTTGTGGTTCGAACCCGAATTTTTGATCTAGTAGACGCGCGAATAAAGGTAAGCCCACAAAATTTCATTAAATGAGAAGTGGGGACAAAATTGATGATCACCGATAAGGGGGGGGGGGGGGCCGAAAATTAAAGACCGGACCACATCAAGACAATCAACACCATTTTTTTTGTATTTCTAGACCAACAGCTGGAAGGAAAACTATTGTTGAGTCAAAATAAAAAGTTGAAACCAAACACCGAAAAGGAGGGAAATTCTTCATCCAAAAATAAAAAATTGAGGATATTCTTAAACCACACGTTAGGCTATTTTTTAACCCTTTTCGGATCCTTTAATAAAGTAGACTAGTAGTAGAGTATTATTTTATTTATTTCCATTTCGGGGAGTATGATTGTCTTTCAAATATGGAAATGGTCTTTCATTTCCTTTATTTACGGTGACACCTTTCCACCAAAAAACAAGATCAACGAAAATAGTTGCGCTTTTCCATACTTCTCAACATGGCATATCTAATGGGACAATCATTTACCATCTCCAAACTTCAAACAAAATTCTCAACGTACAGAACATTCATACGAACTGATCATAAAAAATGTCAAGTGACAGTGATGAAGATGAGCTCTTACAAATGGCATTACAAGAGCAAGCAACAGGCAAAAAACCACCAGAGCAACCGCCAAAGCCGAACCCCAAGAGCGCCAGCAGAGGTAAAACCAGTACTTACAGTATTACTACGGTAAAATTTTTAGAGTAAATACACGAACATGCTGGACACTGTCCTAAGAAACTAGAAATGTTTCCACAGGATTAAACAAACCCATCTTTAACTTTAATTAGAGGATACAACAATCAGCAAAATTAAATAATACCAGTAAGTTTTAAGGGGTAAAATTTAAAGATAACAAGAAAAGGACAATAGAAATATAAAAGAAAGAAAGCAAATGGCAGGAGAGAATCGTGGGATTGAGAAAGTAATTGGAAGATTTCTAATTGATATGTGCTGAAGGATGAATTATAGCCTATGCCAACATTTTATATATTTAAGACACTTGGTCAAATTGCCATGTGTCAACAATTCTTTAAAATATTACTACAGGAAGTACTGGTGGTGCAACGCCGAATAGAAAAGTGCAGCAGAAGCAGAGGAAAGGAGTGGAAGAGGATGAAGATGATTCGGACTTGGAGATACTCAGCATTTCATCTGGGGATGATCAGGAACAATCGTCGTCTAAGGAACGTAGTAAGGGAGGAGCGTCGAAAAGAAGGGCAGCAAGTAGAGGAGGGAAGGATGATGATGAATTGTGGCAAGGTGGTGAACCTGATTGCTGGAAGCGCGTTGATGAAGACGAGGTATCTCATTTTTCTTAATTGCCTAGTACATTTAGGGGTCGCTTCAAGACAATTTATGCCTGGATTAGTTACCTGGTATTATTTCTTATTGACTGTTTGGTTTGTGTGTTAAAAATAACAGGCATTGTATAATTTCTTGGAAGAAGTCATTTGTTTACAAAAATACCTTTTGCCTTATTTAGTAGAAAAAGGGCTTGAGAGACCACATGGGTAATTTTTATCATTTTCATTGTTTTATCTAGGGATAACTAATCCTGATACTATTATTCCACCATCTAATTATGATAACTTATCCCAGGATTAGTAAGAAAACAAAGGATAAAGCAGTACTAAATGCTTATCCCAGGACTACTTATGCTTGTCCAGCATATCAAATGACCCCCTAGCGTATATGACAATTTGTATAATTATTACTCCCTCCTCCCCGATTTATGTAATTTGTTTGACTGGACGCTGAGTTTAAATATGAAATGAATACTTTTGGAACTTATGGTCTAAAATAAGTCATACATATTTTTAATTGACCAAAAAAAAAAAAAAAAGTGTCACGTAAATTAAGACTGATAGAGTACATTTTACCATTTTTTCACACATATACTTGATTCGACCCGAAAATAGTGGGGTCTATTGATGGACAACATCAGCCTCTGTGTGTATATGCTTTGTGGAGTTGTTGTTTTTGATATATTTGTATGTAGTAGCTTTATAAGCATATGGTGTAATTCTGTTTTGATGACAATGATGTTTTGTCAAAGCGGTAAAAGCTGTGGATAGTTTTAAGTGTTTTTTTTTTTTGTCCTTACGTGGGTAATTCTTGTGGTTTTCTATAGTGTTCTTTGATTCTTTTTTATTGGTAATTTCATCATTGCTCCGTCTGTTGTCTGTTTGGTTTGGGAGAAAACATTTTAAATTGGAAAATCATTTCTGGATTATTTCCCGTATTTTTTTTCCGATGTGAAGTAGGAATTAAGGATAATTAAGTAGGTGTAGGATATGGTATGATGATGTTGTTTTGGTAGTATTGTTGCATATTAAAGATTAACAGCACTTTCTAAGTATTAACTAGTTGAAGCAAGTGGTTTGGAGTATGTATAGGAATATATTTGTAAAGAAAATGAGTTTCGCAGAAAATATTTTCCTGAAAGATTATTTTCCATACCAAAAGGGACTTTGTTTTATTGGTATGTACTTGCTAGCACTATAGTTGCTTATTTACTTATGAGAGATTATTCTTTGTACTGCATACATTTGAGGGTTGTTCATTTAAAGGGGCCAGTTTTATTTGTGAGGTCCTTTATATAAATTTCAAGTTACATTCCATGTGGAAGTAGATAAATAGTCTTCTTTATCATTGTAAATCAGAATGTGTGCTTGTTTGGCCAGTAGTGTTTGAAGCATTCTCGAATGAATGCTGAACTTAAAGATCAAAATTTTTTCAGCTAAGACGTCATGTTCGGGAGATGAGGGAGACTAGAGCAATTCCAGCGACTCAAATTAAGGCTGAGGAGGAGAAGATGGCATTGGCAAAGAAGGCACTTCAGAGTTTGCAGTCTTTCCCTCGTGGAATGGAATGCATAGATCCTCTAAGATTGGGGTACTTATTATGATCTTGCTTTATTTATGCATTTCGTTCACTGGTAATGTCTTGTGCTAACTGGGAGGCTGCTTTGTACTGACAGGATAGTTGACAATAGAACATTAAGGATGATCAGTGAGCACTCATCAAGTTCCCCATCTGTAGGCAATAAGGATCATTTAGACCCCAAAACACGCGGTATTTAATTCTGTAACCAAACTACTTTATTTTATTAGGGCTTCCTTGCCTCTACTTATTTCAATTCCCCAGAAAATACCTTCTCATCAGCCTATTTCAATTAACATTCCGAACTGAACGTGCTACGCAATGGAAATATTGAGATGAATCTGCATGACGACAATTTTGTTCATAATACACTTTGTACAGTGGATGATATAGCACTTTATGTGACTGCAGCTATTGGATGTTTCTGGATTCAAGTGTGGGCACTCACTCTTAGTACAGTTGAGTGAACTTGTTTTATTGCATTATCCTTTAGACCTGTAGCTGTGCTCCCTCTGTAGTTTTTGTAGCTAGACATTTCAGGATCTCAAGTTTCATATGGTAAGAAGCATAGGGATGCTGTTGTAGTGCACTTTGTATGTGTACGGAATAGACATTAGATTACTAGACAAGCCTAACAACTGGTGACTACAGCGGGATGATTCCCTGATTATACTATTTCCTCAAGTTTTATTGGTGGCAATCCCTTGGTGATGCGTGCATTTCTTGAGAATATCTTTGGTGGTGGACAGAAACGCAGGACGTGCACTGGAAATACGCTTTGACGTTGACACATATTTTAAAATAAAAAATGCCGAAGCTATTACTTAGAGCCCCCTCCCCCCCTCCCCACCCACCCCCACACCAAACAACACACAAAACAAAAAAAGGAAATTCTTGGTATATAAGTGCTAATTCTATGTTCCTCTACCTTTTGCAAACACAGTAGAGTTTCTTCTGTAGATCCTATGTGGGAAGGAGCATCTTAATGGAGATAGTTCTGGACTGTTAAGATGTAGTCATATGAATCTCCATCTTATACCCTTACCTTGTAATGAGTTTTGTATTGATTACTTGGGTTGATGGTTGAAACACAACAATTATAGATCCCTTGTGATGAAATAATCTGTAATTGATTTAGCAAAAAAACAAATTTTTAAATCTATTGAACGGACTTAGTGAAATTGAAGATTGGTCTAAATTATTCTAGAGTAGTACACAATCTGAATGTATTTGATTTGTTTAGTTTGATGGTTATGATCAGGAGATGTGATTATGCCTAGAATTTGTAGATTACCAAAATTATAAGATTTGTAATGTACAAGTTCGAGGCATTCTATTTTTGTTCTCCTTATCCCACCAATAATCCGCAAACCAAGCAACGGTTTGTCCTGTTGTGTCACTTCAGGGACATTCGGCACTGTCAAATGCCATGTCTTTGTCACTTAAACCGATAGAGTATGTGAAGCCAGGGGTTATCGCTTCATGAGCAAAGCGATGTGCTTCAGACAGTAAAGTGCTAAGTGATCTAAGCGAACAGCTACCATTTCTTTAGGATCTGAGTTCAAATGAGGACAAAAAAGAAGAGAAAGAGAAGAGATTGCTTCACTTTTGATTTACTTCTTTGGTCCTCTTTTTCTTCTTCAGAAAATGACTCGTCCTTCTTCTGCTGATTCTACGCTTCTTTTCTATGTTCCCTTAGTACATTTACTATTGCAATTAAATACTGCACATTAGTTCTTTTGACGGTTGACTACTGAAAACTAAGGGCTGGCCTAGTCAGAATTACATCTTAAGATGACGTTTAAATTTGAGTTGTGTTAATGTAGGCATTATTGTAGATTGGGTGCTGAAATTAGTAGAGTTTTAATTGCAGTTTGATGTTATAAATACTAATTTTACATATGTTAAGTGATTTTTGTAATTTCTGTAAATCATGTGTGTCAGTTATCTCTTTTTGCTTAATGCCTGAGAGTTTACGAGATCTTTTTGATGAACTAGTTTCCTATTTTCACTTTCTACTATGATTTCCTTCTATAGTTTCTCAATCTCAGTTTGATTCTAATCAACTGATTTTTTACAAGATATTGCGTCAATTTTGCAGAGAGGTTGAATTATTTCTCTGAGAAGTTTGACTCAAAGTTGTTTCTATCCCGAATCCACCAAGATACTAGTGCAGCAGAGTTAGAGGCAGGTGCTATTTCTTTGAAAACTGATCTTAAAGCACGTATGCAACAGAAAAAACAATTGGTCAAAGAGAATTTTGATTGCTTCGTATCTTGCAAAACGACAATTGATGGTTAGCTTCACAACTTGTTTGGGATGAAGTTTTCGTCTTACTTTGATTTTATCATTGGAAGATCTAATTCTGGGTGTGATGCATTTGCTATAGATATTGAATCAAAGTTGAGACGCATTGAGGAAGATCCTGAAGGTTCTGGAACTAAACACTTATATGATTGTATGCAAGGAATCAATTCAGTTGCTAACCGTGCTTTTGAGTCACTATTTGAAAGACAGGTAGGTAGGATGTGATGCTGTATTTTTTAGTTCAATCCATTTAGTGAAGTTGATTATTGTAACCGTGGATTTATTGCCTCTTCTTTTGTTGTTAGTATGTAACAAATAGAAACATTTCCGTGTAGGCTCAAGCTGAGAAGATAAGATCTGTTCAAGGAATGCTTCAGAGGTTCCGAACATTGTTTAACTTGCCAAGTACCATTCGTGAAAGCATTAGTAAGGGTGAATATGACCTGGCAGTCAGGGAGTACAGGAAAGCGAAGTCAATTGTGCTACCTTCTCATGTATGGAAGACTTAATTATTCTATGACTTCAACACTTGCCAGTAGTGGATTTTGCTTTTTGTTTGAAACTGTTGAAATTGATCTAGATCCTGCAAATAAGTACACTTAAACAAGAATACGCAGAAGATAATTGCAGCTATACATGTACACGTCTCTCTGTGTGTGACGCCCAATGTTTCCCAGTCTTAGTAATCAATTAATCCAAGATACCCTGTGGTCATAATATGATAGCATACTCCAGGATAGTATATGGCTGTTGGCAATGCTCAACTCTAGTAATTTGGGTAGAAAAAGCTTATCTATAAGAATTATTTTGGAGTTTCTAAGTAAATTTCAGCGAGGCCTTTCCTACGACATACATTTTGGCAAATGCGGATGTTCTATGCTAGAAATTAACGTCTTTGTTTGTCTTAACCCATTTGTGTTCACCTCAATGTAAATGAATAGAAACTTCCTTATTGCCTTGTTTATTGAGTCCATGCTTATTTAAAAGAAATGCTTTAAGGCTTATTTCTGACTAGTGCAGGTAGATTCTTTGCGTAGGCATCAATTTGGGAAAATGGCACTTGATTGAGTTTCATGCTGTTGATATCTTTAGTTTGATTTAGTAGTAAATATATGCGCTTAACTTTTATATGATGCTTGACACCTTGAGGTTATCTTTCTGATTATTACTTAAGTTTCTTTGTTAGGTTTTCTACTTCTTTGCATATAGATTCTGCCTTCTTTGTTATTTTTATCATCATTATTCAAAGGTTTTGCTTTTGTTTTAGTCACAGTTTATTTTATGTGTTCTCTTCAGGTAGGAATTTTAAAGCGTGTCGTTGGGGAGGTTGAAAAAGTTATGCAAGAGTTTAAAGGCATGCTTTACAAGTCTCTGGAAGATCCTCATATTGAGCTGACAAATGTAAGTCATCCTTTAGTTATTTTACCAACTTCAGTTTATCTTTTTGAGAGGTAGAATATATGGAAAGTGTAGGATGGTGTCACGGTGGAATGTTGGTTCTCTAAAGTCTCCGTAAAGAGCTGCATGAATATTGCAGTATAATCTGAAATAGTTGAGAGACTGAAGATCTCAGGTCCATCGTCTTTCTGGATTTAAAATATTAAAATTTAGGCCTGGGTTTTCAGTAGGCATTTACGAATACTCGATACTTACAACTGGTTTTGCTCCCCCTCCCTTTCTATACACATCCAAAGCTGTTTTGATAGCCAGTGATCAGTTTTGACCATCCTGTTCCATAACTTTGTTTCTTATTCATTTGAAAGTAACATGATCTACTGATATATTGGAGCACGTGGGTATTGGGAAGAGTAAAACACTTTCTGGACTATAAATCTATCTATGCAGTACATGTGGGAAGCCAATAAAAATTGTTTCATGCTCTACTTATACCTGATGGAAGATTTAGTTATTCTGTATTCATTGTCTGGATTGTCTTAGGGCGAGTCAGATCTCGGAATTCATTCAAGTGTTTGGTACACCAAACACTTGATATTACCATTGTTCTTGCAAATGATTGATTTTCCTATAAAATTGATTCGGTTGCAGTCTTCATCTCCATTTGGACTTGACTTTCATACCTTGGCATTGGGTGCAACCTTTTAAATGCTGACAATTTTACTTATGTATTAGTTTTTTAAAAAGTTCTGAGTTTTCTCACACTCCACTTCTTACTTATGTGCGATTTCTTAATGTTTCTTGTAGCTTGAAAATATAGTGAGGCTCTTGTTGGAGTTGGAACCTGAATCAGATCCTGTATGGCACTACTTAAATATACAGGTGAAGCATCTATATCCAATATCATCCTTTGTATTACATATTAGCGCTATGCTTAGGGTGGGGTCTAGAAGCGGGACGGGGTGCTTGCTGGAAGGTGGTTCGGACCCCTCATCGCTACCCCCCCCCCCCCCCCCCCTCTTAAAATGCTGTTTAGTTGTTGGCTTTTAGAAGCCAAACTTTAGTTGATGCTAACAACGCAAAAATCAAATGTTCATGGTGCTTGGGGACCTACATTAAGGACAGAGAGAAATCTTGTTCTTCCTTAATTTGTCTCTCCCATTTCCATGTGGCATTGAGATCTTCTTCCCATACAAAAGTTTCAAGGAAAAGAAATATAAAAGAAAGCTTGCTTAAGGTGTTTTCAGATCAGCACCAGTTTTACAGATATTATCATATCAATCCCACCATTTGCATTTAAGAAAGTTTAAAAACTAGTCATACAATTTAAGGCAGTTGTTGTGAACTTAGTTCTACAAAAGACCGATTATATTTTAATTAGATTTTAAAGAAGAATATTCATTTTGATCAGTTATTTAAGCTATTATATGCCAATAAAAAACATTTAAGCAGTTTAATGCTGTCTTTAATGATGATTAAGAATTAGCTATTGGGATTAGTAAAGAATATAGTGAGTCCTTTTAATATTCACAAACTGATCTTATACTGTTTCAAGGTTTTCATTGCTCTAACTGATTAATAATAGATCATATAGTAACATTAGTGCTTATAGCTTTGTCTCTATCTATCTCCTCTGAACTTCTATGCTTGTGATGTTTGAGAAATCTGGCTTTTCATTGCTTAATTCTCATAGAAGAGGAAAATTCAGGGTATGTCGTAAAAAACCTATTCTCTTCCTAATTGAGAAGGATTGACATTTTCTTTCCTCCTATAACACACTGTTATAGTGTCTCCCCTTATGGATGTGGTAAATGTTAGCTAGCTTTATGGATGGCACTTCATTCTGACTTATCCACAATACGAAAAAAGTTTGGACATAATTCTGCCATTTTTCAGAACCACAGAATTCGAGGCTTGCTTGAGAAATGCTCTTTAGATCATGAAGCAAGGATGGAGAATTTACAGAATAAGATGAGAGAAAGAGCTTTATCTGATGCAAAATGGAGGCAAATTCAGCAAGATCTGAACCATTCCGTAAGCATGGCTACCTGTTATCAGAAAACCACTAATTATTAATTCAACTACTAATCAATGATTCTCATTAAATGTTATGAATGATGGTCAGTCAGACATTGATTACTCTGCATCTCTTGGAAGTACACATCTTCCTGGTGATTCGGAACCATTAGAGATGGCCGGTGAACAAGGTGATGCTCTTAGAGGAAAATATATACGTAGGTTGACTGCTGTTGTTATCCATCATGTGCCTGCCTTCTGGAAAGTTTCTGTTTCGGTTTTCAGTGGGAAATTTGCAAAGGTAATGAGACTCTCTTACCCCTTTCACATTATTCATCAGGTCGGTGCACAGAGGCGTATCCAGGATTTAAACTTTATGGGTTCAACTTTAAGATTCTTAGTGTAAACCCGTCGTATTTTAAAAGTTATGGGTTCATGTCTACTATTTATTGCAGTTTTAATAAATTTTTACATAAAATTTATGCTCCGCGTCGAAAGTTGGGGGTTCAATGGAACCCCCACCTAGCATGCTAGATCCGCCACTGTCGGTGCATATATTCTATGATAAGATTAAGATATCCTCTGTCATCTACCATTCTACCAAGTCAGTGAGGACCAGATAGCTTTAGTGGAGTAAATTTGAGGCACTGATGCGCTTTTGGAATAAAATTGCTAAATTAGTACTTGCCATCAGTAGTCAATGTTGTTTTATTTCCCCTTAAATTTGTTTTTTCAGAATCCATTACTACACATGTTGCGCGTGTTGGATCCTCCAAAAGTAGTGCATTTCCTGGCACATTTTGTGTTAGTAGTACTGTGAAATACCATTCTTCCGAACCTCAACTGCTGGGTTTCTTGACACTATGAAATGAAGCATCCATGATTAGATAGCTGAAATCTGACTCATCATTGCCACACTGAATTTTGGTTGTGTCCATTTGTGACGGCCATCTATCTATTCCTTTTGATTATAGTTTCTCTGTCATTCTTTTTGTAATGTTTGTAACTTCAAATGGTATATTTCTGGGAATAGATCTTGTAATTACTAACTTTTTCTCGTTTACTAGAGAAATTTGTTGCTTCTCCAATTTTTTGGGGATTTGCATTAATTTTGAAGTCTTTTCTATTAAGACTTATTATTTGCTTCCATTTGATAGCTCTTTGAAGTTAATGGTTCTTTTCTTGTATATAGGGTTCCCAAGTGTCTTCTGATTCAAATGTCAATGTCTCTGCAAAGAAAACTGAAGAAAAAGTGGGAGATGGAAAGTATTCAAGTCATTCTCTTGATGAAGTTGCTGGGATGTTGCAGAGTACTTTATCAGCTTATGGATCCGAGGTAAATGCTTCCTCTTGATGGCAGGAGAGTAAGCTGCAGTGGGTTAGTTTACTTTGAGACGTTTGTGCGCCTAATTGTTTCCTTTTTCTGGCTGTTGATAGAGTAATTTGTTGTTTCTGACACTGCCACTTTGGGACTTTGTTTTTCAACTTTTAGGCCAGCTAAAATTGGTCTTTATCTTTTACATTTCGCATTACTTTCTGTTGAGACAACTGCACCATTATTGCCAAATCTGCCTAATTCGGAACAGAATCCTGATATAACAATCCAGATTAAAAGGGACTAGCTTAGACCTCATTGAAAGATAAACAATCAGGTAGTTAGAAATGAATTTCCTGCAAAATATGAAATCTCAGGATGATTCCAGAAATAAAAGATCCTTACATTAATGCCGCAAGTTAATAGACAACTTAAGCTCCTTTCTTTTTTAATCTATCATTTCCATTCTCTAGAAGATTGAGTCTAGATATCTGAATTGTGTGTGTTTGGGCTCCAATAATTCCATTTGATCTTACTTCATCTTCGTTGTTATGGAGATAAAACTTGCAATCCATATATTATGTCTTGCTTCTACTATTCTAAAACCCTTAATCTGTAGACTGCTTTTGTTTGACTCCCTTACTAGTTTCGGCAATTAAAATATCATTTGCAAAAGCATGCACCATAGAACCTCATTCCAAAACTATTAATTAGCTCATCTAGGATAAACAAGCGATGTCTCAAGGCAAATACTTGGTTTACATCCACGGTCTTTCAATCTCCTCTCTCATTATTCTCATAATTGGGACCTTCCATTCATATTAATCTTTGATGGAATTTATGTATTTGATATGGGTTCCTTTAATATCAAGAACCTATCCCTCTCAGCATTCTCAAATTTGTGACTTTTCATTCGTATTTATCTTTTATGGAATTTATATATTTGATATGGATTCCTTCAATGGAAAGCACCTATTGAAGAACTTTCTTGGCACTCTATTGTATGCTTTCTCTGTGAATATCCTTCTTCCTCTTCTTATAAATTCTTCTTGGGAAAAGTATAACGTCTACTGTAGATTTACTAGGCACAAACTAGACTTGTCTCTATCATCCTTATAATGTCCTTAAATCTATGCCCTGTAGTTCTTTTCCGAATTTCAACCTATGGCTCCTAAGTCTAATACCTCAGTAGTATGCACAATTTTGAATATCTCCTTTGTTCATATACTGAAACCAAGATGCACTCTCTTCATTGACATTTTTTCTCTCCATGCTATAACATTGAATAGCTTGGCTAGGCATGCTACTGTGGTTTCCCCTAGTCATTCCATACTTCTACAGGGAATACCATCTTGACGGTACGATCTTTTAACTCTCACATTCTTCATGACATCCTTCTTTTCCAGTAGACCCAATCATATGAATGTAACTAAGGCTTCTGTCTGTTTTGGTTGTATAAAAATTTGTAAAGTTATCCTCGTGTCTTGTAGTGAGAAATTGAGTGAAATAAACTCTTCATCTCTCTTTGATCTCACTAATCATACGTCAAAACTTGTTAGGAAATATGACATTCATGGTTTGGGTTCTACCTCTCTTCTATCTCAGTGGTGCTAGCTTATATGTCTTATGTTTTCAATTTTTGTCATACACGTTGCTAGTTGAAACTAATCTCACGTTGTACCAACCTCAGTCACATTTGGTAATTACCATTCCACCTTGTATAGTTCTTTTGGTGTATTTAGTCTGTTTTAGCTGACACTGGATTTAAAATCGATTTGGAGCTTTTTCTAGGAGATCGGATATTAGTTTTTGTGATTTAATATGTATTCATGCTTATTCCTAATGCATATCATAGAATATTGAAATTACTCACAGGTTCAGAACACATTTCGGGATCTTGAAGAATCAAATATTCTTTGCCCGTACATGAGTGATTCCATAAAAGAGATATCTAAAGCATGTCATGCTTTTGAAGCCAAAGAATCAGCACCTCCAGTTGCTGGTACGTAAACTTTCCAAGTTGACGTATGCTATTGTCTGTGAAATGTTTCCGAGTGATTTCTCCGGTGATTAACAGTTACGGCATTGCGCACACTTCAGTCTGAGGTCACAAAAATTTATATATTGAGGCTCTGTTCTTGGATGCGTACTACAACTGAGAAGATATCAAAAGATGAGACCTGGATCCCAGTATCTATTTTAGAAAGGAACAGATCTCCATATACAATTTCTTCCTTGCCTCTGGCTTTCCGTTCAATTATCACATTTGCAATGGATCAGATCAATTCGTAAGTTAAATATATCACAAAATGTTGTATGCCCATTTAAATATAACTCTACATGTGATCTAATCCTCCTGGTACATACTGCAGTAAGCTGAAGGATTTTCCCTAGCTTGTTTCTTTTCAATATGCAAAACACTTGTTAAATTGCCTTTTATGTTTGTCAGGAAGTAATTTAATCTAGCATCAATTAATTTAAAATTAGAATACGTGCATCCAAATGTATGTGTTTGTGAAACTATCAAGAGAAATTCAAATATGCATTGGCTCGCACAGAAAAATGTGTTAAACCTCACTTCTATTGACACACAATCGTGTTCATATTCATACGAAGGGGTAATTTATTTGATTTCCATTGTACTGTGGTCCGGTGATACTTCTGTAACAAGTTATGCTTATTGACACCATAAACTATTATGACAACTCATCCTTGAATGTTTTATAAGTGACAGACAATTGATTGAGCAGATATATAATTTCTTGTTAGCAAAGATGTAGTGCCTCTTGTCTTCTTAAGTTGTTTGGGCAGTGTAATATAGGCCTTCAGGAGACGGAGCTGAAATTGCTAATTGGAGTGAATTTTGCAAAATGTCCGAATAGTTAACGGTTATTGCACCCTAATTTCTGCATGTTTGTTCTTTCCAGAATGATTCAGTCTTTGAGGAATGAGGCTATGAAGTCAGAGGACATATTCTTGCAGCTTCAAGAAATTCAGGAATCTGTTAGACTTGCCTTTTTGAACTGTTTACTTAATTTTGCCGGTATGTAACGCAGCTGATACCTCAGTATTTCAGTAGCTGATAAACTTTGGAATATAATACAAATTTTGCACTCTAATTAGGCCAGCTGGGCCACACTGGCAATCAGCTTCTGAACAAATATGACAGAGAAAGTTCACATTTTCAAAACGGACATGCTGAACCAGAAGAAAATTCATCGGATCCTCTTCCAGGAAGTATAGTTGATCCACAACGGCAATTGCTGATGGTCGTAAGTAATATTGGATTTTTCAAAGATGAACTTGCGCATGAATTGTACAGCAAGTACAGACGAACTTGGCTGCAGTCTAGGTACAAAAATAGCATTGAGTACTTTATAGCTTGTAAATCAAGTTAAACAGTACAAATAGCTTTCTAGTACTGTATAGCTTGTCTATTTTGTATGATTTGTTTCGTCGAATATAATGTCAGAAACATTGGATACAATCCACTTAATAGGGGTGGACAGGGTTAGGGGTACTTTGTTATATCAATATGTTGCAGAACCACTTCCCAGGTTGATTGCATAAAGAGTTGGCAATTTGATGGGCAATAGGAGTTTGTATGTTTTCCAAACCACTTCTGTTCCATACTTTCTATAAGATAACTACGGAACTAAATTGACTAGTTTTAAGGGCCTATCTCTCTTAACTTTTTAAATGAAGAAGCTTTTTTCTCCCCAGGAACCTGAAAGCTGTCTCTGAACAAAGAAGTAGCGATGTGCTATTAGGACCTAAAATGTTCACTTGAGTAGTTCTTTTCGGCAGTCATCTCATCTTTAAAGACTTTGACAGAATAATATTTTGCCGAGCTACCTAACATTAAATTAACATCATACTATCTACTATCTACTATCTAGTGTCGTTAAAGGCCTTTGCTAACGCTGATACTAAAGTGCAGTGCTACTGCAGGGGCAAGGATGAAGAGGACAGTGATATGCAAGATCTAATTGAGTCTTTCTCTGGGCTTGAAGAAAATGTTCTTGAGCAGTATACTTTGGCAAAGGTATCCATATGTAATAGATCTGTTTTGTTTCATTATTGTTTCAACTTGTTATTGTCATGGAGAACTCCTCAAGAAATTTTCCGAAGTAAATTTTAGGTACATATCTGTAGGAATTCCAAGTGAGCAATGGTGCACAAAGCACTCTGCTAGATTCACAAAATGGTAGTGATGTAATCAGAGATACTCATGCCTTTTGAAATAAATCACTTAAGAACATTCTTACTTTCATAACTATACAAGGTTTATGCTCCCTGTCCTCGCTTAAAAAGGTTCCTATTCCCCTTTCAGTATTTTCCTTAATTATCATGGTGTCCTTTTACTTTTTCTTTTTCCTAAACAATGTGGTTTTTAAAATGTTAACTCTAGCAGTATCCTCAAGGAACATCCATGACCAGATAGCCTCTCTGTCTATATTAACCCCCAGACCCTGATGACTTGATCCCGGGAGGCGGACGAGTTAGCTGATATGTGTTTACCTCATCAAGGGAGGTGAAACCTGAAAAACACAAAAGATGATAATAAGATATTGATACTTAGTGCTTAATATTGGTGAGGAAGTTTTGTCTAAAAGAATAGCGGATTGCCTCTTAAACTTCACCTTATCCCTGATTGGAGGATCCCTAAATATTCTATTTTTGGAAATATTTTGTCAGACAAATTTGTTTAGAACAGCTGCTGTAAACTATTTATTGGAGGGTGGTGTACAATGGGGTGCTGCACCAGCAATTAAGGTAATAAATATTTCTCATTTTTGGCTTCAATAACAGCAAATGTTTTCCACTTGGAATGATAGCACGATTATCTATGCGTTGCAGGGGGTACGAGATGCTGCAGTGGATTTGCTACACACTTTAGTTGCTGTACATGCAGAGGTAAATTCTCCAACGCTTTTCTGTGGATATTTTTGCTCATTCATTTATTTTTGGTAGAGGGAGATTTTAATTGATTTATCTGGTGCAGAGTTTAAAAAGTTTTAAATCTCAAATCTCTATCTTTAACATGATGGTTTTCTTATACCATTCTCTCCGGATTGCTTAGTCTAACTTTCTAAATTTGTTTTTTCTCTTACAGGTATTTGCTGGTTGTAAGCCTCTGCTGGATAAGACACTTGGTATTCTTGTTGAAGGCCTAATAGACACTTTCTTAAGCCTTTTTCATGAAAACCAAGATACAGATTTTGCAGTATTAGACGTGAATGGCTTTTGTCAGCTTATGCTTGAGGTCAGTTAAATTGCTAGTGCTTCCAGGAATCAACTTTTTTCCGTTGGAAAGCTTACGTTTGGATGGTGCAAATACAAGTTGGTTTTTTTGCTTTTGTTTCTTTGATTGCTTTTGTAGTGCTTAAGCTTTTATTCTGTATGCGACAAGTATAAGCAGATAAATACTTAAAATAAAATGTGGAGAGAGGGGATTTAGATTCCATGTTCTTGCATTTATTTCTCTAAATATTTTTATGGAGTACCAAAGGTTGGTAGAATAAAACAGGGAACTGACTAAGTGTCTGGCACTGACACTGATAGTCTGTGTGGCTTAATCATGCAGCTTGATTATTTTGAGACCATATTGAACCCTTATTTCACACATGAAGCAAGGGAGTCTCTGAAAAATTTACAAGGGGTCCTTTTAGAGAAAGCAACTGAGAGTGTCCCAGAGACTATTGAGACTCCAAGTCATAGTCGCCGGCCAACACGTGGAAATGATGATGTACTTCAGGATGAAAGGCAGCAAGGGGGGACTATATCACCGGATGACCTGATTGTATGAAATACTTCCTCTCTATCGACTTTTTTCCAGATTTCTGGTCATTTCTTTTTTCTATGCAATCTGCTTTGGACGTTGTTAAGACATAAATTTTCTTTTAGAATATTGTTTACTATCACAAGGTATTTCTGTTATTAAAGTGTTTCGCCACCTTTTGCATGCCTTGACAGGCTCTTGCGCAGCAGTATAGTTCTGACCTACTTCAATCTGAACTTGAGAGGACTCGAATCAATACAGCATGCTTTGTGGAGTCAATTCCTCTGGATTCTGTCCCAGATTCAGCAAAAGCAGCTTATGCTTCTTTTAGAGGATCAACGGATTCTCCCGGTAGAGGATCTCAAAATGTTGGACCCGCGAGCTACTCCAAGCAAAGACGCAGATAGATCAGAAGTATCCATTTTCTTTTCTCGAAGTCTACTCCAATAATGCTTGTGCAGTTGATTTATAGTAAATTTACATTCTTTTATCAGATGGGAGGGACATTTTGCTGATAATTTAACTATAATCACAATCTTCATTTTAATTTCAGTTTTGCTGATAATGAAACCATAATCACAGCCCTCATTATAAATTAGTTCGCTTTTCCAGGTTGAGTTGATTTTAACAGTATCAAGGATGATTAGCAGTTGGATGACAGTCATGTCCTATGTATAATGTGTTCCGATTTTCGTTCCATATTTCAAGCTGCACAGTGGGGCGCTTCATTTAGCTGTGAAACACATAATCTTCTTGGAGAAAGGATTGGTCTTCATTAAATCAGCAAAATAATGATGGGAAAACTAGGAATTGCTCCTTGGAAATATGCTGTTCTCAAAAGCCCATTCAGTTTCTGCATTTTCTTGCCAGAAAGTTGAGGTGAAACTGGAGAGTTACTTGCAGTTTCTCTTGTTTCATCATCCAGTTCATGCAATGGTACATCCTTCTTAAAGTTAGTGATGGTATTGAAAGTTGCCATCGTTCATGCAACATGTGAGCAGACAGTACTTTTGATATTGCACAATTTTGGGTTTCATTTTTCATTTTTCAGATTCACTAAGCATTTGTACTGAAGGAAATGTTCCTACATAGTATATACTCGGTAGGAAGGGCGTTAAAGTTTTATGAAGCTACTTCTTGTTTTATTTATTCTCTAATTTTTTTTCCCTTTGCTTTTGGGTGAAAAGTTGGCAGTTTTTACATAGCACATGAGGATCTTGTAGATCTTTTAGCTCATACTTCCTACCCTCTTCCAGATACCGAGGGGGAGAAAAAAATTATCCAAACTCGGCGTTGACACCAAAATAATACAAGATATATGTTGTGTATATTAACTGTCATCATTAACCAATTTAACCATGGCCAGGTGATATGTATTCTTACTTTAATTTCTAACTATTAAACTGACTCTTAAGGTTAAATTGTTTGGTTTGGTGTACACACCGGATGTTAGATAAATGTCACTGAGTCGAAGCAAACTTACCAGCACCCGGAAAGTGTCTCCTGAGCCTGAGTGAGATGAAATGAAGGATAGAAAAATATTAAATATATAGTTCTTGCTTGTTCCTGCTAAATTAAGGATTTGGCCCTTTGGTTCTGCTCTGCTAGCTTTGATACTTTTTTCCTTGAACTACGGAGAAATTAACCTGTGGGGTAGATTATATAGGAATATCTTGAATTGTTTTTTTATATGCATATCCAGATTAACCATTGAAAGAGTAAAGTTTCTGTTGCCACATTCGTGTTAATTTACAAAATACAGACTAGCTAGTACATCATCCAACAGTCAGGCTGTTATTAACTTGTCAATTTCTTTTTTAATGGCCAATCTGGATGAGCAAATTATAAGAACTATGGTTATGGTTACTCTTTTGAGTTTTAATCCTCAACTCAAGTGCGAAATTTCTACTTAAATCGAACTTTAATTTAACTTCTCTTGGTTCTCAAAGAAATCGATTTGCTCTTTAATAATATATTCATAATATGTTGTGAGTTTGTTCTAAATGGATTTGATAAATAACGTGTGGAGAACAATAATTCAAATGGAAAAAGAATACCAGCTCTCTTCAAAACATTTGGAGCATAATAATTCAAATGGAGAAGAATAGTAAAAGGTAACCAATCGACTAGATCCTTTGCATAAATCAAGGGTAAGTACCTGAATGCACATCACCTCATGTTTGTTGTTAATATTGGGGTGGTTGTATCCTTCATGCTGAAATTTGGTGTGTGTTGTTTGGTATTAATTTGGCTTTGTCTATAGGTATTAAGCGCTTACTTGTAGAATGTGATAATAAGGTAGCAGTTGACATAATTTAGTTGAAGTGTGTCCTCAATATTTTGTACTTTGATCCTTCAAAGTAGTGTTCCATCCTTTTGCTTACTACAAATTAATTCCATGTCACAAAAAATAAAAATAAAAAGCACTACTATGATTAAAAAAGGAACAACCAGATGCAATTGGACAACAAGTGCATCAAAATCTGGAGGTACAAACTGGGCAGTGGTGGCCTCAAGTGCACTATAATTTGGATGGTAACATCTTGACCATTGGATTGTCATTTGAAGGACAAATAGTTTGATATTTATGAGCAAACCAAAAGAACCAAAGAAAAGCAATAAAATAATGTAGCTTGCAAACAAAAAACTAATCAATTGTGGCTTTATCCTCTCTTGTTACATCACATTGAAGTGGACATGAGTAAAATCAAAGATAATATAAGAGGAAGTGGACTTAAGACACTGAAAGTAACATTACCCATATGCCCACAAAGTATTTCTTTGTTGGGAAATTAACGAGAATGATCATGTTGCAAAAATATCCAAAAATATTATTTTAAAAAATATTTCATTTCATACCTAGATGAACACAAATTATAAAATACTCCCTCCGGTTCAAAATAAGTGTTCACTTCGCCTTTAACACACCCCTTAAGAAAATACTAACTTCTAAAAAAAAATAGGTATTTTGACTAAACTACCTTTAATTAAAATTTGCATATTGCTATTAACTTAACACATAGGAATTTAGTCACTTAGCACTTAAAAAGGGCAAATATGAGAAAATAAAGTTATTTCTTCTTGATTATGTAAGTGGAAACTATTATGAACCAAAATAAAAAGGCTAAGTAGACACTTATTTTGAACCGGAGGGAGTACTTAAACAAATATGTACGTTGTATGCCTTCAGGGTTTACAATTAACATGATATATACCCTTAATAGTCCTACTATTCTTATGACATTGTGTTATGCAATTTTTTTAATGATGGCTTTTTCTGAAAGAGAGGTTTCACCCTTTCCGGCTCTTTTCCTCAGTGCTTCAGTTATCAAGTATGATTTGGTATAATTTCAAAGTCTTAAGTTGAAGCCTTATATGACTGAACAAATATTTAATCTTTAATAAGGCGAATTTTGTAAATGAATATAGACGGATAATTTTTTATCCAGCTAGGATAATCCTGTAAAAGTCCCTTTTTTTAGAATTGCAATTTGTCTTTTGAAGGCAACAACATGAACTTTTGCAAACGTCCCTTTTACACACAGCTGCTGAATGTGGGCTTTTTCATGTGCTTTTCTTTTGGTCCATTTATTATTAGACCAGTAATAGTGACATTTAACATGCACCTTCATTTTCGTGGGTCTTACTTTTCAACTTATTGTCCACTTGTAAAACTATGCTTTTCACCTTTTTGCTGCCTTTCTTTTTTGGGTAATGGGGATTGATTCCCTTCTTTCATTCTTTATTCTTTATTTTGTTTTCTTTGGTTGAGTCACGCAAATATCCATTTTTAGAGTGTTATTTAGATGCTATCCTTATATAGTCGATAGACTATGTAATAAGTCTACGTAAATATTGTAAATACTCTCTTCTTTATGTATAGTAATTAGGTCATATAATTTAGCCTAGTATTATGCTGTTAGTGAGATACCTATTTTGTATATAATGACTTTCATACATCAATACAGATCACGGATTGATTTCCTACATGGTATCAGACTAGGTTTCTCCTAAAAACCCTAGTCGTCCACCTCCCTCTCTCCTAACCCTAGCCGTAGCCACCCCCCCCCCCCCCTCCTCCTTTCTCCTCCCTCTTCTCTCTTCAATGGCTGACAACAAAAATTTCCATTCTACCGTCACGAATGTGAAATCTTTAATCCCAATTACTCTAGACATGGAAACCGGCCATTATCACGAATGGGCGACACTATTCAAAGTTCTAGCCCGTGTCCACTCCGTACTTGAGCACATCATACCACCAACTGACACAACTGAACTCACCGCGTACAACGCAACGAAGGCGGCTAATCTTCCGCTCTGGAAACGGCTAGATGCGGTGGTCCTTCAATGGATATACGCCACCGTATCCCATGATATTCTTACCTCTATTCTCGTGGCGGATGATGTTGCGGAGAAAGCTTGGAATCGAGTTGCTCAACTTTTCCAAGACAACAAGCACTCAAGGGCAGCGTACCTTGAAACCGAGTTCACCACCACAAAAATGGCCGACTTCGGCTCAGTTATGGCCTATTATAATAGGCTCAAGTCTCTCGCGGATCAGCTTGCCAACGTGGGGTCGCCGGTGTCCGACCAACGTCTGGTCTTGCGCCTCCTTGCAGGCTTACCGGAGACATATGCACACTTTGTCACCACCATCCAGCAGAAGGATGTGCTGCCCTCTTTCTCTGAAGTGTGCTCCAGACTCAAGCTCGAAGACGCCGCAACCAAGGAACGTGCCCGCGATTCTAGTCTCGCGGCTCTACTTGTTGATAATGATACTCCTTCCCCGCCACCTAGCGCCAACACTAATTCAACTAACCGTCGTGATAATAATCGTGGCAGGAATTCCAACAGGAACAAGGGAAAGGGGAACAACAACAACACCAACCGCGGGAAATCCGCCCGCGGCGGCGGCGGACAGACCAGCCACGGTCAGTGGCCGACGGGACAGCCACCGGCAGGGGACTACTATTGGCCAGCCTGGCCGCCCCAGCAGTGGCCACTGCCCCCCTGTCCGTATCCGACCAGACCGTGGCAGCAGCATCCCACCACATCGCGGCCCGGCAGCGGCATTTTCGGTGCGGGTCCACGGCCTCAGCAGACCTATTCCATGCATGGTCTGACGTATTCTGGGTACACTCCAATAGACGTGGAGGCAGCCATGCACACTCTGTCCATGCATCAACCAGATGATAATTGGTACATGGACACCGGAGCGACTTCCCACATGACTGCCAATTCAGGTACTCTCACGTCTTATTTTAATTTGAGCAATAATTCTGGAATCATTGTTGGTAATGGTAGCACTATTCCAATTTGTGGCTATGGTCATACATCTCTACCCCCACCTAATCCCCAATTACGTCTCTAACATGTCTTGCATGCTCCAAAACTCATTAAAAACCTTATTTCCGTACGTAAATTCACTAAGGACAATAATGTTTCTGTTGAGTTTGATCCTCTTGGGTTTTTTGTGAAGGATTTACCGACGGGGAGCCGCCTAATAAGATGTGAGAGCACTGGGGAATTGTATCCTATCACTTCTACAAAACGGACCACTCCACCATCCACCTTCATTGCCACATCACCTAGTTTGTGGCATTCCCGACTCGGCCATCCGGGAAATGTTATCCTTAGTTCTCTTCGTAGTAATGCCTTAATTGAATGTAATAGGGCCCGAACTTCTTTTTGTACCTCTTGTCCTTTGGGGAAACATGTTAAATTGCCATTTTATGATTCATTGTCATCTACTACTATGCCATTTGATATCATTCATAGTGATTTATGGACATCTCCTGTTTTAAGTTCTAATGGGTACCGCTATTATGTTTTCTTTGATGATTATAGTAATTTTCTTTGGACTTTTCCAATTTCTAACAAGTCCCAAGTCTATTCCACTTTTCTATCTTTTAAGGCATTAATACGGACTCAATTCGAAAGAGACATTAAAAACATTCAATGTGACAATGGGCGGGAGTTCGCCAATGGGCATTTTCAATCCTTTTGCGCCTCCAATGGTTTAAATTTCTGATTTTATTGCCCCCATACCTCTCCTCAAAACGGCAAAGCGGAAAGAAAAATTAAATCCATTACCAACATAGTGCGCACTCTTCTTGTCCACTCCTCCATGCCCCCCTCTTTTTGGCATCATGCTCTCCAAATGGCCACATACCTCCTTAATGTCCTTCCCACCAAAGTCCTTGGGTATAAATCACCAACGCAAGTTCTCTATCAACGAACCCCCTCCTATTCTCATCTCCGGGTTTTTAGGTGTCTATGCTATCCACTTTTCCCATCTACAACTATTCATAAGTTGCAAGCACGATCCATCCCGTGTGTATTTTTGGGCTATCCGTTGAATCATAGAGGATATAAATGTTATGATTTATCCACCAACAAAATCATCATATCAAGGCATGTCATCTTTGAGGAAACTCAATTTCCCTTCTCAAAGTTGCACTCCCCAACCCAAACTTATGATTTTTTGGACCATGGGATTTCTCCATACACCCTGCATTTTCTGTCGCAGCCTACTCCACCCGTCGTTCCCTCGGTACAACCCGACCCCCCCCCCCCCCCACTGCCCAGTAGCTCCTCCCCCCTCCTGCTCCACCTGTGACTGCTCAGCAGCCCACGCTGCCCCACCCGTGCTTGTCCAGCAGCCCACCCGCATGGTCACTAGAAGCCAACATGGGATTTTCAAGCCCAAACAACCATTTAACTTAAACACTGCCACCATCTCGCCTATCCCACGAAATCCTATAAGTGCTTTAAATGACCACAATTGGAAAGCTGCCATGGTTGATGAATATAATGCTCTAATTAAAAATAAGATGTGGGAGTTGGTTACACGTCCCATTGATGTGAATTTGATTCGTTCTATGTGGATTTTTCGTCATAAAAAGAAATCTGATGGTTCGTTTGAGAGGCACAAATCCCGTCTTGTCTGTGATGGCAGGTCTCAACAGGTTGGAGTTGACTGCGACGAGACTTTCAGTCCGGTTGTCAAACCGGCTACTATTCGCGCTGTCTTGAGCATTGCACTCGCACACTCTTAGCCCATTCATCAGTTGGACGTCAAGAATGCCTTCTTACATGGTAATCTTAATGAGACTGTTTATATGCATCAGCCTATTGGGTTTAAGGATCCAAAGCATCCCCATCATGTCTGTCTTTTGAAGAAATCGCTGTACGGACTTAAGCAAGCTCCCCGTGCATGGTTCCAACGCTTTGCAGACTATGTCTCTACTATTGGTTTTTCACATAGCCAATCTGATCACTCTCTCTTTATTTATTGTCGAGGTTCTGACACTGCTTACATTTTGCTATATGTTGATGATATTATTCTCACGGCTTCTTCAGATGCCCTCAGAAAATCCATCATGTCTCTGCTTAGTGCCGAATTTGCTATGAAGGATTTGGGTCTTTTAAGCTATTTTCTGGGTATTGCTGTTACCCGGACTTCACACGGCATGTTTCTCTCTCAGAAAAATTATGCAGCAGATATTATAGAGCGTGCGGGCATGACTGCCTGTAAGCCGAGTCAGACACCGGTCGACACCAAAGCTACACTTGGTGCCACGGCCGGACTTTCTTGTGATGATCCCACACAATATCGCAAGTTGGTCGGCGCGTTGCAGTACCTTAAATTCACAAGACCAGATATCTCATATGCGGTTCAGCAAGTATGCCTTCACATGCATGATCCAAAGGTTGCACATATGCATGCTCTTAAACGCATAATCCGATACATTCAAGGTACTATTGAGTTTGGTCTCCATCTGTACAAATCCTCCATTGCCTCTCTGGTTTCTTATACAAATGCAGATTGGGGTGGTTGTTCGGACACTCGCCGATCCACATCCGGTTACTGTGTTTTCCTTGGCGATAATCTCCTCTCATGGTCATCGAAACGACAACCTACTATGTCTAAGTCCAGTGCCGAGGCCGAATACCGTGGCGTCGCTAATGTCGTCTCTGAGTCCTGCTGGCTTCGCAACCTTCTGTTGGAGCTCCGTTGTCCCATCCGGACAGCTACATTGGTTTATTATGATAATGTTAATGCTATATGCCTATCAGGTAACCCAGTTCAGCACCAACGCACTAAACATATTGAGATGGACATACATTTCGTACGTGAGAAAGTTGCCCGTGGAAAAGTCCGTGTTCTTCACGTCCCGTCCCGTTACCAGATCGCAGACATCTTCACTAAAGGTCTTCCGCGCGTGCTCTTTGATGATTTCAGGGACAGTCTAAGCGTACGACAACCTCCCGCTTCAACTGCGGGGGTGTGATAGACTATGTAATAAGTCTACGTAAATATTCTCTTCCTTATGTATAGTAATTAGGTCCTATAATTTAGCCTAGTATTATGCTGCTAGTGAGATACCTACTTTGTATATAATGACTTTCATACATCAATACAGATCACGGATTGATTTCCAACAATAGTTGTAAAAATATGGCACTCATGAAATTACCCTTCTAAATTATGTTAGATTTGGGTCTAATGTTACTCATATATTTCTCAACCTTAGAGACAAATATTAGACTGTCGTCTAACATTTGCAATAACTTACAAAATTTTAGACAAAACTCTAACGTTTTCTCATTCGATTTTCAGTTTGCTCAAAAGAAATCTTTAAACCTTGGTAAAAAAAAAGTTCATAATTGCAGTAAAATTACAGACAAGGTCACTTATTAAATAGCTATACCAAAAAGGATAACAGGTTAAAATTTCTGATTTTCTCTGCCCAAGACGAAATCGGCATTTTAAATTTTTCTAGTGACATACTGATGAATTAGTGTTGTTGTTGTTGTTGTTTTTAGCATCCTTGAATATACGTTTTAGGATCTATTCCTCTAATGGCTGGCCTGCAGCTTACTGTTCATTTTTAATAATTCTATTTATTAAAGATAAATGAAAAAAGAACTTTTCTAGGAAAGTTTTGGTCCCTCTCCCCGTGCCTTATTGGTAGCAGCCAAAAACCTTTTCCATTTACGCTGCCACCCTCAAATAAAAGAAAAAAAAAAAAGGAAAAAGATGAAGAGAAAGTTTGAGGGAGAATTTTCTTTAAAATAAAATATGATTCTAGGTTCTTGGTAAAGGAAATATGTTGTGAACACATGGGAATTCTATTATGCCGTAACAAAAATTTGTCTTTAATCTTATTTAATGATGGATCACACTGAGTAGTTGTTGTAATCTTTTTAATAATGAATTATCAAAAAAAAATTGTTAACTATGAATTATTCAGCGACACACTAAGATAAAATTGAAACAATGTATATTTCTTGATGAATAAATTTACAGATACAATGATATATATAGTGTACATGTAGATGAAAAGATAAGATTAAAACTCTAAGTATAGTTATTCTCTTAAGTACAATAATAATCCAAAATAATTTGAATAACAAAGTTATCAGTTATCAACCCCCCCTCAAGCGAAGCACGATCTGGAAGAATGCAGAGCTTGTTGCGCAAGAACAACAGTCGTGGTGAAGGAAGTGCCTTGGTCAATAAATCAGCAAGTTGATCTTGACTAGGGACATGTTGAACTCGGAGAATGCCTGCGGCAACTTTTTCACGAACAAAATGAATATCGATCTCAACATGCTTGGTACGAGCGTGCTGAAAAGGATTTTGTGCCAGATAAATATTGCTAATATTGTCACAAAAAATTGTAGAAGGTGAAGAAGGAGAAACATGAAGTTCCTGTAGAAGGGAGTGGAAGCCGCGAGGGCGGGTGAAAAATGAACTAATTGAGTAGAGGAAGTGGAAGACATGATTCAACTGTAGAGAGTAAACCTAGACTTCTGATACCATGAAACAATGTATATTTCTTGATGAATAAATTTACAGATACAATGATATATATAGTGTACATGTAGATGAAAAGATAAGATTAAAACTCTAAGTATAGTTATCCTCTTAAGTACAATAATAATCCAAAATAATTTGAATAACAAAGTTATTAGTTATCAAAAATCATAGATAATCCTATTTTTATTATTAATTATTTTCAGAATTTCTAGTTTTGCACCTCTCATACCATAGAAGTATATAAACGAGTTCGATGGTTTTTTTTTTTTTTTAATATGGGAAAAAGCGTTTTATGATTATTTTCCCGTGGAAATATGTTTTTTAGACTTCCTTAAACCTTGGAAATAATATGATCCATCAAGATAGTGCTCAAATTAATTACATTAATTTACTTGTGCCTTTTTTGGTGGGGAGGGGGTTCAGATAATTAACATTTTTCAATATGTCACCAATATGAAATTCTGATATTTATATAGTGCCTTATGCAGTGGAGATTGAATTTCAAATAGTGCCTAATGCAGTGGAGTGTTCTCAATATGTGAGAAAATATTAAATAAAACCCTAGATCATTGTACTTGAGCTTAATTGAAGTACTATTATATTTATTTAAAAAAAAAAAAAAACTGATGCATTGTCTTACACATGTACTCTGATGGAATTCAATATTCATCGCTATTTCATATGTTCTTGGGATCGCCAACTGAATGCTTTATTTTCATTCTATATAAGTTGTTGATTTTTTTAAAAGAAAATGGTAATATTGGGAAAAGAAATATTTGTACACAAATCCATTATAATTTGTGTCCAAAATTTCTACCTCCTTAGATAAGGTTGAACACACTCTTACAAGTAGAGAAATTGTAAAACAAAAAATAAACTCCTGATTAGAAATTAAAGAAACTAAAAACTGAACATACATACATACATACAAAATGGAAAAAAGGGGAGTAAATTTTAATGAAATTCATTTAATACATTTTCCTTAAGTCCTTATTTAACCATTTGACAGTATATTCTCTTTAGTCGGAGGCATGTGTAGATGCAACATATATAGTTAGTAAACAGAGGCATGTGGATTACATTATGACTTTTGTAAGTATAATAATTTGATGATTTGATAATTAAACATCTTTTCATGTGTGTTATTAAAGCGTTGCCTCAAAGAGCTATATTAGATTGCAATTAAATCTCTTCACATGCTTGTCTAGCTTCTTAATCACACTTTAATTATTTATTCATCTATGATCTATCTGATTATACCTCCAGCCCATCTCCAGCATAGTCCTTTAATTAGATATTAGGTTGTATACTTTTCAGTGTTTGGCTTAGAAGAGTTTTTCTAAGGCAAAAAAGGTCATTTGGTTTTAATAATTTATTGTTGGTTTTAGGAAAATGATCAGAACAAAATATTCTTTGGAGACTAAGAAACAAGAACAATCAAAATCTAGGGTTTAGAAAATATATACAAATATTCTAAAAAAATTATACGAGAATTCCTTGAAACTAATTTCTTGAAAACTAATCCAAACACACAAATTTTCGCAAACTTATCTTCTAAAAACATTTTCATATTATAATTTTCTAAAATAACTGAATCCAGAAGCCTATATTCTTCCATGTGAGAAAACTGATTTAATATTGTTGAGTTTGTTGTATAACTTGGTGTATTTTTAAAATTGAGATTGGCAAATCTTCTACCTTATGACCTATACAAAACCATAATTATGTAACTAATTGAAATAGTTGGACGAATGTATTGAAAAGAAATCAATCAGTTGAAGCGTGAAGATAATCAAAGATTATATAAGACATGGGATATGTACGCTTAATCAACCACCGTGAGATTGTAACACTCTCGACGTGCCTAAGTCGAACTAGATATTTGGAGCCTGGTTTAAAAGGATATGATGAAATTGTAACAATCCCGACTCACTGGGAACTAAATATATGGAGCGTGGAATAAAATAACATGATGTGAGATTGTAACACTTTCAAGATGTCCGAAACTAGATATCAAGGGTGTGAGTAAGATAACATAAGTGACAGAACATCAGATATCTCAAAATCAAAGATGAATTTGACGCGAATATTATGTTAAGAAAAGAAATTTTAGCTTAACTAATTCAACTCTAAAAGTTAGCTCTATACTTGTTGGTTATAGTAACAAGAATTAAATGTCCACAAGTTTTAAGTAGACTGTAACTCATACTCGTTGGTTAAACGTTTGTAACTCCAGTCTATGCCTTTTTGGTCATGTGAGGAAGTGAAATTGTTTACCCGAATTTAGGTAATCAATTAAATTTATGAGTGAGATATAGGATATGTGGTTGAGCTTTAATCTATTTGGTTGAAGAAAGATATATATGGATATGCTATGAGCAAGTGAATAATAATCGATGGTTTACACTAAATGTATATATTTAAAAATGTATGAATATTGTTTAGTTGAATAACGCTAAAGAACACACTGAATCCGGACTAAAATCAGAGAATGAGAGGGGGAGATTTTATATATTTTGCTATTACAATATTCTAGAACTCAAGAAGTTAACCCTTGAAAGTAGGGTAATGCCCCCTATTTATAGTTTTGCCTTATGAGCCTCATACAACATAAAGCCTTTTTGAATAAAGAAAAACCCTAAAAAGATAAAGTTGGGTCGTACGGTTTGACACCCGTACGACAGGCAGTACAATGTGGCAGAACGGTCTTGACGCGTGGCAATTGTGTAACGGATCACCCGGACCAACGGCCACGAACAACCGGGCCAACGGCCATGACCAACCGGACCAACGGCCACGATCAACTAGGCTATGGAGAAACCGGACAAAACGATTTCCTTCGCTTTCTTCAAATCAATCACTTCTCCGGTCCGAAAAAAAGTCTTCATGCTCGTGCTTGTTTCTTTCTTCCCTCGATCTCCGGTCTCACCGGTCTAGCATATGTCCGATTTTTACCGTATACAGATAGTCCCCACACTTTCCGGACCGTAGTTTTATCGGAGTAACGGGAAGTGGATGAATCAAGAAACCGGTGGTTCCATATGCTCGTTATTATCTTTTCATTTTGGCGGGAACAGTTGCATCACGTTCCTCTGTCATCAGCCACGTGTCTCATCCTGGATGGTCAGCTCTGACAACCGCCGTAACGCACGTCGTTTCAAGTCACTTCTCATTAATTGTGGGACACGTGGCATTCCCCGGTTGGCTGGGATTGGAAACCGCCTCGATCCCCATATCTATTTAATGTCTTTCACCTCTTCATTTTTCCATTTTACATCTTCATTTCACTTCTCTATTTTATTTCTTCACTTCATCACTTCTAATCATCCTTCATCTCATATTGCTTGCTGATTCGTTGCATATTGCGAGAGAGGAAACCAGCTCCACCAACTTCTTTAACTGTTTTTGTTTAGAAAGTGCTGCTTCTTTTTCTTCCTACTCTTACCGTTTTGAATTTTTCCTTGACTGCTCCCTTATTCTATTTTTTAACTTCTTTTTCGAACTCGCCAAATCTTCTTTTCCATAACTTCCAAATGTCTGCTAACACCAAAACCACCTCCCATGATGTTCCCTCGGTTTCTTCTCACGGAACGAGCCAACTTCTCAACCCAAGGGAAAAATCTCCTTTGAGCCCACTGCTTTGGACATTGTACCGTCCAAACCCAACTATAACAAGGATTTCGAGGTTGAGAAACCTTCTCTGGTTTCCGATAGAGGGTTTGATGTAAGACGGTACCCCTCGTCCATTACCGAGGACAAGCTTGATCTAGTCCGGGATGATTGCGGATGGGATAACCATCCGGTACAAGTTTTTGCCTCGGGACCTGAGGAATCAATCACCGACCATCGGGAGGGCTTCTTATACGTTTACACCTACCCTTTCACACTCAATCTCGACCCCCCGATCGACCCGGTTATTCTAGATATGTGCCGGACTTACAACGTAGCCCTGGCCCAAATTGGTTCGATTGTCTGAAGGACCGTGGCCTGCCTCCGGCTGTTGGCTAATAACTCGAAAAAAGTGTTCACGCTGGCTCACTTCATCCGGTTATACTCCCCGAGGTTGTTCCGGGAGGTGTAATAAAGCTCGCTAAGCGAAGCCGGAACCCAATCTTTTCGAAGATGGATGAAGATAGAGACCGGGGTTGGCTGGAGCGTTACGTCCGGGTAAGGAGCGCGGACATTATTACGGCCAACTACATGCCCTTTCCGGAGAGGCGGAATGATAATCGTAAGTCTCAGTTCTTTTAATAATTGCTTTTGACTGCTGTCAAACACTAGTCCTTTCACATTCACTATTTGTCCCCTTCTTTATACCAGCCGTGGCGTGGATACCTCCGGCTGTCCGGAACATCAACGAATAGGTTAGTGCTCTTCTTAGCCAGCACACCCACGAAGCACGGACATGGGGACTGCTGTCACATGGCCGATGGGTTGCTCATAACCACGGTAATACTTTGTTTCTATCGGTATTCATTGCATTTTCTACCTTTCTCTTTTGTAACATCTTCGGCACTCAGGTTTACCCAAGAGCTCGGTGAACCCAAGACCGGAGCCAGCGGCCGAACCCGCTGCGTCGACACCCGAGTTCGATTCAGCGGGTACATCCCGTATCATTGCTGCCGCTAACAAGAGAAAAAATCCCTCTGGCAAAGGGCAGAAATCGAAAAAGAGGGCGAGGAGCGTTGTTCGGACTCTAAGAGTTGAAACAGAGCCTGAGTTCCTCGTTCGGAGGATTGGTGTGACCCCTCCCGTTGCTTCTATTCAAGAGGAAGGCACCACCATTTCATCACTCCCTTCAGTCGGGGAAGGACCGTCAGCTCCGGCCTTGCACACAGGTGGGGAAGAAATTCATTACACGACTCCTCTAAGGTCGATTGAATTTATTGATATTTCAGGTGATGGTTCATCCGAGGAAACCCCCCTGCAAAGGACCAGAAGGTCTGGGCGTGCATCTGAGACCGACCTGAGGGCTGAGCCGGTCCCCGAGATCGAAGTTCCAGTGGATTTGGGCCCACTGCCCGGCTATGAAACTGCTGCAACTTCCGGGATCCCTGCCTCTACCGAAGCTGCTGAGGCCGCTCCGGTTTCATCAACTCCAGCTTCAAGGTCGGATAATTTTGATGACATGTTCTCGGATACTCCTCCTGCTACCGGGGAAGCTGCTGGTTTTGGACATCTCCCTATCCCTCGAGCCACGAGGGCGGCTAGCCGGTCCACCGAGACCCGGTGCTAGGGATATCCTAGTGCGCATTTTCCCGGCTCCAAGTGTGGAACCTAGGAAGACAAGGTCGGCCGTGATTACGGTCCCCGAGGACTGCAGCTTTTTATCTCATCCGGTGGGAGTAGCAAGCTACCTGAGGCCCCTCGTCTCGGACTCAGACAAACGGAAGATGAACGGAGTCCCCTGGCAGTGTCTCATTAACGAGGGCATGCACGCGGGCAATCGAGTAAGTTGGTCAGCCATCCTTACATAATTCATTGGGAATTTTAGTTTCTCGTCTATCGGAGTTTTAACTTCTTGTTTCTTTTGGAGAGTGTGGTGCTTATTAACGAAGCCTTCATCCGCGCTCAGCAAGAAGTTGACGATCTTAAGGGCCAGCTGGATGCCCAAGGTCGAGAAACGGAGAAGTTCCAGCACCTTTTGCGGGTGAAGGAGGATGAATTGAACCGAGCAGTTACTTTTTCCAACCTTCAACCCGAGCTTGACTCGGCGAAGGCCGAAAACCTTCGATTAAAGAATGAGTTGGCCGAAATGGTCGAGAAGAACCGGCTTCTTGAAGCGGACAAGGTCGGCCTTAGCCAGGATAACGCTCATTTTTCCTTAAGGCTTGGTGAGCTCGAAGCCACTATCTCTCAACTCCGGGGGGAACTTGACTCGGTTAAGTCCGATGTCGTGAGCATGGCCGAAAGGCATCGGATGCTTGAATCTGAGAGTGCCAAGTACATGGAGCGGATGAGGGTGTTTGAGCGAAAAGCATAGGATAGGGCCCGGATTTGTGATGAGCTGAAAACCGAACTCGAGGAGACGGCCGAAGCTAATGACCTTCTCAAGGCCGAGCTCGAGTCGGCCACTCAAATCCAAAGGGTCTTCGATGAAGAGTGGGATGAACTGGTGGCAAAGCTAGCCCAGGCTGAGGCCGATTAGGAGTGTGGAGGCGCCGAGGCTCATACTACAATTGCGGTGGAGTATGAACGGTGGAAGTCTCGGAGGGTCACCCTTGAGCAAACCGGGCATGGCTTTGCGGATTTTTCGGCCCTGATAATCGAAGCTAAAAGGGTCGAGGAATAAGATAAGAGAGCCCTCGATACTGACTCCGAAGATTCCGAGCGGACAGTGTCCGAACACTCCGGATCCAGCCATACCGGATAGACCTGGGCCTGTAGTTAGCCTTTTTTTTTTTTTGCCTTTTTGTCTTGATTTTTGTTTTTCGACTCCATAGGGGTCTCCGGTGTAAAAACCTTGTATAAATGGAACATGCGTTTTTCCTGATTTTATTTATTTCTTTTGCTTGAATGTTTATGACTGTTGCCCGAATTGTCGGTCCGTTTTTAGGACAAGCAGAGACTCGAAGTCATTATTTTAGACTGTGCCTAAGTATTGGCTTTTCTCTTCGTTCGGTACGTTTTGTCCGGGAATTTGACCGAGTGGTTTACCCGTGGGACTTATCTAATGCTTTGTGAATTCAGACGTCTCCGAATCACGTTAAGGGCCGGTATTTTTCGGCTATTCACTTTTCATAGATTAGGTTCGGACACCTGAATCCCAGCCTTAGCAAATTTTGATGTAGCAGTCCCCATTCGAGTGTGTTTAAAGTTTTTGGCTCAATTCATTGTGACCTTGTTGCCTTTGTCGAATTTCAACCTTAGTGCCCGGAATAGGGTATATGAATGAAGCAATGCCAAAATACGGCGATAATCACTAGGGTAGGGTGTTTTAACAAGAAGACATCTGAAATACAGTAATCCGAACTTTCTATAATCTTTGTATTGCGAGTATTTGTACGTACATGATATAATTTCTTCCGTTTCCTTCTGTTTTTGCCGCAGCAAATAATAAATGGACACAATTCATTCTAAACGTTTGGTCCTTACATCGAAACCTAATACAGAAGGTCCGATTTTAGTTTTGCCGTAGCAAATACTAAGTGGACACGATTCATTCTGATGGTTTGGTCCTTACATCAGAACCTAATACAGAAGGTCCGGTTTTGGTTTGTTGAGCTCCTCCGTTTCCCACTAACCGGGGTAAACCTCGATGTGGGTACAATAGTCCCCTAGTGCTTATCCGAGCTACAAGATCGTAGGGTGTGACCCCGAGTTTCCGAGCGTTTGTCCTTGTCTTTGTCAAGTAACACGTTGTACTTGTTGCCTCATTAAAAAACCTTGTCGGAAAATCCATTTTGGGACAAAACCGTACTAAGGAAAAGAGTGCAACACGTGTTTTCAGACCTAGATCCTAACTTTATCTGGTACTTGACTTCTTGAAAAAAAGAAAAAGGTTAATAGATAAACACGAGGTGTCCATACCTTAGCAGTAGTATCTCTTCAAATGAGCCACATTCCAGTTATTGCGCAACCGTTTCCCGTCCATGGATTCCAGCTGATACGATCATTTGCCCGTTACCTCGGTTATCTTGTACGGTTCTTCCCAGTTCGGACCCAGTTTTCCCTCGTTGGGATTCTTGGTGTTCAAGGTAACTTTCCGAAGCACCAAGTCCCCCACTTAGAAATGTCGAAAATTGGCCCTCCGATTGTAGTACCTTTCCATTCTCTGCTTCTGGGTTGTAATACTGACCAACGTACTTTCGCGAAGTTCATCCGTGAGATCGAGTTTTATGGCCATGGCCTCCTCGTTTGACTCCTTGGTGGTATACCTGAACCGGAGACTTGGTTCACCAACTTCTACGGGAATTAGGGCTTCAGCCCCGTAGACCAACGAGAAAGGTGTTTCTCCCATGCTTGATTTCGATATGGTTCTGTCAGCCCACAATACCTCCGGTAGTACTTCCCTCTAGTGATGCTTTGACGCTTCAAGTCTTTTCCTCGGATTTTGAATTATTGTTTTATTCGTGGATTCTGCCTGTCCATTCGCACACAAGTTATATGGAGTTGATACGATTTTCTTGATCTTCAACCCTTCGAGGAAATCATTGACTTTGCTGCCCACAAACTGAGGACCATTATCACAAGTTATCTCGGCAGGGATGCTGAAACGACAAATAATGTGGTCCCATATGAAGTCAATGACTTCCTTCTATCTAATTTTTTTGAAGGCCTGCGCTTCAACCCATTAAGATAAATAGTCGGTTATAAACAAAATAAAACGGGCTTTACCTGGCGCCCATGGCAATAGGCCAACAATGTCCATTTCCCACTTCATGAAAGGCCAAGGTGACACCACCGAATGCAGCAACTCCCCGGGCTGATGAATCATCGGGGCATGTCTTTGACATCCGTCGCATTTCCGGATAAAATTCTTCGAATCTTCCTCCATCTGGTTCCAGTAGTAACCAACTCAGACAATTTTTCGAACCAGGGCTTTAGCACCGGAGTGGTTGTCACAGGTCCCCTCGTGCATTTCTCTCATCACATACTCCATTTCTCCGGGACCTAAACACTTGGCCAGGGGTCCGAAGAAAGACTGTCGATACAATTGGCCGTCTACCAAGCAGAAACGCGCAGCTTTTGTCCTTAGTGACCGTGATTCTTTTGGGTCACTCGGGAGCTTTCCATCTCGCAAGTAGTCGACGTACTTGTTGCGCCAATCCCAAGTTAAACTCATTGTGTTTATTTCGGCATGCCCGTTTTCTATCGCTGAATTCATCAAGTGCACCGTAGTCCCGGGGTTGATTTCTTCCCTTTCTACTGAAGATCCCAAATTGGCCAATGCATCGGCTTCGCTATTCTGCTCCCTCGGTACATACTGCATGGTCCATTCTTTAAACCGGTGTAGTATCACTTGGATATTTTCCAGATACCTTTGCATCCGTTCGTCCTTGACCTCGAAGACGCCATTCACCTTTTTGATGACTAGGAGAGAATCACACTTTGCCTCAATTATTTCGGCCCCCATACTCCGGGCTAATTCCAAACCTGCAATCATAGCCTCATACTCGGCTTCATTGTTAGTCAATTTAACAGTTCTAATGGATTGTCGAACGGCATCTCCGGCGGGGGTTCTAAGGACGATTCCTAGCCCGGAACCGTTGAGGTTCGAGGCTCCGTCCGTGTGTAGCGACCAAATACCCGAAGCTTTCCTCGAGGTTAGCAGAAGTTCTTTTTCAACCTCGGGGACCATAGCCGGGGTGAAGTCCGCCATAAAATCGGCCAAGATCTGGGACTTGATGGCCGCCCGAGGCTTGTATTCGATATCATATCCGCTAATCTCTACGGCCCATTTAGTTAGTCTACCCGATAATTCCGATTTATGCATGATGTTCTTTAGGGGATAAGTAGTCACTACACATATCGGATGGCATTGAAAATAAGGCTTGAGCTTTCTAGAAGCGCTTACCAATGCCAATGCCAACTTTTCCAAGTGAGGATAACGGGTCTCCGCATCCTCTAAAGTTCTACTCACATAGTATATGGGGAATTGCGTACCTGATTCTTCTCGGACCAAAACACCACTTACCGCTACCTCGGAGATGGCAAGGCAGAGAAAAAGCTGCTCGTCCGCTTTTGGTGTATGCAGTAGCGGCGGGCTGGACAAGTACCTTTTCGATTCTTGTAAAGCTCTTTGACACTCCGGAGTCCAAACGAAGTCGTTCTTCTTTCGTAGTAAGGAGAAAAAGCGGTGACTCTTATGCGAGGACCTCGATATGAAACGACTCAGCGCCGCTATCCTTCCGGTGAGCCTCTGCACTCCTTTGATGTTATTTACCACCTCAATATCCTCGATGGCTTTGATCTTATCCGGGTTGATTTCAATCCCCCGGTTTGACACCATGAAACCCAAAAATTTACTGGACCGTACACCGAAGGCACATTTTTTCGGGTTAAGCTTCATGTTGTACTTGCGGAACACATCGAGGTTTCCTGCAAATGCTTTAAATGGTCCTCTGTTTCCAGGGACTTGACCACCATGTCGTCAATATAAACTTTTATTGTGTTCCCTATTTGTTATTCGAACATTCCATTAACTAGGCGTTGGTAAGTTGCACCGGCATTTTTTAATCCAAAAGGCATGACGTTGTAACAGTAAGTCCCATACCGGGTAATAAAGAATGTTTTCTTTTGATCCTCCGGGTGCATCCGGATTTCGTTATACCCGGAGTAAGCATCGAGCAAACTTAACATCTCATGCTCGATCGTCGCATCGATCATTCTATCCATGTGAGGCAACAGAAATGAATCCTTCGGGCATGCTTTGTTTAGATCCTTATAATCAACGCACATTCGAAATTTATTACCTTTTTCGGTACCACTACTACATTAGCTAGCCAGTCCGGGTACTTTACCTTCCGGATAGAGCCTATTTTCAAAAGCTTCGTTACCTCATCCTTTACGAAGGCGTGTTTCGCCTCTGCCATGAGCCTTCTCTTCTGCTTCACCGGGGGAAACCTCCTGTCTAAGCTGAGCTTGTAAGTTGTTACTTCCGGTGGCACACCTGTCATATCTATATGGGACCATGCGAAGTAATCGACATTAGCTCGAAGAAATTTAATTAACTTGTTCCTAAGCTCCGAGGTTAACCGTGCCCAGGTGTACCTTTCTGTCCGGTAGATATTTGAACAAGGTGATTTGCTCCAACTCCTCTACTGTTTACTTGGTTGCATCCGAGTCATTCGGCATGACGAACGATCTGGGTACACCGAAATCATCCTCTTCATATCCGGTTCCAACCCCATGTGCTTTAGTTGCTATTTGGTGTCCTTTCCCCCGGTTGAATCTTCTTCCTTTTGATCCGATTTTTTGGGCTGAGGTGTCGCTTCCTCGACCGCGAACATCTCCCTTGCAGTGGGCTGTTCACCTCAGATGGTTTTTATCCCCTCCAGGGTCGGGAATTTCAGCAGCTGATGTAATGTCGACGGCACGGCCCTCATGCTATGTATCCAAGGTCTACCCAGCAATGCAGTATACTTCATATGTCCTTCTATTACATAGAACACCGTTTGCTGGATAGTGGCATCAATGTTAACCGAAAAAAAGATCTCCCCCTTCGTGGTTTCGCTCGCCATGTTGAACCCGCTGAGCACCCGAGCTACCGGTACGATCTGATCGAGTAGCCTTAGCTGTTTGACCACTCTCCACCGGATGATGTTGGCCAAGCTACCTGGGTCAATCAAACTACGTTTAACTTGTGTTTTAAAAATAAGTATAGAGATTACCAATGCATCATTGTGCGGTTGAATGATGCCTTCTGCATCCTCGTTGCTGAAAGAGATGGAACCCTCGGGTAAGTAATCCCAGCTGCGCTTCTCACGCACAATAGAAACCTTCGTCCGTTTCATCACCGGCCCTCGTGGGGTATCGGTACCCCCGATTATCATGTTGATTATATGCTGAGGTTCTACTGGTTCGACCTGTTTATGAGACTCCCTTTCCTTGTAGGGACCTTTGGCTCGTTCACTTAGCAATTCTAGGAGATGACCATTCTTCAGTAACCGAGCCACCTCCTCTCTTAGCTAGCGACAATCCTCAGTTCTGTGTCCATGGGTTCCATGATATTCACACATCATGCTCGGGTCCCGTTGGTCCGGGTCTGACCTTAGTGGTCTCGGCCATCTTACATCTGCGATACGGCCAATAGCCGAGACGAGGTCCGAAGTGTTGACGTTGAAGTTTTACTTCGATATCCTCGACAAGTCTTTGTTACTGGCCGAGCTTCCGGCATCGCTCCTGAATGAGAGACCTCGACTATTCGACGGGTGCTCGGACAGTTTATCACCCCGCCCGGAGAAATGACTCGGGCCAACCCTTGATTTTTTCGACCTGAAGCTTGGCTTTTCTGGATGAGAGTATGGCTGATACCTTTCCCTCGATGGTCTGGACTCCGGTTCATAATTCTTTCGCGATCTCTCCGAGCTTTTGTTCATATTTACGGGCCCCGAGGGAAGCTCGAGTTGGTCATCCTCTACCCGAATCTTTGACTCGTATCGGTTATTGACATCCGCCCAGGTCACAGCCTCGTATTCCAGTAAGTTTTCCTTTAGTTTAAATGAGGCCGTCGAGCTCCGAGGATTGAGCCCCTTGGTGAAAGCTTGTGCAGCCCATTCCTTCGGAACCGGAAGGAGCTCCATTCGTTCCCTTTGGAATCGGTTGACAAATTCACGCAATAACTCGTCATCCCTTTGGGCTATACGGAAAATATCCGCCTTACGGGCCTGCACTTTTTTGGCACCGGCGCGAGCTTTTATGAACGCATCGGCGAGCATTTTGAAAGAAGTGATCAAATGCTAAGGCAGATGGTCGTACCAAGTCAATGCTCCCTTTGACAGAGTTTCCCCGAACTTTTTCAGCAACACGGATTCAATTTCATCCTTCCACATCATTGCCTTTTATAGCGCAGGTGTATGAAGTCACGTGTTCCTGAGGGTCTGTTGTACCATCATATTTCTGGATATCCGGCATCTTGAACCTCTTCGGGATCAATTTCGGAGCCGCACTCGGAGGAAAAGGCCTCTGAATGTACCTCTTCAAATCCGGTCCTTTCAGAATAGGCGGAGCCCCCGGGATTTGGTCCACCCGAGAGTTATATGTTTCCACCCTCTTTCGGTCGAGTCTACCCGCTTCGCCAATGTTTCGAGCATTTTCAGAACTTCGGTGGATGAACCGGCTCTGGACCCATTGCTCTCAACCATCCGCGTCTTGTCCCTTCTGGGTTCAGCAACACCCTTTGCCCTCTCCGGGGTCATTTATCACTTTTGTTCTGCAACTGGGCTATTGTAATTCCTTGTTCGGCAATCGCTACTCTCTATTCCTACAACATTTCAAAAATTAAACGTAAGTCAATATTATCATCCGGGGTATCCGGTACTTTCCGGCCTTGTGTCTGGGACAAAGTAATTGAATTGTGAGTATTTAAAGGATCGGTGGCCGGCGGGGCGGCATTCTCCTGATTCACGGTGTTTTGCCGGTTGAGGCCCTCCCTCGAATTAACAGGGTTCGGGTCAGCGAAATTTGCTGGTAATCCTCGTGGCCCACTGTCTTCATTTTCGGCCACAATCTCATTGTTGTTGACGTGACCAGATTGTCCACTGTTTACCATTTGGTTCGTTTTCACAGAGACGAACAAAAGATATTTTCGATTCTGACGGGTAAGATAGAAACCAAGATCAAAGACCACTATTATCCTAGCTCCACGGTGGGCGCCAAACTGTTTACCCCGAATTTAGGTAATCAATTAAATTTATCAGTGAGGTATAAGATATGTGGTTGAGCTTTAATCTATTTGATTGAAGAAAGATATATATGGATATGCTATGAGCAAGTGAATAATAATCGATGGTTTGCACTAAATGTATATATTTTAAAATGTATGAATATTGTTTAGTTGAATAAAACTAAAAAACACACTGAATCCGAACTAAAATCAGAGAATGAGAGGGGGAGATTTTATATATGTTGCTATTACAATGTTCTAGAACTCAAGAAGCCAACCCTTAGTAAGGTAATGTCCCCTATTTATAGTTTTGCCTTATGGGCCTCATACAACATAAAACCCTTTTGAATAAAGAAAAACCCTAAAAGGATAAGGTTGGGTCGTACGGTCTGACACTCGTGCGATAGGCAGTACAATGTGGCAGAACGGTCTTGACGCGTGGCAATTGTGTAACGGATCACCCGGACCAACGGCCACGAACAATCGGGCCAACGGCCATGACCAACCGGACCAACGGCCACGATCAACTCGGCTATGGAGAAACCGAACCAAACGATTTCCTTCGCTTTCTTCGAATCAAGCACTTCTCCAGTCCGAAAAAAAATCTTCATGCTCGTGCTTGTTTCTCTCTTCCCTCGATCTCCGGTTTCACCGGTCTAACATATGTCCGATTTTCACCGTATACAGAAATTGCATTCTCTTTTAAAGGCAAATATCTTAGTTATGATTAGCAATAACAACACACTAAAGATAATGTTAGTAACAAGCCTTTGATTTTTGTTAGGGCCATATAATATATTATGGACACCCTAATTCAAATGGATCCTAAAACTTTCAAACAAGTTGTAAAAAAAAATCCTCTGACAGTTCTCCTCCATTAATTCTTATACGTAGAAAAATAAAATTTGATTTGCAGTTTGCACTGTTATTTGTATAGTTGTATCTAAGGGTGTCAAGTGGGACGGGCCAGCCCGAACCCGGCCCACCACCGGCCTAGCCCAGACCCACTAAGAGGTGTAAGGGGCTGGGCTAGGTGGGATTCAATAGGAGGCTGAGCCGGACAAGGTGGACAGCCCACCAGCCCGGCCCACCAGTAGCCCGGGTGATGGCCCACCGGGGCACCAGCCCGGCCCGATCCACTTCAAATTAAAAAAAAAAAACAAGATAAGTACTACATTTATTACTAATAACAAGTATTTTAAAAACATTGTATCCCAATAAATTAGGAGTCTCTTTTTACGGAGCACTTTAGTTTTCTATAAAATTGTATTTTAAAGCTAGACAGTCTTGTTTTCTCAAGAAATATACCTTTGATACATTTTCAGTATATAGTATATATCAGATTGTGATAGTACTTATCTCAACAAATATACCTTTGATAAATCATTCAGTTCAATTTTATGCCTTTTCACAAGTGTCTACGCAACACAACGGTACCCCCCCCCCCCCCTCCACTCCCTAATAGGCTAATACCCGACGCTCCGGACTTGTGGAAATATATGTCACCACAATGTTGACATTTAACATGTTCCTCATTTACTCGCTCAAAATGCATTCACACCGCACTTGAAGTTGATCTTCGAACTCAAGGAGAAGGTGGAGGTGAAGTAATGTACACTAGTTTAATAACAAATTTAGATAAAGAGAGAATTGTGGAAGAATTGTGTGAAAATGAAGAAGAATTGAGGGGTATTTATAGTTTGAAAATATGACCAAAGTGAAGTTATTCATAATTTAGGGGTTCAAATAAAATTAGCAACGACTAGTTTTTAAAATTTACAACGGCTAGCTTTTTGAATTTGAAGACGACTAAACTTTTTTTTAATTTAGCAATTTTATCATTAGATGTAAATGTTAATTTTATTATTATTAGTAAATGTAAATGTCTATTTTTGTATTAGAACTTTAAAAAAAAAAAAAAAAAAAAAACCCAGCCCGGCCCCTTGTAGCCCACGTTTAAATGGCCCGACCCACTTGACACCCTTAGTTGTATCCTTTCTCCAGCCTCCCCTATTCACGATCTGTCCCACTCCGAATTCTATTTTCTTTTTTGAAATTTGTATACATAGTTATGTTCACTCAAAATTGTTGTCATGACCGTCAACAGCTATAGTGAGATGAATAAAATTCATCCATTTTTAATTAATTAATTTTGGGTTGAACCTCTGATTATAAACAGAAGCCTTAATAGGAACACTTTTCCCTTAACTGGACCTTATATGATGTGAATTCGAATTAATTGGAATCCCGTTATGGGTACCAATACCATGTGAAAAGTAAAGTAAAATTTTTAAAAGTGTAGTTACAAATTCTCCATAAATAAAATTGGTGAAACATGGGAAACCAGGGTAGTAAATCCACGCAGAAACAAAAAAAAAAAAAAAAATTTAAGATCAATTGTTTTTGTTGATCCACATTTTGGTGAGCTTATTTAATACGTGTACTGGTGAAAAGAAACGTATAATTGGTGGACTAATCGACTTGTGCACAAACAAGCTCAGACATCACCGTTATGAAAAACAATCTCCATATTATAGACTACCTGAAGAATTGTGGACTGCAAATTGCTCTATCTTTTTAATCAGTTTACTATATCAAAATCAATAATTATATTTTACTAAAAAAAAAAAAAAATTTGGGAGAAGGGTGAAAAGGAAAAATCCAATTTACTTTTATGTAATGTGTAAGAGGACCTACTGAATCCGCTCTCTCTTCTCTCTAGGTAAATTGGAGAACTAGTGAGAGAAAGCTTCTTCTTCACCATTAATGGCGTCTAACGCCACTGGACAACCTCCCCTTGAGGTTGTCCAGCCTCTACAACGAACTACAATACCCAAACCCATTTTAAACAACTCAAATAATCAAAACCCAATTAATTTTAATGCTCCCATATCGTTGACAGGAGTGGCACCTTCACTACCAACTCATTTTGCAACACCCAATACGTACACACAAGCTCCAATTGTACGTTCACCACTGCCAACAGTTGCTTCAACACTGCCAACTGGTAACCCATCACAAATTTCAGCGAATTTCAATGCCCCAAGTTCGTATATAGCACCACCATCAGGTAACCCAGCGCCAAGTTCATATGCAGCAGCTCCACCACTTGATTACTCCAAATTATTGTTGCCTGCAGCTTTAAATGCTAACAATGGAGGAAATTCGAAATTGGGCATCAATGGAGGAATTTCGAATTTGGGGAACAATGGACATATTTCGAACAGTGAAGAAATTGACATCATTCCACCAATACCTTTTAAACCCATTGTTTATATACATGGGGAACCAACAATTCAATATTCCATGGAAGAAATTAATCATATGATTATTCAAGAGGAATTACAATATGCAGTTGTTGGCAAGTTTTCGTATGGAGTTCCCGATATGCAATTTTTACGTACTTCGCTTGCAAGGCAGTGTGAATTGAAAACCGATATTACTATTGGTTTTTTGTGTAATAGACATATTTTGATTAGATGCAAGTTATTTGAAGATTATGTCACTCTCATGTCCAAACCTGCATTTTGGCTTAAGGAATCTCAATGGACCCATCCGATGCGAACTCTTAAATGGGATCCTTGGTTTGAACCGGACAAAGAAACGAGCATTGCAATTGCTTGGATTTCGTTCCCAACTCTAGCACCGAATTATTTTGGAAAATCCCAATTATTTTCAATGGCTTCAGCTGTAGGAAAACCACTCACTTTAGATTTGGCTACCAAAAATAAGACACGACCAAGTTGTGCTCGAGTCAAGGTGGAGGTTGATTTACTGAAGGAACATCCTAAGAGAGTGGCGATTCAAGCTGTTAATAATGCCACTGGAGAAGTTAAAACCAAGTGGGTGATGATACAATATGATTTCATGCCGAAGTACTGTAAAGAGTGCTGTCTACAAGGTCACGATGAAGAAACATGTTGGAAGATTCACCCAAACTTGCTTCCTGAAAAAGAAATGGTGGAAGAAGGTGAAGGTGAGCGGGAGGAGGAGGAATTGCAAGTGCATATTGCAAAGGATAAAGGCAAACAGTCGGCTGTGGCAAATAAGGTACAAGAAACTGGTATAAATAAAAATAATAGAAGGCAATCACAATTTAAGCAAGCAAATTATAGAAATAGGGACCATGTGATTAAGGTGTTGGAGAGTGGGAAAGTGGTTGGCAATGTGAAGGACTTACACAAATGGCAAGCTAACAAAAGTCAGAAGCAGGTGAATAATAATGGAAACAACCAGTTGAAACTGGCCTTGCCAGCAGTTGAAGAAAATGGTACAAAGAAAGTACGAATACAGCTTGGTACAGGTTCAAATAATGTCCAAGTTGCCAATAAATTTAATGCCTTAGATGGGGCTGAAGAGGAACAAGAGGAAAGAGATGTTGATGCCAACAAGCAGCTGATGGTAGTAGCAGTTGAGGGGAATACGTCTCTTAATGCTGCTGTTAGTACTCTGGTCGTGCAAGATGCAGTGATTCCACATGTAAGGAATAGCCTTGTGAAACTGGTCAATACAGTGATGCCTTCCTCTGATGTGGTGGCACTAATTGATACTGGGACTAAGCCACTTAATGTTGATGCACCTGTTTATACTCCGGAAAAAAATTCAGCAAGTCAAACTAAGCAATGGGTTCAAACTGTTTTCCATAAACCTTCAGAACCGCTAGTTACTGTGAATAAAGAATCTTCGGATATTCCATCAACTACTTATGCTAATGGGGAGGACAGAATGCTTTGGAGTGAACAAATTGAAGAAAATAATGAAGAAAAGGAAATTCAAGGCGATAGTTCAGTTAGCAAACAAAAATCTGATTCACCAATGTCATCACAACAGATTCATGACATGTTTGCCAAAGAAATAGAGGAGGAGGAAGTGGATATGTCAAATGCAGCAGATAACACTATTTCTAAACATGCTGTCAACAGACATAATACTACTGATGAGGAAGAAATCAAAGTTAATGATCTTCCTGAACATCAGATGGTTGGGGCAGATTCTAAGGCAACCAATATATATGACAGTCGACAAAGGACTCCAGATGCTAGAGGGCACACACAAACAGTTGTTTTAGTATCAGGAAACAAAGGCAGTGCAAAGGCTTACTCTGGGGTAAACCAAACAAAGATGGTACAGCAGAATTCTAAAACAAATGCAGGAAGTAACAAGGCTGAAATGCAAAAATTCTCTGGTAATGCTGCAGATTTGCAGGTAGCAATTCCAAATGCGGAAGAGGATAAAATAGATATGGATGAAGAATCAACTGCTCAGAATTTTTTAAATGCTTCAAGAGAGAGTGATATTTCCCCTAGACAGATAGCAAAAGGGCCTGGGAAAGCAAAGAAGAAATCTGCAAAGGATAATGCTAAGAAATCTGCAAAGGATAATGCACCTCATATTTCAGGGGTGACAACAAGGAGGACAAATTCTAAATCCCATATGTAGTGATGAATGCACTAATATGGAATATTAGATCAGTGAATACAAAAAAAGCTTTTAAAAGGCTTTTAACAATGCATACAAAACACAAATTCTTTCTTGTAGGTTTGATGGAACCATTTCAACAAGCCTATAAGATGGAAAGTTACAGAAGAAGGTTGGGGCTAGAGACTGCTATTTGCAATGTTTCTGGCAAAATTTGGGCCTTTGTTGATGAAGAGTATGAAGTAACAGTCTTGATGGACACAGTCCAACAGCTTACACTGAAATTATTCAACTGGGATGTAGATATGGAATTGGTTGTCACTTTGGTTTATGCAAAGTGTGATAGGATAGAAAGAATTGAACTCTGGGATTCTCTGTATAATCTTGCTTCTGATATGACAATTCCATGGTTAGTAGGGGGTGACTTTAATGTCATCACTGATGAAGAGGAGAAGTATGGAGGTTTACCTGTGTCTCTGAATGAAGTTGAAGATTTTAGGCACTGTATTCAATCTTGTAATCTAACTGATTTGGGGTATAAGGGAAGTGTTTTTACCTGGTGGAATGGAAGAGGGGCAGATGATTGTGTATTCAAGAGGCTCGATAGGTGTTTGGGTAACTTTGAGCTACAGCAGTTGTTTCCAGGCTTGGAAATTAATCATTTGATCAAGTGTGGCTCAGATCACTCTCCTTTGCTGCTGGAATGCAAACAAGAGATCCAGAAATTCAAGAAACATTTCAAATTCTTAAATTTCTGGACCAAGCATGATACTTTTATTGATGTTGTCAAAGAAAATTGGCAGACAGATGTGGTTGCTAATTCTTTCTGGACCTTTAATGTGAAGCTGAAGAAAATGAAACATGTTTTATCCCAATGGAGCAGGTCCACTTATGGTGATATTTTTCAGCAGATCACTAACCTTGAGGAAGTGATTAAAACTCATGAAGCTCTCTTTGAGTCAAATCCATCTTATACTAACAGGGAGAAACTCATGAAAGTGCAAGCGGAACTTACTAGAGTATTGCATTTGGAGGAGGAATTTTGGAAGCAAAAAGCTGGAATGTCTTGGTTTCAAGATGGTGACAAGAATTCCAAATTCTTCCATGCCTATGTTAAGGGCAGAAGAAAAATGCTACAATTGAAAAGAATACAGAACTCGCAGGGGCAATGGCTTGACAATGACGAAGATATTGCAGAGGAGGCGGTTGGGTTTTTTCAGGCACAATTTCATGAAACTCCGGTTCCTACACATCCTGATATCCTGAAACATGTCCCCTCCATGATCAGTAATGAACAGAATGAAGAACTCGTTGCGGCTCCTACGAAAGAAGAGGTGAAGCAGGCGGTTTTTGGGTTAAATAGTACTAGTGCAGGCGGTCCTGATGGTTTTACAGGCTTGTTCTTCCAAACATGCTGGGATATTGTTGGGGATGATATTTTCAACATGGTTTGGGACTTTTTCAGAGGTTTTGAACTGCCTAGATACATTACTCATACTAATCTTGTGTTGTTGCCAAAACAGAAAGATGTCCACACTTTTAGTGACATGAGGCCTATTAGTCTGAGTAACTTTGTGAACAAGGTGTTTTCCAGAGTGGTACATGAGAGAATGGTCCATCTGTTGCCGGATTTGATATCACAGAATCAAGCAGGATTTGTGAGGGGTAGAAGCATCGTGGAGAATATTTTATTGACCCAAGAAATAATCACTGATATCAGACTCAGAACCAATAAGGGCAAGAAGAATGCCAATGCTATTGTTCCTAATGTCGTAATGAAATTGGACATGTCGAAGGCCTATGATAGGTTGTCATGGACTTTTCTTACAAATGTTCTGAGAAAAATGGGATTTTGTGAGCAGTTTATAAGCCTGATTTATGAAATTATTGGAAATAACTGGTATTCTGTGCTTATTAATGGACAACCGCACGGTTTCTTTCACTCTACTAGGGGCGTTAAGCAAGGTGATCCTTTGTCGCCTACTTTGTTCATATTAGCTGCTGAAGTGCTATCAAGGGGTTTGAATGCTTTGCATAGCAATTTGTGGTTTACTGGATTTGGTTTGCCAAAGTGGAGTCCAAAAATTAATCACTTAGCTTATGCAGATGATACCATCATTTTCTCATCAGCCTGTGAGATATCCCTAGGTTTGATCATGAATGTTTTGACTGAATATGAGCAAGCTTCTGGTCAATTGATAAACAAGACTAAAAGTTCAGTATATTTGCACGATAGGGTTGATGAGGAGGAGTTTCGAAAGGTAGAACGAGTTACTGGCATTGCAAGAAAGGAGTTTCCTTTGATGTATCTGGGTTGCCCTATCTATTACGCAAGAAGTAAGATGTCATTTTACTCAGAGCTCATTACGAAGGTGAGAAACAGGCTCCAGGGATGGAAAGGGAAGCTTCTATCATTTGGCGGAAGGGCCGTTTTATTGAAACATGTGTTGCAGGCTATGCCAATGCACTTGATATCTGCTGTAGATCCACCTTCCTTTGTGATAGAGAAGCTGCATAAAATATTTGCTCAGTTTTATTGGAGCAACACTGTTGGTGAAAGGAATAGACATTGGGCAGGATGGGATACTGTCTGCTTGCCTTGCGATGAAGGGGGTTTGGGCTTCAGATCTCTTAGTGACATGTCTATGGCATTGTTTGCTAAGTTATGGTGGAATTTTAGAACCAAACCATCTTTGTGGAGTTCTTTCATGAGCAACAAATATCTGAAAAAGAGCAATCCTATTTTGGTGCCATGGAAAGAAGGTTCACATATATGGAGGAAAATGATTCAAGCAAGAGATTTGATTGATCATCAGATATGGTGGCAACTTAGAATGGGGTCTTCTCTGTTCTGGTTCGATAATTGGACCGGTTTAGGACCTCTCTATTTCCTTACACCTGCTGATTTTCACTGCAATGAGGCTATTAATAATGTTTCAGATGTAGTGACAGAAGGTAGGTGGCATGAGGTGGCAATCAGAAATAATTTGCCTGAAGAACTTGCTGCATATATATTAAACGATGTTCAACCACCTGCCAGAGGGGATGAATTAGACAGGCCTTGGTGGATGCTTGAAACTAAGGGTGATTTCACTGTCAAATCTGCATGGGAGTATATAAGAAGCAAGGGTGAAAAAAGGGATGTTTACAAGAAGATATGGGTGAAAGGATTGCCGTTTAAAATAGCATTCCTGATGTGGAGGGTGTGGCATTTCAAAGTGCCATTGGATGATGTGATCCGGAGTTGGGGATATCACATGCCGTCTAAGTGTTCCTGTTGTGCGGCACCTAAAGAAGAAACTGTTCCTCACATATTCTTAAGATGTGAAATTGCTCAGAGGACGTGGTCCTATTTTTGTGCTGCTGCTGGTATTAATATCTCGGGAATGCATTTGCATCAAGTTATAGTCAAATGGTGGACTGCTGATGTGTTAGCTAGAATGAAACCTATATTCTATGCTATCCCTTCTGGGAATTGTGGAAGAAGAGGAATGGGGATAAGCATAGGAATAAAGTTTCCTTTAGCAGAATCATATATCAAGCGTCAACGAACATTCAACAGCTGGTAAGGTTGAGGAAACCAGGTATCAGAATTATTCCTCATAGATGGCCTGACATTCTGAAAATTTTGGAACAATTTGTCCCAAAATTACAAGTGACAAAGGTGTGGTGGTATTTGCCTCCTGAAGGGTGGTGGAAATGTAATACGGATGGTGCTACTAGGGGCAATCCTGGTAGGAGCTCCTTTGCATTTTGTGTGAGGAATCATACTGGCGATTTGGTTTTTGCTAGAGCTAAGGAAATGGAGGATGCAACAAATAATGAGTCTGAAGCCATGGCACTACTCGAAGCTGCTAAATACTGTTTATCTCAACATGTTTACTCATTCATTCTGGAGACTGACTCATTTTTAATGAAGAACATATTGGATAGGGAGTGGAAGCCTCCTTGGAATATAGCATTGGTTGTTGAAAAATTGCTGGAAATTATAGACGATGCTAATGTACAGGTTCTGCATATTATGAGAGAGGGCAACCAATTAGCTGACCACTTGGCTAATATTGCACTCGACCATGGAGAGGTTGTTGCGCATTCTTTTAAAGAACTTGATTCAAAGGGTAGGAGGATTCTTAATAGTGACAAATTGCAATGTCCCTATTTGAGAATCAGAACTCAGAAGAGATACTGATGGATGCTGATTTATTCTTCTAGTTTAATTTCCTGGACTGCAAGTTGCAGATTAATGAGAGGAAGAAAAAAAAAAAAAAAAACCAGCAACTGATCTGTAGCAGTGTTACAGTGTGTGGTATTAGTACTTTGTACTCAGCCTACTGTGACATTGACAATACAAAGAAACTGCTTTGAGTCCAAAAAAAAAAAAAAAAAAAAAAAAAAAAAAAAAAAAAACCTGCAGAAAAGGCTGGTAACAGACTGCTGGTGTGACTTTACACATCATCAGGAATTGCACTACAATAATTCATGGAGAAATAAGGAGTATGTGCAGATCTGGTTTTACAGTACTGTGTGAGAAATAAACAATATGGCACATTAGATAAACTTGGTGCATGCTTGGTGCTGATATGCTGGTGCCTATGCTGGTGGTTTATGAGTGCTGATCACATATGTTGGTGCTGATAACAATATGGTGTTTGATGGGGGAGTATGTGGTGAATGTGGTTTCTGATATGCTGGTGTTGGACCAGTTAATATATCAGGAACACCTTCTACTACTAGTTCAAGCTCAGATGTATAAGCTATGCCTAGTGTTCAGAGCTTACCCCCTAATTTGCAGCATTATTACACTATTACCAGGATACAGCACAAGATTGATATGTTGAGAAGGTGTGTGCATGCTCTCGACGCCAAGTGTGTTATAGCTTTTAATAACCACACAAAACAACTGAAAGATACTGTCTACTAAATTGGAAGCTCGTGGTATGAATGCTGCAGAATTACATGGTCATCTCAACAAACTTGTAAGATCAACAATCTTAAAGAAGTTCAGAAATGGGGAGATTAGGGTGCTACTAACAAATGAGCTTTCAGCTAGAGACTTGGAGTCTTTGTTGTAAAAAAGCTGCAGAAGCAACTTTCCCTCTCCATCCAGGCTTGTGAATTTTCTGAGGGACCTACAGCATGCATCAGCTGGGAAGGACAGTAGCAAATCTCAATAATTTGGCTGACTTGAACCAGCCAAAAGAGATCTGCAGTGCAATTATCAGAGGGCATCACAGGCCACTTCAAACTTGATAAGTTGGGAATGCCAAGCTCTAGGAGAAGACAACTAAAGAGGATTAAGAAGCCACCTTGATCATTATATAGTTCTGGGCAAACCTAAGGCAAAACCTGCAGTTTCTTCAATTGTTGGTGTGCAAAAAAAAAAAAAAAAAAAAATGCTGATTGGTTCCACAATTTCATCAGCTGCCTAAATCAGAGGTTATGCTGGTGGAAAAGCAGTGGTGAAAATGAGAGCATGGAAATAAGGAGTGAAAAAGCAAGGAGAATGCAAGCTACGCATGAACTCATAACAACAAAAGGAGGACACAAAGCTGGAAGATTGCTTCATTATACATAAAACAATTGAAGGGAATCAGTTATTTGATTGCAGGTGAAAGAGAAAGAGAAAAAAAAAAAAAATCCTAAGTTCAGCATCTGGTGTAGCATGGACAACAACAAGATGGTTTGTTTGTGCAGCATTGTTGGGGCAACATGTTGTGTTCAACACACCAATTTACACAAGTTTGCTGAAAAAAAAAAAATATAAAAAAAAAAATAAAAAAAAAAAAAATACAGCAGTTTGCTGCTGCTGTGCATCAGAAAAAGAAAAAAAAAATCATATGTGGCATAAGCAGCAGCAACACAAGGCTGGGTAAAGAAGATTATGCATACAATGCTTGGATGTACTGATTGCTGATGTGAACCAGAAAAAAAAAAAAAAAAAAAAAAAAGCAAGGATGCAGTACTGCTGAAGAGCTGCAGTCCTAGTTTATGCAGCAAGAGTATCTGGTGCATCAGTTGTGAAAGTTCTATATTGCCTAGACTCTTACAACATTGCACCAAGGATTCAAAGATGGGACTTTACATGAATATAGTTACACATTTGCAACAAGGTAAAGAGAAGAAGTTGGAGAAGAGAAAGCCCGGGACACTGCAACAACAACTGCTGTACATGCAGATTTGCTACTGGCAGTTTGTGGGTACATGCCTATCAGGTTCCTACAAGGATGCCATTGGTTTGGCTACACAAATGAAGCTATTGGCACCAGATGTATTTTCAAGCATCAAAGATGCCATTGGTTTGGTTGTTGTCAAAAGGTTTGGAAATCTGTTGCTGAAAAGTTGATAGCCAACCTGGAAGAAAACCATCAAATGAGGATACAAGTAGAAGCCTCCCTCCTCGACCAAGCAGATGTTGAGTTCGACCTCAAACTAAGAAAGCCACTCAAGCTGGACGAAAAAGAAAGCAGAAACAAAGCACAAAAACGAGAAAGAGAACCTGCACCTGCTTGTTGAAGAGAAAGACCACAGGATATATGATCTCCAGCAGCTTGTCAACTCACTGGAAAATGAATTTGAAAGTTCAACTGGCTCATTCTCAGCTAGGCTCTCAGATATGCAAGCAGAGGTTGATATGTTCCATAAAACCCGGGAGAAGATGAGAACAGCGGAGATGCTGAATGAGATTGAAATACAGATGAGGGGCTTGGTGATTATTGAATTGGAAAATGATTTTTACAAGTTAGAGCACAATCTGCAGGCCATGAAAATGTTTTGATGCTGTCACAAGATGCATAAATGCAGCAGTGTTTCTGCTGCTGTGCATCACCAGAAGAAGGGGGAGAATATGCTGTTGTACAAATACAGCAACAACATTGGTGGCTCAGAGCTGTTGTTTCCATGGCATGGACAACAAAGGTGGACATGAATCAAGGCTACATGATGTGCAACTGTAGATCAGTGCAGTTTGCAAAGTAATGCTTGGGCATACTGCTGTTTACAGCAGCCACGAAAAGCCACAGCTGGTTGCTGTACAATGCTGATGCTTATTTGCTAATAACTGGTGCTAAAATTCAGTGATACTGAACCATCATGCTCAATCCAGTTGGAGGAAAGCATGGTGGTTTTTTCACACTAACAATGTGCTCTATTTTGCAGGTTAGCATGGAACTCACGAGAACAAAAGAAGGCTAGGAAGACTGAAATATGGCTGGGCAATTTGCTGCTATTTTCAGCAGTTAGGAGAGAAAAAAAAAAAAAAAAACAACAATTTTTGGCCTTTTTCTATTACAATCTGCAGCAGCTGCCTGACTAAATTTGGCATGCCCAGCTTTAGAAGAAGAATGACAAAAAGGATCATGAAACCTCCGCACTTGGACTGCCTGCTTCTCTTCACTTGGACTGAGCAGTTCCAAGGCAATTCTGCAGATTCCTCTGCATTTCTTGATTTATTGATAAACTTTCTTCACTTTGGCTATCTCCTGCTCTAAATGAGTGCGCGCGCACATGGAACTCTACCCTCTTGAGTACACATGGGCATACAGTTTCTATTTATTAGCCGTTTCTTAGTTGGTGGTATTAGCACCCCGGGATGCTCATCCTACTCAGAACTGGCCATTACGTAGAAAATGTACTGCCTTGGTACATATTGAGGGCCAAATATAGAGCATGTGAGATATAGATAAAAAAAAAAAAAAAAAAAAAAAAAAAAAAAAAAAAAAAAATCTTTGTGTTACTGATAGACAAAGGATATACTTGTGCATTCATGAGTTTTTACAGGATTGCAGACACTGATATACACAAGTACATTGCTGATATACGCGGATATACATCTGATATACATGGAGTATTGGCCAACTTGTGCATCAACGGATCAAACTTGGGACACATTTTGGTTGACAAGGGAAAGAAACAACAATCAACAACTCTCAAGTTTTAGGTATACAACTGATATACATGGAGGATTGGCCAACTTGTGTATCAAGGGATCAAATCTGGGACATATGTTGGTTGACAAGAGGAGGAAAAAACTTTTCACATATGCATAATAAATGGGATTAACAGCTCATTTATTCAAGTTTTAGTTTTAACATATCCTTAATTTAGTAATTTGTAGTGCCAACTTAAGTCATCATATAAGACTTGGGTTGGTCTTTAGCTTAATTCTTGCATTTTTATTAGCCATTTTGGCACTCTTTGTAAAGACTCTTTATTTGTTGTTTTTGAAAATTTTATAAAATCAGCCCTAGGCACACAAGCCTAGTGCAACTTCAAAAAAAAAAAAAAAAAAAAAAAAAAAAAAAAAAAAAAAGGAAAAATCCACTAGGGTGGCTTTGCTAGCTAATGCCAGATAAACTGAAAGGGTTAAATCCAGATGGACGACCACATGGTTTATGTCCATAAATTCACATGCCTACCATGTTCAATTAAACCTTTGTGTACATTGTAACTTTTCCATATGGGACCACCTAATTGTTTTGAATCATACAGCTCACTTTGGTCCATGTCACAAACTCTTTATTATAGTAGTTATTAATAATTTACTTCTTGTTGTCACTCACATTAATTATTTTCCAATCTCACTAGTTATTATTCTCTCGAATAAGTGGCAGAGCTAAGTAGTCTCGAGCGGGTTCATCTCGGCGGAAAAATTACACTGTATTTATAAGGTTAAAATTATTTTTTATGTATATATAGTAGATGCTGAATCTCTTTGGCTTCTTCGTGTACTTACTTCTTTATATATTTGAACCCCTAGGCGAAAATCCTGGCTCCGCCACTGCCTCCAATTCATTTTAATTGATATGTTCATTTTTTGTACGCCCCTTAAAAAATTATTAGCTAAAAGGAAAAGTTGACAAATATATTACCGTTATTTATTCTTCGATCACATTTTAATACTACTCTTCATTTCACTACATTAATATCACTTCATATTTATTAGAGCAAAGGTAAAGGTAAAGAAAATAAGTAATTTTCATTATTTTTAGCAACCATAACAAGTAAAATGGACTCAAATAAGTTTTTTTTCTTTTTTTCTTTTGCCCTTTCTTACTTTCTTTAATTTTTGGGTTTCTGATCTCTTCCATTGGATGATATATAAGTTCAAAACGAAAGAAAAAAACCCCAAAAGTTTAAAATCAACATTAAACCTTTTGGTAAAATAGAACTTTAAATTAGTGCTTGCTACATCAATCAAGAATTAGGCTGATAAACAAAATTTTGAAGATCGAATATCATAAGTTAAAGATAATTAAAGAACCAAAAAAGAAGAGAAGATGATTTCTCAACTATGTTTATTGTAATTATTGTTGTTTGTCTTTTCCATTTTCTTGCTGGATGAAAGAGAATTAACAGATACTTACAGCAACTAAAGTTGTAAAAAAAGAGCTAAATTTTAAAGAAAAAAATAGAGAATAACAGAACCGAAAGAGAAAAAGAGAGGGAAAATTCATATTAAACACAGGCAGTGGCGGGGCTAGGATTTCCGCCGAGGGGTTCAAAATATAAAAAAATAAACATACGAAGAAGCCTAAGGGGGTTCAACATCTAATATATATACATAAAAAATAATTTTAACCTTGTAAAAACAGTGTTTGTTTCCGCCGAGGGGGTTCGGATGAACACCCTCGGCATAGTGTGGCTCCGCCACTGAACACAGGTCCACAATCATGAGGACTTGTTTCAAGGATCTATGAGTTATTTATAGATTTTATATATTGGTGATTAATAAAGAGAGTTGGCGAGGTCTGAAGTTTATGAGTTCTTGATTTTAGTCAATCCTATAAAGTTATTGAGTTTTAAATATATAATGTGTACATAGTTTCTCCGTTTCAATTTATGTGAATTCATTTGATTGGGCATGAAGTTTAAGAAAAAAAAAAGACTTTTAAACTTGTGGTGTTAAATGAGTC